>NC_140244.1:19665728-19795728 GCF_949987555.1 Borostomias antarcticus | reverse complement strand
AACTAGAATCATATGTTTCCAATTTCCTGGGCCTTAGAGACTCATTTGGCTATCATATAATCCCTGTTTTTCGGTTTGTCAAGTTCCCTGACAGAGCCATGAAAACTCTGGGATCATTAAGACAATTAAGACAATTAAGGCAACAAATCAAGGGAACAGATGATTCACAGACCATGTTGCAGATCATTCACACAGCGAACCCCTGTCTGCTCTCTAATATAATATGGCTAGACTGATAATCAGTACTATTTAATTTGAAGCTTGAGCTGCACCTCGGGGAGGAGCCATTGTTCTCTCGTCCGTCTTAGGGTATTTTCCCACACCCACTGGGCTCTTATCTGCAGAGTAGACAGGCCTCACACCTATCTCTTTACACCCCGCTGGGACTCCTTCCTCTCATACTCAGCTGGGGCTGGATGTGAAACCTGAGCTACTCCTTTAATATCTCCATGTAGCTACTCCTCTTATAGTTAGTATAGATTCTCAGGCACTAAATACACCAACCCATGGGGACTAGAGAACACCCGTCTCTAAAGTATCCAAATCAATAGTTTGAATAGGAGTATGAGACGGGGAATGGAGTCCATTTGAGAGTAAATCTCACTCTTAGTTGGTGTGGAGGGGGGCTGGCTGTGCTGTGGACCTATAGGCTAACCAAGGTCTCGCCCTATCTTTGACTAGAGCTGAGCTCCCTCTAATTTAGAGAGGCTTGTCAGTTCCCACAGTATCTCCTCTGTCAGCCTGGGGTCGTATGTGAGTACAGTACCGACCACCCAGCCAAGCAGGAGATATGGCTGTATACGTCAGGCAGGAACAGGACAGCCGTAGGAGGTCACAGGTCAGGGCCCTCAGATATTCCCAGTGGAGAGAGCTGCCAGGAAACTGATAGCGTGGTCAGCCACAGCTTACGGGGCACTACGATGACTTCCTAGCGTCTCATGCTACCAGCCCTCAGCCAAAAGGAAGACAGTGGCTGCGTTCCAAATCGCGTACTTCAATACTACTGTATATAGTATGATAAAATGGCTGTAAGTCCCAATACATAGTATGCCACATGCGGTATGGCAAAAATACCAGGATGTCCTACTACATCCGGTCGTGTTTTGCAGTATGCAAGCCAGCACACTTTTCTGGCTATTCTGACCCACAATCCTGTGCTCAGCGGAAATTATGTCCGAGTTTTGCTGTGACAGACAGGTGTTTTGATGAATCCCAGCTGTGGACGAATGTCACTTTATGGACAGCGACGGATGAGGTCAAATTTCAAGGTGCAAAGTTATGACAAGGTAGCATGTCCCAATTGAATGCATTCTGTGTGCAAAGTACAGTAAGTACTTTCTAGCGGCAGCTGTAGTACGTACTGGTCGTAAAAAGTAGAAGTATGCGTTTCAGGAACGCAGCCAGTGTTGTCTGAGATGTGCAGGAAGTGTTCTCCTGGTGATGTCACAAAGAGACGCGACAACGGGTCTTTACACCAGGAGAGTCCTGCAATGTTTTAAGAGGAAACCCATGATAGGATAGGGATAGGATAGGGATGGTTCGGACAGTACCACAACCCTGAAGTTGGGAGACAACAGTGAAGGTTCCTGCTGTAAATCATCATCCATCGTCTTGGAAAAAACTTCTAAACCACTTGGCTCGATTCTAGTTCTTGCATCAGCCCAATGTGCTCCACACTTCAGCTTTGTAGACATACTCTGGCAGTCTGCTCCAAGGCACGGTCAGGAACATCTGACCCCCCGACCTGCAGGGCAAGATAGATGCCCACTAGTCTCTTTCCCACACTGCCGAGCGCAATCCATGCGTCACTCTGGCATGGTCTCCCAGACCCTCTGCTGAACGCGGGCTCCACTGGTGGGCATGGGAAACTCAGACCCTCTCCTGGAGGGCAATTTACTTTAACTTCATATGAGTCCAATTCAGTAAGACTTACATCACATACCTGCCACTCATTGATGTTGTTCAAGACACCATGTTTTGGTTTATGCAACATGACCATTCCTCTATTTACCTGTGGAAAAAAGAATAAGAAAAGATTAAATTTTAGTCGCACATGACCAAAACAAAGACTCAACAGCAAGATTCTGATAAGCAATGTTGTGAGACAGACAGACTGATGTGTGTTTTGCATGTGTGCTGACACACGCACATATACTCAAGTGGGGGGTAGAATCCAGTGTAGACCAGTTTGGAGAAATGTCACTTATCCATCATGATAATGAGGATATGGGACAGAAGGGAGGGCGATGAGAGAAAATTATAACCAGAGGTTATTCACTCACTCCTAAAGTAAACAGTAACTCAAAACACCAACAAATAAAAACATGTTACACAGATCTAAAGTACTTTTCTTTGAGGTCACTCACTCCTAAAGTCAACAGTAACTCAACACTCATCAACAAACGTCTTACACAGATTAAAATTACTTTGCTTTGGTCCATAGGAATTCCCGGATAAAACATAAAAAGAGGGGGCATTGATTTGTTGGTTTTTCTTTTCCCTTATTTAGATTCATGCGTATACTAGTTCCATCTAGAGGCAACATGTTGTCACTACTTCTCCGTGATAGAAGAGGGTCAATAAAATACATGTGCCATATATTTTCTCACCAACAGAGGGCAGCATTGCCTAGGCAAACCAGGGATCATTGTTAACTGCCAGAATGCATCCAGGCTTTTCAGATACATTTGCTGTACATAATAAAGTAATGTAGGCCTACCGTAGAACCACAGTTCACCTTGAACTGCCTCCTTCACTATAGAAGACTGCATTTTATGACTCAGACTGCAGCTTCTTGCAACCTAGCAGCCTTCCTTTGTGTGCACACATTACGTTAGTCATTTAGCAGACGCTTTTATCCAAAGCGACTTACAATATTTAATTTGACGTATGTAGTCAGTGTAGGCTACTACTACTCGCCAGAACTCAATTGCATCTCCTTTCCACACACATGTTATGAACCGCTATGAGCAAAGAGTTCATCTAAGTGTTCTCTCCTGCACACTCTAGACCTCACCTGATTCTGTCTCTTGCACTGTAGGCACAGAGTAAACTTCACCTGAGGAAACTAGGTTGCAGTCTTCCATGAAATTATTTCACATCTCTTCAAGCTTTTCACCTCCTCCCCCATCCCTTTCTTCCACCATTATCTCCTCATTCTTCTCTTCCTCCCTTTCTGTGCTGCCGCTGCGTCTCTCTGTAGGCTACACGGTTGGCAGACAGGCTTTACACACTGAGAGTGGCCCAGTATCTCCCAGTGACAGTCCAGCACATTGTAACGTGTTCTCTTTACAGAGAGGATCTCCAGCGATAAACAGATTGAGATTGCCAACCTTGATGAGCAGGTGTAAGTAAACGTCATATTCTCAGAAAGAAGCTGGACATTAATAGGCATCAATAGCAACAACAACAACAAAAAAGGCTATTGTGTTAAAGTCGAAGCATTGCTGTGAGCCTCACAGCGCACAACCTTCCAGTCATGTACATTCAGACTATCTGGGCGCTTAAAAATACTGACACTGAACACCAAATGCCAAGTCAGTAACCTTGGTGTCATGTTTGATTCTGATCTTAATTTTGAGGCCCATATTAAGAATGTGACAAGGACATCTTTTTATCACCTGAGAAACATTGCTAATGTCAAACCTTTTCTCTCCCAAGCTGACACTTAAAGACTAATGCATACTTTTATCAGTAGAAGTTGTTTGGTCTACCAAACAAAGCTATCAGTCAACACCAAACGATACAAAATGCTAGAGCACGTGTCCTCACTAAGACCAGGAGGGCACACATCACGCCAGTCTTAAAATCGCTACACTGGCTGAGGTTAGTTTTAGAATAGATTTTAAGATTAGGCTATTTTAATGCTCTCCATAGTCATTCACCTGAATGCATGCTTGTACGGCATACACCAAGTAGGTCCCTGAGATCCTCTGGCACTGAACTATTAACGGTTCCTGGAGCCAGGACCAAGACATGGGGAGGCTGCCTTCAGTTTTTATGCCCCCAGGCCCTGGAATACCCTCCCAGAATTTAAGGCATAAGAATGGCTGAAACTGTGGGAACTTTTAAGCGAGATCTTAAGACATAGCCTACCTTTACAATCTCGTTTTTATCATGTAGTTTTACCTGTTTTAACTCAAATGTGTTTATTTTATACTCCCTTTTAATGTTTTTACTGTTTCTTCTCTTTTACCATATATGATCTGTGTTGGAGTTTCGCCCCAAGCCGCGCCCCGAGCTCCTCTGTTTTCCATCGGAAATCAGCCACTTCTATCAGCCGCAGCCGGCCCCGTTACGGGGAGACGCCGAGATCTGCGCTGTGCTTGAACGTAGCCTACCGATAACCATGCGAACCCCTTCGCGCCTCTTCGTTCATTCCCGCGACGTCCGCGTATGTTCTCCCTGGACCTCTGCCACGGAGGGCATGGGGCGTGTTATGTACATGCTACAGCTATAATAAATAATCCCGAGGGATTGACGTTTGCATTCGTGCTTATGTTATGTACACTGGATGCTCTAGATTGAGTCATTCAGGTGTCGGATGGCTTGCGAGAAGAAGTGTTCCATCCTCCAGGGGCAGCCATCGTTCATGGCGCCCGAGGACCAAGTCCTGGTCAGGGACCGGACGGAGTGAAGAGCATCTATTTTTTTCAAGAGAACATGCAAAGTCCAGCTGTGAGGCGACTGTACAAGGCAGGTATAATGCACGTAAGCGACTTTGGGGTTCAGTGTCTTGCTCAAGGACACTTCCAAACGAACCGGGGACTTTGCGATCCCCAACCGGCCGCTCTACCTCCCGAGCTAGGCCCTATGTGCCGCCCCGGCAATCACTCCATATCAATCATGTGGGCCTACATGTCGGACGATTTATAGCTAAATCTTTTCTTTAGCACCGCAAGCACATAAATACGAGATATTGTTAACGTTACGCCAACTAGCTAGCACGTGTTTTATGTAACGTTAGGTAGCCATGGGCATGTTAGCTTTAGCTAGCTAGCCATCTAACGTTTGACTGTTTGACACCTCAGATAACTTCTTAACGCTGTCAAGTGTTGGTGTTTGTTGTTAGTTATCTAGCTAGCTAGTGTAACGTTTTAGACAGGTGTTGAATATAAAGTGGCCACCTGTCTGTTGCCATTGATTAAGATCAAGCCTACAAAAAATCAGCATCGTTAATAAGTTATGATTATGATTATGATTACGACGTTTAATTACCCGGCATCCATTTCGTTTGCCTATTATAAAGTTCAAATTCATCAAATTCACTCGTTCAGATAAACCAATTATTTATGCCATGCTGCATTTCAAAAGAATTTAATGGCTTTTATTTGACTCATGAGTAAAAATGACAATTATATACTACCAACCGTGACCCTAATTGCGTTGCTATATGTGTGGTATAAATACAGCTGAGTCGAGCTCATGTACTTGTGATTACCAGGTCACGAGTACAGCTACTGTTGGGTGATGTTAAGGCATTGCCTCTCTCTCTCCTTCCGCGACACGAAAGCTGCAGGTGGGTATTAGGGCAGCGGAAGGATTGGATGCAATGCGCCAAACATTAGTGTGGTGTACAGACGGCCTGGTAGTCCTTTTTTGTGTTTGTGTTTTCAGATGATCATTTATTATACAACATCTGTAAAAGCATCACTGCTCACAGTGGACTTTCGATTGGTCTGATTACAACTCGTCAGTTGTTTTTTCTTCTGTCAAAGAAACACAAGAACAGAACAATGTAACGTTATGTATCCTATGTAGTGTTAGTTAATAAAGTTAGATGCTAGCTTTCTGTTGCACCTGTGCTTAACTATCAGCTGGTATGAGGTTGCTTAGCAACGATAAACATTGCTATTGGGCACATTGTTATTGTAAACAGGTTTCTGTAATAGCAAAAATCCTAAATGTGGTCCTAAACTGAGATAAGACAGGCTTTCAGACAGCAGGTTTCTGTAATGAGTCTGGCAGAACCAGTGTGGAGTGTCCACCAGCACCAGCCGTCTCCCACACGCGTGCCCCGACCTCTCTCCTCCTACTCCAGCCTTAGCAATCCTTAATTATTATGACTGCCCCGTCCCCCACCAACTCAGGATTGTGTATTCTCCAAGTCATACGTTCCATACTTTTCTGAGTGAAATACACTTAAGAAATCATTCTTAGTAAGATGCTGTAGCCTACTATCATCATCGGGGCAGCGTGTTTAATGTAGAGTAAATGTCATATTCCTGTCTCACAGGCACACGGTCAGAATCTAGCAAGTTATCAATTACCAGCTCATAGACGTGCTATCTACTCCAAACCCATTTGTCTGATGATTACAGGGGCTCTGTGCTCCCTCTACTGGCCATCCAGGGATATCCCCTCAGAACTGAGGGTGACTATCTCAACCTCAATTTCAGCCTTTTCCTGGCCTCTTTTCATTAAAAAAATAAATTAAAAAAACATTAACGTGGAGCGGTAGGCTACCACACCATCGGCAAAGCTGCGTATTTCATTCAGATAGTTAGAATTGAACCGATAGGGGCAAGACCAAGCCAGAATTACTACTGAAAGGGCACACAAAAAATCTGCAATGATAACATCTTTTGAAAACATCTTTAATACCACGTCAAAAAGGTTCTGGTCAGATGAAGAGAGTGCAGTGAGGAGTTTCCTTCAGTGTCTGCCCTATAGCACACGGCTCAAGTGATTGGCTCTGAACATTCAGATTGTAAGAGGCAAATGTAACTCAAGCAACCCCATTGTTTTCCTCCTACTCTCTTAGGTAACATATGTTCAGAACCAGTGGAGTGTTATAACCACTAGATTTAGAATGTGTTTAAATGTGAAATATACAAGTAAAATTGTTCTTTAATGTATGTTTTTGTTACAGTTTCTATCAAGACAGTGCTCAAAGCAGATCATGTTCCTGGTGGATCTCCTGTCTCTAGCAGCAGAGTGGGTGGGAGGAGCAGACAGGAGAGAAGGCTCTGAAGCTGCTGTCATCAGTGTTCAGTTACAGAGCTTCCCCCCTCCATGACTGGGATAATGGTGATGTGGAGTAACAGTACCAATGTGATTTCCTGTTGGACCTGTGCTCCCATGTGAAGGACTGTGAGATTCAAACAGGCAGGAGTGTCCTTCCAGCTTTACAGCCAGTTTACCAGGTAGCAGCTCCTGCAGTCTGGTTCATAGACCTCTCAGAGAGAAAGGCCTCCCTCCTCCTAGAAGTGCTGGAACTCCAACCAGAGAAGAAACCAGTATTGCTAAAGGCCTGGTCAGGTGAAGAGAGGGAAGTGAGAAGCTCCCTTAAGTGCCTGCTCTTGATCTGAAAGCTCAGGTGAGTGCATCTGATGAACGTATTCAAATTAAGTAAGGCTAGTGACTGAACATAGAGTATCTGAGGTTCTGATTGATGATGTCCCCAATGTTGTTATGCATTTCAACTGTGAAGCTGGGTTTTTCCAAAGTGTGTGTGGGTCCGTCCCTGTGAGATCCAGAGAGGAGGCCCACCAGTTGGTCCCTCTCCTCCAGGTCTAGGGCTTCACCCGTGTGCTGAGAGGAGAGTTACCCAGACAATCCTGCTGGTCTGTGGGGAGCGTCCTGAGCTTCTGTGCCTCCAGAGTGGACCTCACTCTCACACCCAGCAAGATCTCTCTCTCTCTCTCTCTCTCTCTCTCACATATTAGGTTTGTTATTTCTTCTTTGCCTAATGCACTGAAAATGTCACCCATACTTTCTTTATATTCTTTTAAATATATGTTGCGTCATTTCTGTCTTCCTCAGACTGTGTTCCGAGGCTGTGCAGCAGCTGGCTGTAGTTGTGTTTGAAGCTCAGGACGAGGAGTTGACTCAGTCGTTCCTGGAGAAGCTTGTCGGAGACCTGACCTCCTGCTCTCTGGACTGGGAGGTTCTCCTATACTACCTCCTGCCGCAGTCGACACAGAACAACCCTGCACAGGTGGACCTCAGGAAGAACAAGCTCAGATCTTCTTCCTATCCTGCACAGGCTGGTTATGAAGAGGTAAAGACAGCAATAAACTTGCTTTTTAACAACGCGTACGGGTAGACAAGCGGCTGCGTCGCTAGCGGCGTTGTTCACATACTTGTCTGTATTTTGCGTGAATGAAACCATCTGATATCAGTTGGTCTTAATTAGTTTTGACGTGAATAAAATCACTTATTGCAGCTTTAATGTTGCTAATGTTAGTGAAGTATAGTGTTGTATTACCCATAAAGCTGTTGTGACCAAGGCACCTGGTACCTCTCTGTCTGTCTCCTGTTGTCTACCAGTGTTGACAGGAAGCTGCTGCTGAGGTTACTCCACTGCTGCGCTGCCTCTCTTGACCAGCAGGGGGCAGCAGCATTATCAGCAGAGCTGCTCAGGGCTCTGCAGCTCAGGCTGGAGCTCTCCTGCTCCTCCTCTGTGGATCTGTCAGAACAGCAGCAGGGAGAGACTCTGTATTTGAAAGCTTCTGACTGCTGGTTCATCTCCACCGTCCTGAGAGACAGTCTCCACACACCCCTCCACACCCAGGTTCACCTTCAAACAGGACAACAACCCTAGGCACACAGCCAAGATAACAAAGAAGTGGCTTCGGGACAAGTCTGTGAAGGTCCTTGAGTGGCCCAGCCAGAGCCCAGACTTGAACCCGATTGAACATATCTGGAGAGATCTGCAATTGGCTGTGCACCGACGCTCCCCATCCAACCCGATGGAGCTTGAGAGGATCTGCAAAGAAGAATGGGAGAAACTGCCCAAAAATAGGTGTGCTAAGCTTGTAGCATCATACTCAAGAAGATTTGAGGGTGTAATTGCTGACAAAGGTTCTTCATCAAAGTATTGTAAAGTTTTAAGTTAAAGTAATACATTTGCAAAAATTTCTAAAGCTTTTCTCACTTTGTCATTATGGGGTAGTGTGTAGAATTTTGAGGGTAAAAAAGAATGTAATCCATCTTGGAATACGGCTGTAACATAACAAAATGTGGAAAAAGTGAAGGGATATAAATACCTTCCCGATGCACTGTAACTGGTATTAGCAGGTCTTGTCATCTGGTCACAACGGTTCCAATGCTTCAACACAATAAGACTGCAACAACTAGCAGCAGCTTCCATAACATAACGGTAGCTGTCGGTGGTTTAGCTAACATGACAATGATGATTCACGTCCCTTAGCTATTTTGATACAACTAACAATACAGGAATAATCGTAACATTAGTTGCAGTACATTCATTGCGAGTTGTATTGCGGGATGTGATGTGACAGGGTTCATTTGGTCTCCCAACTGCAGTATAGTAGCCTACTGCATGCGTAATCAAACAATTCATGGTGCTTGATGCAAGCACACTCGATCGGACAAGCTGGCAGACCCTGGAAGTGAACTCGGAAGCTGTTATTTTGAAACTCACTACATATTGGGAAACTACATGGTTAGTTTCTCTCCTGAAAAACTATGACAACAATGACTAGACGGCTTGCTCGTGTTTGTTGCTTTCGTTATTTCAATAAGATCATGCTTGACCAAGTCCTTGGTGTGTACTGTAAACTTATCTACTGAAACCAAGTGATCACAATACGATACACGATATTGGGTTGACGATAACAATACGATACGATACACTAAGGGCAGGTGTGAAGCGTTGCAGTAGTGCTGCTGTTCACACCAATAGTGCACTTCTCCACATTTCTACTCAAATACACTTTGAACTAGGGCTGCGAGCAGCAGTGAGCGGGCCCTCGCACCCACGCGTGTCGGGGTGCGACGCCGTTAAAGGGTGTGCTATTTCGGTGTCCTGTGCTGAGAGAAACTTCCTGTCACCAGTAGGTGGCGCTCTAGGCGTGACTCAATACTGAAGCATAGATGTGTTCAGGACGGTACCTTGATGAAGCGTGAGAAATGTTGAGTAAATCGGTTAACGTATGTAGGAGTTATGAGGACTTCCTGTTTCACCAGTAGGTGGCGCTGTAGGTATGACGCAATACTGACTTACAGAAGTGTTCAAGATGCGACCTTCATCAAGCATGAGCAATTTGGAGTAAATCGGATAACATATGTAGGAGTTATGAGTACTTCCTGTTTCACCAGTAGGTGGCGCTGTAAGTGTGACTCAATACCGACGCATAGATGTGTTCAGAAGGTGACCTTCATGAAGCGTCAGCAATTTGGTGCAAATCGGATGATGTATGCAGGAGTTATGAGGACTTCCTGTTTCACCAATAGGTGGCGCTATAAGTATGACGCAATACTGACACATATATGTGTTCAGGACAGAACCGTCATGAAGCGTGAGATATATTGGACAAATTGGATATTGTATGTAGGAGTTATGAGGACTTCCTGTTTCACCAATAGGTGGCGCTATAAGTATGATGCAATACTGACACATAGATGTGTTCAGAATGCGACCTTCATGAATCGTCAGCAATTTGGTGCAAATCGGATAATGTATGTAGGGTTATGAAAACGTACTGTTTCACCAATAGGTGGCACTATAAGTATGACGCAATACTGACACATAGATGTGTTCAGGACAGAACTGTCATGAAGCGTGAGATATATCGGACAAATCGGATAATGTATGGAGGAGTTATGAGGACGTACTCTTTCACCAATAGGTGGCGCTATAAGTATGACGCAATACTGACACATAGATCTGTTCAGGACAGAACCGTCATGAAGCGTGAGATATATCGGACAAATCGGATAATGTATGGAGGAGTTATGAAGACTTCGTGTTTTATGGCGAAATGTCAAACTTTGGCGGTGCGCCACGGCAAGGGTGTTTGGTGAAAACTCAATTTTTTTGATAACTTTTGATCACAAAGGTCTTAAGATGAAGCTGACCGAATATGAAGTTGATCGGATGAAATCTGTAGGAGGAGTTTGTTAAAGTACGAGGCATGGAAATGGTAAAAACAAGGGAAAATGGCACATTAAGAGCAAAATGGCGGACTTCCTGTTGCATGTTGGGTAGAGCTCCAAGAGACATTTTAGTGTGTCTCGATGAAATACATATGCCCTCCGAATTTCGTTCACCTACATCGAACTGAAAGGTGGGGCTCGCCATTTTAGATTTTCCAGGGGGCGCTCTTGAGCTGTTTTGCCACGCCCATTTCCGTCACCCATGAATTATCAAATTTTTCACCGGGACTGACGTATCTGCAAAGTTTCATCCGTTTTCATCGATGTTTAGGCCGCCAAAAAGGCATTTGTTTCGGAAGAAGGAGAATAATAATAATCCTTCGAGTTTCAATAGGGCCTCGCACCGCCAGTGCTCGGGCCCTAACTAGGGCTGCGAGCAGCATTGAGCGGGCCCTCGCACCCCAAGCATGTAGGGGTGTGGCGCCGTTAAAGGCTGTGCTATTTCGGTGTCCTGTACTGAGAGAAACCTTCTGTCACCAGTAGGTGGCGCTATACGCGTGACTCAATACCGATGCATAGATGTGTTCAGGACGGTACCTTGATGAAGCGTGAGAAATGTTGAGTAAATCGGATAACGTATGTAGGAGTTATGAGGACTTCCTGTTTCACCAGTAGGTGGCGCTGTAAGTGTGACTCAATACCGACGCATAGATGGGTTCAGAAGGTGACCTTCATGAAGCGTCAGCAATTTGGTACAAATCGGATGATGTATGCAGGAGTTATGAGGACTTCCTGTTTCACCAATAGGTGGCGCTATAAGTATGACGCTATACTGACAAATAGATGTGTCCAGGACAGAACCGTCATGAAGCGTGAGATATATCGGACAAATCGGATGATGTATGCAGGAGTTATGAGGACTTCCTGTTTCACCAATAGGTGGCGCTATAAGTATGACGCTATACTGACAAATAGATGTGTCCAGGACAGAACCGTCATGAAGCGTGAGATATATCGGACAAATCTGATAATGTATGGAGGAGTTATGAGGACTTCATGTTTCACCAATAGGTGGCGCTATAAGTATGACGCAATACTGACACATAGATGTGTTCAGGACAGAACCGTCATGAAGCGTGAGATATATCGGACAAATTGGATAATGTATGGAGGAGTTATGAGGACTTCCTGTTTCACCAATAGGTGGCGCTATAAGTATGACGCAATACTGACACATAGATGTGTTCAGGACAGAACCGTAATGAAGCGTGAGATATATCGGACAAATTGGATAATGTATGGAGGAGTTATGAGGACTTCCTGTTTCACCAATAGGTGGCGCTATAAGTATGACGCAATACTGACACATAGATGTGTTCAGGACAGAACCGTCATGAAGCGTGAGATATATCGGACAAATTGGATAATGTATGGAGGAGTTATGAGGACTTCCTGTTTCACCAATAGGTGGCGCTATAAGTATGACGCAATACTGACACATAGATGTGTTCAGGACAGAACCATCATGAAGCGTGAGATATATCGGACAAATTGGATAATGTATGGAGGAGTTATGAGGACTTCCTGTTTCACCAATAGGTGGCGCTATAAGTATGACGCAATACTGACACATAGATGTGTTCAGGACAGAACCGTCATGAAGCGTGAGATATATCGGACAAATTGGATAATGTATGGAGGAGTTATGAGGACTTCCTGTTTCACCAATAGGTGGCGTTATAAGTATGACGCAATACTGACACATAGATGTGTTCAGGACAGAACCGTCATGAAGCGTGAGATATATCGGACAAATTGGATAATGTATGGAGGAGTTATGAGGACTTCCTGTTTCACCAATAGGTGGCGCTATAAGTATGACGCAATACTGACACATAGATGTGTTCAGGACAGAACCGTCATGAAGCGTGAGATATATCGGACAAATTGGATAATGTATGGAGGAGTTATGAGGACTTCGTGTTTTATGGCGAAATGTCAAACTTTGGCGGGGCGCCACGGCAAGGGTGTTTGGTGAAAACTCAATTTTTTTGATAACTTTTGATCACAAAGGTCTTAAGATGAAGCTGACCCGATATGAAGTTGATCGGATGAAATCTGTAGGAGGAGTTCGTCGAAGTACGAGGCATGGAAATGGTCAAAACAAGGACAAAATGGCACATTAAAAGCAAAATGGCGGACTTCCTGTTGCATGTTGGGTATAGCTCCAAGAGACATTTTAGTGTGGCTCGATGAAATACATATGCCCACCGAATTTCGTTCGCCTCCATCAAACTGAAAGGTGGGGCTCGCCATTTTAAACTTTCCAGGGGGCGCTCTTGAGCCGTTTTGCCACGCCTATTTCCGTCACCCATGAATTATCAAATTTTTCACCGAGTCTGACGTACCTGCAAAGTTTCATCCGTTTTCATCGATGTTTAGGCCGCCAAAAAGGCATTTGTTTGGGGAGAAGAAGAAGAAGGAGAAGGAGAAGGGAGAATAATAACTAGTGCTGCGAGCAGCAGTGAGCGGGCCCTCGCACCCCACGCGTGTCGGGGTGCTGCGCCGTTAAAGGCTGTGCTATTTCGGTGTGCAGTACTGAGAGAAACTTCCTGTCACCAGTAGGTGGCGCTCTAGGTGTGACTCAATACCGAAGCATAGATGTGTTCAGGACGGTACCTTGATGAAGCGTGAGAAATGTTGAGTAAATCGGATAACGTATGTAGGAGTTATGAGGACTTCCTGTTTCACCAGTAGGTGGCGCTGTAAGTGTGACTCAATACCGACACATAGATGGGTTCAGAAGGCCACCTTCATGAAGCGTCATCAATTTGGTGCAAATCGGATGATGTATGCAGGAGTTATGAGGACTTCCTGTTTCACCAATAGGTGGCGCTATACGTATGACGCAATACTGACACATAGATGTGTTCAGGACAGAACCGTCATGAAGCGTGAGATATATCGGACAAATCGGATAATGTATGGAGGAGTTATGGGGACTTCCTATTTCACCAATAGGTGGCGCTATAAGTATGACGCAATACTGACACATAGATGTGTTCAGGACAGAACCGTCATGAAGCGTGAGATATATCGGACAAATCGGATAATGTATGGAGGAGTTATGAGGACTTCCTGTTTCACCAATAGGTGGCGCTATAAGTATGACGCAATACTGACACATAGATGTGTTCAGGACAGAACCGTCATGAAGCGTGAGATATATCGGACAAATCGGAGAATGTATGGAGGAGTTATGGGGACTTCCTTTTTCACCAATAGGTGGCGCTATAAGTATGACGCAATACTGACACATAGATGTGTTCAGGACAGAACCGTCATGAAGCGTGAGATATATCGGACAAATTGGATAATGTATGGAGGAGTTATGAGGACTTCCTGTTTCACCAATAGGTGGCGCTATAAGTATGACGCAATACTGACACATAGATGTGTTCAGGACAGAACCGTCATGAAGCGTGAGATATATCGGACAAATTGGATAATGTATGGAGGAGTTATGAGGACTTCCTGTTTCACCAATAGGTGGCGCTATAAGTATGACGCAATACTGACACATAGATGTGTTCAGGACAGAACCGTCATGAAGCGTGAGATATATCGGACAAATTGGATAATGTATGGAGGAGTTATGAGGACTTCCTGTTTCACCAATAGGTGGCGCTATAAGTATGACGCAATACTGACACATAGATGTGTTCAGGACAGAACCGTCATGAAGCGTGAGATATATCGGACAAATTGAATAATGTATGGAGGAGTTATGAGGACTTCGTGTTTTATGGCGAAATGTCAAACTTTGGCAGGGCGCCACGGCAAGGGTGTTTGGTGAAAACTCAATTTTTTTGATAACTTTTGATCACAAAGGTCTTAAGATGAAGCTGACCCGATATGAAGTTGATCGGATGAAATCTGTAGGAGGAGTTCGTCGAAGTACGAGGCATGGAAATGGTCAAAACAAGGACAAAATGGCACATTAAGAGCAAAATGGCGGACTTCCTGTTGCATGTTGGGTATAGCTCCAAGAGACATTTAAGTGTGGCTCGATGAAATACATATGCCCACCGAATTTCGTTAGCCTACATCAAACTGAAAGGTGGGGCTCGCCATTTTAAACTTTCCAGGGGGCGCTCTTGAGCCGTTTTGCCACGCCCATTTCCGTCACCCATGAATTATCAAATTTTTCACCGGGACTGACGTATCTGCAAAGTTTCATCCGTTTTCATCGATGTTCAGGCCGCCTAAAAGGCATTTGTTTGGAGTAAAGGAGAAGAAGGAGAAGGAGAATAATAATCCTTCGAGTTTCAATAGGGCCTCGCACCGCCAGTGCTCGGGCCCTAATTAAGAGCTTAACTGTTGTAATATCATGGATAGGCCTAGAGACAAAAGACGTGTTTGTTACCAGCGTTGTGTAGCCAGTGTTCACTGATATACAATAAAGATATCACAATATTGTTTTCACCTTGACGATACGTATTGTGACGATACGTATTGTGACCTTTCTGTATCGCGATATATTGTGGCACGATATATTGTTACACCTCTAATGTGATTGCCCTAGAATCAAGATGCAAGATTCCTTTATTTGTCACATGTAACGTAGGCCTACGTGTACAGTCACAGTGAAATGTTGCTGCCGACTCCAAGATGATGCTCAATAACAGATACACTGCAATACTCAATTTACAAATGTGTAAGTTACAAATGTACAAATAACACAGTAAATACAATTTCTATACAGTATAAAAGGGGTAAGATGGATAGATACCGGTCTGGATGGATTATGTACATGCTATATATGGATATGAATGGTCTTTAGTCATTCATATGGACTTTAGTCAACACGTTACTGGACCCACTCACAACTGAGGTCACACCCTTTACCTTGTGATCACAAAGGGGTCTGACGACTGTGGTATCTTCTATCAGTGACCTTGGCGTTTCAGAGTACTTTTGCATTTTCTTCACAGCACCGATTGCCAAAGATGAGATTAGCACACAACGCTTTCCAAACTCGGTAGCAGCAAATATTGATGAACTCAAATAGTGTAACAACCCTGGAAGTGGGGCTTTCACATCTCAATAATCTAGTGGCCACTTTTCATACCAAATTGAATGCTGCCATTGACTCTGTAGCACCTTTGAAACTGAAAAAGCTTGCGGCCAAACAGAAAGCTCCATGGAGGAATGAGGAGATCAATCAACTTAAGAGAACATGCAGAAGAGCTGAGAGCACAGGAAGGAAGACAAAGCTGCAGGTTCACCATGACATTCTCAAAGAACATCTCTATGCCTTTAATAAGGTATTACAGGATGCTAGGAGAGATCACTTCTTGAAATTGATCTCCAGAAATCATGAGAATTACAGGGTGTTTTTCTCAACGATTGACAGCGTGACAAATCCCACACCCTACACATCCTGTCAACATGCTCTCTACTTCCAAGTTTGAGGAATATGTAGCATATTTTAGAGATAAGATAACCGACATTAGGATGAATATCACCCAGGCAAGACCAAATATTCTGCTTGCTGACCCCCCTTCTGCTCCACGGAGCAGTGGTATGAGCTTGTTTGCAGCGGTTGACACAGAGATACCGAGCAAAGTGGTGTCACAGCTTAAGTCACCTACATGCCCTCTCAATCCTATTCAGACCAAGTTTGTTAAGACTATTTTTAGCTCTGTGTCTGAGAACACTTTAACCATTGTTAACTGCTCCCTCAGTACAGGCTTTTTCCCATCGGCTTTTAAAACTGCCCTGGTAAAACCCCTTTTAAAGAAAAATAACCTAGACTAATCAGTCCTCAGTAATTTTAGACCGATATCCAACCTCACGTTCTAAGGTAAAATTCGAGAAGAAAAAAAAAATCAAACAGTTAAATGACTTATTAGATGCAAATTGTATCCTTGGTACTTTTCAGTCTGGTTTTTCGGCCTCATCATAGCACAGGTCAAGGTTGTAAACGACCTCAGAATCAACGCTGATGACAAAAAGCTCTCTGTCCTTGTCCTTCTGGACCAGAGCGCAGATTTTGACAATGTTGATGATGACATCCTTATTGGAAGACTTGAGAACTGGGTCGGCCTCTCCGGTCCAGTCCTTGATTGGTTCAGGACCTACCTAATTGGCCGAGAGTTTTTTGTCGCCCTTGGGGATCACAGTTCGAAAGACATGTCAGTGACATGTGGGCTCCCACAAGGATCAATTCTAGGGCTCTTACTCTTCAGTCTGTACACAGTATGCTCCCCTACGTGACATCATTAGGAGGCACAATATTAGC
The DNA here is from genome assembly GCF_949987555.1 of Borostomias antarcticus. Lineage (NCBI taxonomy): Eukaryota > Metazoa > Chordata > Actinopteri > Stomiiformes > Stomiidae > Borostomias > Borostomias antarcticus. Next base: position 19,778,582 of record NC_140244.1, on the reverse strand, counting down.
TACCATGCAGATGACACCCAGCTCTATATTTATGTGACGCCCGATGACTACAGCTCAGTTGACCACTTGGTAGAATGCATTGCTGATATAAATGCATGGATGTCACAGAATTGCCTTCAGTTAAACCACAACAAAACAGATGTGTTGACCATTGGTGATGTAAAGTTGAAAGGTTACTTGAAAGACTATCTGGGCGCTTAAAAATACTGACACTGAACACCAAATGCCAAGTCAGTAACCTTGGTGACATGTTTGATTCTGATCTTAATTTTGAGGCCCATATTAAGAATGTGACAAGGACATCTTTTTATCACCTGAGAAACATTGCTAATGTCAAACCTTTTCTCTCCCAAGCTGACACTGAAAGACTAATGCATACTTTTATCAGTAGAAGTTGTTTGGTCTACCAAACAAAGCTATCAGTCAACACCAAACGATACAAAATGCTACAGCACGTGTCCTCACTAAGACCAGGAGGGCACACATCACGCCAGTCTTACAATCCCTACACTGGCTGAGGTTAGTTTTAGAATAGATTTTAAGATTAGGCTATTTTAATGCTCTCCATAGTCATGCACCTGAATGCATGCTTGTACGGCATACACCAAGTAGGTCCCTGAGATCCTCTGGCACTGAACTATTAACGGTTCCTGGAGCCAGGACCAAGACATGGGGAGGCTGCCTTCAGTTTTTATGCCCCCAGGCCCTGGAATACCCTCCCAGAATTTAAGGCATAAGAATGGCTGAAACTGTGGGAACTTTTAAGCGAGATCTTAAGACATAGCCTACCTTTACAATCTCGTTTTTATCATGTAGTTTTACCTGTTTTAACTAAAATGTGTTTATTTTATACTCCCTTTTAATGTTTTTACTGTTTCTTCTCTTTTACCATATATGATCTGTGTTGGAGTTTCGCCCCAAGCCGCGCCCCGAGCTCCTCTGTTTTCCATCGGAAATCAGCCACTTCTATCAGCCGCAGCCGGCCCCGTTACGGGGAGACGCCGAGATCTGCGCTCAGTGCTTGAACGTAGCCTACCGATAACCATGCGAACCCCTTCGCGCCTCTTCGTTCATTCCCGCGACCCACTTCGTTCATTCCCGCGACGTCCGCGTATGTTCTCCCTGGACCTCTGCCACGGAGGGCATGGGGCGTGTTATGTACATGCTACAGCTATAATAAATAATCCCGAGGGATTGACGTTTGCATTCGTGCTTATGTTATGTACACTGGATGCTCTAGATTGAGTCATTCAGGTGTCGTATGGCTTGCGAGAAGAAGTGTTCCATCCTCCAGGGGCAGCCATCGTTCATGGCGCCCGAGGACCAAGTCCTGGTCAGGGACCGGACGGAGTGAAGAGCATCTATTTTTTTCAAGAGAACATGCAAAGTCCAGCTGTGAGGCGACTGTACAAGGCAGGTATAATGCACGTAAGCGACTTTGGGGTTCAGTGTCTTGCTCAAGGACACTTCCAAACGAACCGGGGACTTGGCGATCCCCAACCGGCCGCTCTACCTCCCGAGCTAGGCCCTATGTGCCGCCCCGGCAATCACTCCATATCAATCATGTGGGTCTACATGTCGGACGATTTATAGCTAAATCTTTTCTTTAGCACCGCAAGCACATAAATACGAGATATTGTTAACGTTACGCCAACTAGCTAGCACGTGTTTTATGTAACGTTAGGTAGCCATGGGCATGTTAGCTTTAGCTAGCTAGCCATCTAACGTTTGACTGTTTGACACCTCAGATAACTTCTTAACGCTGTCAAGTGTTGGTGTTTGTTGTTAGTTATCTAGCTAGCTAGTGTAACGTTTTAGACAGGTGTTGAATATAAAGTGGCCACCTGTCTGTTGCCATTGATTAAGATCAAGCCTACAAAAAATCAGCATCGTTAATAAGTTATGATTATGATTATGATTACGACGTTTAATTACCCGGCATCCATTTCGTTTGCCTATTATAAAGTTCAAATTCATCAAATTCACAAGTTCAGATAAACCAATTATTTATGCAATGCTGCATTTCAAAAGAATTTAATGGCTTTTATTTGACTCATGAGTAAAAATGACAATTATATACTACCAACCGTGACCCTAATTGCGTTGCTATATGTGTGGTATAAATACAGCTGAGTCGAGCTCATGTACTTGTGATTACCAGGTCACGAGTACAGCTACTGTTGGGTGATGTTAAGGCATTGCCTCTCTCTCTCCTTCCGCGACACGAAAGCTGCAGGTGGGTATTAGGGCAGCGGAAGGATTGGATGCAATGCGCCAAACATTAGTGTGGTGTACAGACGGCCTGGTAGTCCTTTTTTGTGTTTGTGTTTTCAGATGATCATTTATTATACAACATCTGTAAAAGCATCACTGCTCACAGTGGACTTTCGATTGGTCTGATTACAACTCGTCAGTTGTTTTTTCTTCTGTCAAAGAAACACAAGAACAGAACAATGTAACGTTATGTATCCTATGTAGTGTTAGTTAATAAAGTTAGATGCTAGCTTTCTGTTGCACCTGTGCTTAACTATCAGCTGGTATGAGGTTGCTTAGCAACGATAAACATTGCTATTGGGCACATTGTTATTGTAAACAGGTTTCTGTAATAGCAAAAATCCTAAATGTGGTCCTAAACTGAGATAAGACAGGCTTTCAGACAGCAGGTTTCTGTAATGAGTCTGGCAGAACCAGTGTGGAGTGTCCACCAGCACCAGCCGTCTCCCACACGCGTGCCCCGACCTCTCTCCTCCTACTCCAGCCTTAGCAATCCTTAATTATTATGACTGCCCCGTCCCCCACCAACTCAGGATTGTGTATTCTCCAAGTCATACGTTCCATACTTTTCTGAGTGAAATACACTTAAGAAATCATTCTTAGTAAGATGCTGTAGCCTACTATCATCATCGGGGCAGCGTGTTTAATGTAGAGTAAATGTCATATTCCTGTCTCACAGGCACACGGTCAGAATCTAGCAAGTTATCAATTACCAGCTCATAGACGTGCTATCTACTCCAAACCCATTTGTCTGATGATTACAGGGGCTCTGTGCTCCCTCTACTGGCCATCCAGGGATATCCCCTCAGAACTGAGGGTGACTATCTCAACCTCAATTTCAGCCTTTTCCTGGCCTCTTTTCATTAAAAAAATAAATTAAAAAAACATTAACGTGGAGCGGTAGGCTACCACACCATCGGCAAAGCTGCGTATTTCATTCAGATAGTTAGAATTGAACCGATAGGGGCAAGACCAAGCCAGAATTACTACTGAAAGGGCACACAAAAAATCTGCAATGATAACATCTTTTGAAAACATCTTTAATACCACGTCAAAAAGGTTCTGGTCAGATGAAGAGAGTGCAGTGAGGAGTTTCCTTCAGTGTCTGCCCTATAGCACACGGCTCAAGTGATTGGCTCTGAACATTCAGATTGTAAGAGGCAAATGTAACTCAAGCAACCCCATTGTTTTCCTCCTACTCTCTTAGGTAACATATGTTCAGAACCAGTGGAGTGTTATAACCACTAGATTTAGAATGTGTTTAAATGTGAAATATACAAGTAAAATTGTTCTTTAATGTATGTTTTTGTTACAGTTTCTATCAAGACAGTGCTCAAAGCAGATCATGTTCCTGGTGGATCTCCTGTCTCTAGCAGCAGAGTGGGTGGGAGGAGCAGACAGGAGAGAAGGCTCTGAAGCTGCTGTCATCAGTGTTCAGTTACAGAGCTTCCCCCCTCCATGACTGGGATAATGGTGATGTGGAGTAACAGTACCAATGTGATTTCCTGTTGGACCTGTGCTCCCATGTGAAGGACTGTGAGATTCAAACAGGCAGGAGTGTCCTTCCAGCTTTACAGCCAGTTTACCAGGTAGCAGCTCCTGCAGTCTGGTTCATAGACCTCTCAGAGAGAAAGGCCTCCCTCCTCCTAGAAGTGCTGGAACTCCAACCAGAGAAGAAACCAGTATTGCTAAAGGCCTGGTCAGGTGAAGAGAGGGAAGTGAGAAGCTCCATTAAGTGCCTGCTCTTGATCTGAAAGCTCAGGTGAGTGCATCTGATGAACGTATTCAAATTAAGTAAGGCTAGTGACTGAACATAGAGTATCTGAGGTTCTGATTGATGATGTCCCCAATGTTGTTATGCATTTCAACTGTGAAGCTGGGTTTTTCCAAAGTGTGTGTGGGTCCGTCCCTGTGAGATCCAGAGAGGAGGCCCACCAGTTGGTCCCTCTCCTCCAGGTCTAGGGCTTCACCCGTGTGCTGAGAGGAGAGTTACCCAGACAATCCTGCTGGTCTGTGGGGAGCGTCCTGAGCTTCTGTGCCTCCAGAGTGGACCTCACTCTCACACCCAGCAAGATCTCTCTCTCTCTCTCTCTCTCTCTCTCACATATTAGGTTTGTTATTTCTTCTTTGCCTAATGCACTGAAAATGTCACCCATACTTTCTTTATATTCTTTTAAATATATGTTGCGTCATTTCTGTCTTCCTCAGACTGTGTTCCGAGGCTGTGCAGCAGCTGGCTGTAGTTGTGTTTGAAGCTCAGGACGAGGAGTTGACTCAGTCGTTCCTGGAGAAGCTTGTCGGAGACCTGACCTCCTACTCTCTGGACTGGGAGGTTCTCCTATACTACCTCCTGCCGCAGTCGACACAGAACAACCCTGCACAGGTGGACCTCAGGAAGAACAAGCTCAGATCTTCTTCCTATCCTGCACAGGCTGGTTATGAAGAGGTAAAGACAGCAATATACTTGCTTTTTAACAACGCGTACGGGTAGACAAGCGGCTGCGTCGCTAGCGGCGTTGTTCACATACTTGTCTGTATTTTGCGTGAATGAAACCATCTGATATCAGTTGGTCTTAATTAGTTTTGACGTGAATAAAATCACTTATTGCAGCTTTAATGTTGCTAATGTTAGTGAAGTATAGTGTTGTATTACCCATAAAGCTGTTGTGACCAAGGCACCTGGTACCTCTCTGTCTGTCTCCTGTTGTCTACCAGTGTTGACAGGAAGCTGCTGCTGAGGTTACTCCACTGCTGCGCTGCCTCTCTTGACCAGCAGGGGGCAGCAGCATTATCAGCAGAGCTGCTCAGGGCTCTGCAGCTCAGGCTGGAGCTCTCCTGCTCCTCCTCTGTGGATCTGTCAGAACAGCAGCAGGGAGAGACTCTGTATTTGAAAGCTTCTGACTGCTGGTTCATCTCCACCGTCCTGAGAGACAGTCTCCACACACCCCTCCACACCCAGGTTCACCTTCAAACAGGACAACAACCCTAGGCACACAGCCAAGATAACAAAGAAGTGGCTTCGGGACAAGTCTGTGAAGGTCCTTGAGTGGCCCAGCCAGAGCCCAGACTTGAACCCGATTGAACATATCTGGAGAGATCTGCAATTGGCTGTGCACCGACGCTCCCCATCCAACCCGATGGAGCTTGAGAGGATCTGCAAAGAAGAATGGGAGAAACTGCCCAAAAATAGGTGTGCTAAGCTTGTAGCATCATACTCAAGAAGATTTGAGGGTGTAATTGCTGACAAAGGTTCTTCATCAAAGTATTGTAAAGTTTTAAGTTAAAGTAATACATTTGCAAAAATTTCTAAAGCTTTTCTCACTTTGTCATTATGGGGCAGTGTGTAGAATTTTGAGGGTAAAAAAGAATGTAATCCATCTTGGAATACGGCTGTAACATAACAAAATGTGGAAAAAGTGAAGGGATATAAATACCTTCCCGATGCACTGTAACTGGTATTAGCAGGTCTTGTCATCTGGTCACAACGGTTCCAATGCTTCAACACAATAAGACTGCAACAACTAGCAGCAGCTTCCATAACATAACGGTAGCTGTCGGTGGTTTAGCTAACATGACAATGATGATTCACGTCCCTTAGCTATTTTGATACAACTAACAATACAGGAATAATCGTAACATTAGTTGCAGTACATTCATTGCGAGTTGTATTGCGGGATGTGATGTGACAGGGTTCATTTGGTCTCCCAACTGCAGTATAGTAGCCTACTGCATGCGTAATCAAACAATTCATGGTGCTTGATGCAAGCACACTCGATCGGACAAGCTGGCAGACCCTGGAAGTGAACTCGGAAGCTGTTATTTTGAAACTCACTACATATTGGGAAACTACATGGTTAGTTTCTCTCCTGAAAAACTATGACAACAATGACTAGACGGCTTGCTCGTGTTTGTTGCTTTCGTTATTTCAATAAGATCATGCTTGACCAAGTCCTTGGTGTGTACTGTAAACTTATCTACTGAAACCAAGTGATCACAATACGATACACGATATTGGGTTGACGATAACAATACGATACGATACACTAAGGGCAGGTGTGAAGCGTTGCAGTAGTGCTGCTGTTCACACCAATAGTGCACTTCTCCACATTTCTACTCAAATACACATTGAATTAAGAGCTTAACTGTTGTAATATCATGGATAGGCCTAGAGACAAAAGACGTGTTTGTTACCAGCGTTGTGTAGCCAGTGTTCACTGATATACAATAAACATATCACGATATTGTTTTCACCTTGACGATACGTATTGTGACCTTTCTGTATCGCGATATATTGTGGCACGATATATTGTTACACCCCTAATGTGATTGCCCTAGAATCAAGATGCAAGATTCCTTTATTTGTCACATGTAACGTAGGCCTACGTGTACAGTCACAGTGAAATGTTGCTGCCGACTCCAAGATGATGCTCAATAACAGATACACTGCAATACTCAATTTACAAATGTGTAAGTTACAAATGTAAAAAATAACACAGTAAATACAATTTCTATACAGTATAAAAGGGGTAAGATGGATAGATACCGGTCTGGATGGATTATGTACATGCTATATATGGATATGAATGGACTTTAGTCATTCATATGGACTTTAGTCAACACGTTACTGGACCCACTCACAACTGAGGTCACACCCTTTACCTTGTGATCACAAAGGGGTCTGACGACTGTGGTATCTTCTATCAGTGACCTTGGCGTTTCAGAGTACTTTTGCATTTTCTTCACAGCACCGATTGCCAAAGATGAGATTAGCACACAACGCTTTCCAAACTCGGTAGCAGCAAATATTGATGAACTCAAATAGTGTAACAACCCTGGAAGTGGGGCTTTCACATCTCAATAATCTAGTGGCCACTTTTCATACCAAATTGAATGCTGCCATTGACTCTGTAGCACCTTTGAAACTGAAAAAGCTTGCGGCCAAACAGAAAGCTCCATGGAGGAATGAGGAGATCAATCAACTTAAGAGAACATGCAGAAGAGCTGAGAGCACAGGAAGGAAGACAAAGCTGCAGGTTCACCATGACATTCTCAAAGAACATCTCTATGCCTTTAATAAGGTATTACAGGATGCTAGAAGAGATCACTTCTTGAAATTGATCTCCAGAAATCATAAGAATTACAGGGTGTTTTTCTCAACGATTGACAGCGTGACAAGTCCCACACCCTACACATCCTGTCAACATGCTCTCTACTTCCAAGTTTGAGGAATATGTAGCATATTTAAGAGATAAGATAACCGACATTAGGATGAATATCACCCAGGCAAGACCAAATATTCTGCTTGCTGACCCCCCTTCTGCTCCACGGAGCAGTGGTATGAGCTTGTTTGCAGCGGTTGACACAGAGATACCGAGCAAAGTGGTGTCACAGCTTAAGTCACCTACATGCCCTCTCAATCCTATTCAGACCAAGTTTGTTAAGACTATTTTTAGCTCTGTGTCTGAGAACACTTTAACCATTGTTAACTGCTCCCTCAGTACAGGCTTTTTCCCATCGGCTTTTAAAACTGCCCTGGTAAAACCCCTTTTAAAGAAAAATAACCTAGACTCATCAGTCCTCAGTAATTTTAGACCGATATCCAACCTCACGTTCTAAGGTAAAATTCTAGAAGAAAAAAAAATTCAAACAGTTAAATGACTTATTAGATGCAAATTGTATCCTTGGTACTTTTCAGTCTGGTTTTTCGGCCTCATCATAGCACAGGTCAAGGTTGTAAACGACCTCAGAATCAACGCTGATGACAAAAAGCTCTCTGTCCTTGTCCTTCTGGACCAGAGCGCAGATTTTGACAATGTTGATGATGACATCCTTATTGGAAGACTTGAGAACTGGGTCGGCCTCTCCGGTCCAGTCCTTGATTGGTTCAGGACCTACCTAATTGGCCGAGAGTTTTTTGTCGCCCTTGGGGATCACCAGGACTGGACTGGGTGAATATTTCCTACCGGGAAATGTAGCCCCAGTCGGCCCACTAGCCGAGCCGACGCGGTGAGATGGAACACCTTCAGTTTCGTTTTGTTGACGGGGGGGGGGGGGGGGGGGTGTTGCTGCGCGATTTGTTGACGGGGGGGGGGGGGTGGGGGGAGGGGGGGGGTGCTGCTGCGCGATTTGTTGACGGGGGGGGGGGGGGGGGCTGCGCGACTTGTTGACGGGGGGACAGGCCATTCACTGCGGGCCAGGCCAGTTGACTCTCCAACGGCCCACGCAAATGACACCTGAAACTAACAGAGGGAGGGGTGGGGCCTACATATGATTGGGCCAGCCCAGTGTCAGTATAGAAAATTGACCAATGGGCCGCTGTCCCTGCTCTATGGGCCGTTCGTTAGCTCTTTTTTTTTTGATCGGCCCACAAGTAGGTCCGGCCCACCGGGCGCCACATGGCCAGTCCAGCCCTGGGGATCACAGTTCGATAGACATGTCAGTGACATGTGGGCTCCCACAAGGATCAATTCTAGGGCTCTTACTCTTCAGTCTGTAAACAGTATGCTCCCCTACGTGACATCATTAGGAGGCACAATATTAGCTACCATGCAGATGACACCCAGCTCTATATTTATGTGACGCCCGATGACTACAGCTCAGTTGACCACTTGGTAGAATGCATTGCTGATATAAATGCATGGATGTCACAGAATTGCCTTCAGTTAAACCACAACAAAACAGATGTGTTGACCATTGGTGATGTAAAGTTGAAAGGTTACTTGAAAGACTATCTGGGCGCTTAAAAATACTGACACTGAACACCAAATGCCAAGTCAGTAACCTTGGTGTCATGTTTGATTCTGATCTTAATTTTGAGGCCCATATTAAGAATGTGACAAGGACATCTTTTTATCACCTGAGAAACATTGCTAATGTCAAACCTTTTCTCTCCCAAGCTGACACTGAAAGACTAATGCATACTTTTATCAGTAGAAGTTGTTTGGTCTACCAAACAAAGCTATCAGTCAACACCAAACGATACAAAATGCTACAGCACGTGTCCTCACTAAGACCAGGAGAGCACACATCACGCCAGTCTTACAATCGCTACACTGGCTGAGGTTAGTTTTAGAATAGATTTTAAGATTAGGCTATTTTAATGCTCTCCATAGTCATGCACCTGAATGCATGCTTGTACGGCATACACCAAGTAGGTCCCTGAGATCCTCTGGCACTGAACTATTAACGGTTCCTGGAGCCAGGACCAAGACATGGGGAGGCTGCCTTCAGTTTTTATGCCCCCAGGCCCTGGAATACCCTCCCAGAATTAAAGGCATAAGAATGGCTGAAACTGTGGGAACTTTTAAGCGAGATCTTAAGACATAGCCTACCTTTACAATCTCGTTTTTATCATGTAGTTTTACCTGTTTTAACTAAAATGTGTTTATTTTATACTCCCTTTTAATGTTTTTACTGTTTCTTCTCTTTTACCATATATGATCTGTGTTGGAGTTTCGCCCCAAGCCGCGCCCCGAGCTCCTCTGTTTTCCATCGGAAATCAGCCACTTCTAACCGCAGCCGGCCCCGTTACGGGGAGACGCCGAGATCTGCGCTCAGTGCTTGAACGTAGCCTACCGATAACCATGCGCCTCTTGAAGAGAGTAAATAACTGTCGTCTTTATTTAACATTCTGCATTCGTTCTGACAACACAACACGCTATCTCACTGAGAGAGCGTGTTGTGTTGTCAGAACGAATGCAGAATGTTAAATAAAGACGACAGTTATTTACTCCGTCCACAAAAGCCCTTCTTAGCTCTCTTGTTTCCCACACTCTTACAATATTATTATTAAAGTATAGGCCCTATGTGCCTAGATTTGATGGTAAAGTGCACATAGAATAGCCTACAGAAACGAAATATTATTATACAAATAGAGTAGGCTAGCCTAATAGCATACATTTGATCAGGGCTGCCAAGTCTCACGCATTGAGCGTGAGACACACGCATTTCAGCCTCTTCTCACGCTCACACGCCAAACATAACAATTCTCACGCGGAGAAATGACCAACCCCTGCATACTACAGGCCCGTAGCCAGGGGGGGGATCGGGTGGATCGAACGAACCCCGCCTCACGACCAAAGATGCAGAACTCAGGGCAAAAGTCCCCCCTCCCCCCTCGCGCGACAATCACAATAAAAATGATCAATCCCCCCCCCCCCCCCCGTCAACAACTCGCCCGATAATAAAATTAACGGGGAAGGGGATAAATCTCACTCCAAGTTTTTGGTCAAACTTGGCAGCCCTGCTTTATGGCAACGTCTTTCCTCGTGGCTAGAAATAAGACGGATGACCTCTTACGGCTCACTACGTCTACACTGTCAGAAATCTAACCAAAAGTGCCAATCAAGTGATTTTAGAACTCAACTGTGACTCACAAAGTTGGTAGTTTTGTCAAAAGAGCCTTGTAAATCGTGACGTCACAGAGCGCCCTTGTGACGTCGGCCAGGAGGTGTATAAAAGCCAGAGAGCCCCGGAGAGAGGTAGAGTGGAGGAGGAGCCAGAGAGAGAGATTGAGAGCGCGCTCTCTCTCTCTCTGGCTCCTTCTCCTCCACTCTCCCTCTCTCCAGAGAGAGGAGGATGAGAGAGAGAGTAGGAGGAGGATGATGAGCCAGAGAGAGGAGGATGAGGAGGATGAGCCAGAGAGAAGAGGAGGAGGAGGATGAGCCAGAGAGAGAGAGGAGGAGGAGGATGAGCCAGAGAGAAGAGGATGAGGAGGAGGAGGCGGGCCGGCGGGCCTCTCCTCCTCCTCTCTCTGGCTCATCCTCTCTCTCTCTGGCTCATCCTCCTCCTCCTCTCTCTCTGGCTCTTCCTCCTCCTCCTCTCTCTCTCTGGCTCATCCTCCTCCTCCTCTCTCTCTCTCTGGCTCATCCTCCTCTCTCCTCCTCCTCTCTCTCTGGCTCCTCCTCCTCTCTCTCAATTCAATTCAATTCAATGGGCTTTATTGGCATGAAAGAACAAATGTTCATATTGCCAAAGCAACAGTGGAATTACAGAAATATACATATAAATTAAAGTCTTATACATAAAAAGCTAAATAAATATAAGTAACTCAAGAAAAAAATTTACTCACTCCAAGTTTTTGGTCAAACTTGACAGCCCTGCAGACATGTGAGCATGTTCACCTTTCCTGGAATCAGTTTGGAGTGGTTACAGTAGGTGAGAGGATATGTGCACTGGAATGTTTTCACAGTCAAATTACAAGAAGTAAAATTTTCTGTGACCTTCATTTTGAAATCCCTGGCAAGAACACTGGAGATGCATTTGCTTTTGAGGCCAGAGCCATAAGGCTAGACTTGCGCTGCTAATGTTATTTTTTTGTTTAGCCTAATTAGCACACCTCATGTATTATCCTTTAGCCTAGCTAACAGGTGACGGATCGTACACAAATCCACTGCTGCACCTGTGCACCATGTTTTGGGGGATTGGTAGGCTACTGTGAACTCAAATTTGACTTTGAAGTTATGGAACTCATACCGTCAGAGTTTTCCGTCGGAATTAAATGTTAGTGGTTTTGGAATTTTGTCTTTTTCACACCGAGGGTTACCGTCACACGGTTATAACCAGCCTGCCTGAATTTCATGAAACTCAGTGGAAGGGTGTAGCATGGGTCAAATAAGAACCCATTACATTCTGAAGTGCATCCGAATCACTGGGCGGATCCACGAGCTGCCTCTATTCCAGTCCAGTTTGGACTGGCATAATGCACTCGATCAAACGAATGCAGCAATACCAAGCAGGTCCTGCTCACACGCACTTGTGCACGCACAGAGCCACGAAATTCCGTGGTGTGGCCATTCAGCCATTTAAAGGGATAGTTTGGAATTTTGAACATTGGTGGTACTGTAGCTGGAACACATCCTCTAAATGTTTAGTATATCGTCCTTACCTTACCACTGGCAAGTATCTTATTGCGGTATTTGTGGTTAGCATCACGCCTCAATTGTTCAGGACGTTCATCATTGTAGAATATCCAAAACTTTTTCTGTGAGCTATTATGAAACATGACGGAATCGCCCCGAAATCGTTTTGGGCGGGTCATCTGGGGTCCCTGGTTGTTTTTTGGGCCAGTTCTTGTGAACTCTGTGGGGGCGTGTGTAGTGACCACTGACTAGCAGGACAATATATAGTTTCGGATAGTTAGAATTCACAGCGATCTAGCCTTGTTGATGTTACTGTTACTTCAAAGGTTTACTTGACAACATTACCCATGTCCCTTAGCGGGTGATGACGTTAGGAAGTGGGACGTGAGAGACAGTGTTGCCAGATTGGGCGGGTTCACGCCCAATTGGGCTTCTTTTGATCACGTTTGGCCGGAAAAAATAGCATTGGGCGGTTGGGCTGGAAAAAATAGCATTGGGCGGGCGTTTAAAAATATATATATATTAAAACTGGTGGGACAGACGTTTCAATTTTATCCAATTATGTTAATTGGGTGGGAGATGTGCACCTGTCCAATAGGGGCGAGGGAGCTCTCCCTGTTCAATGCATTTGATTCACACGGTCAAGGAGAAGGTCGAGGTCGGAGTCAAATCTAGCTAGCTACCCCCCGAAGAAACCTAAAGATGCCAATTTGGGGATGTGGGATCAGCAGGTTTCTGTCATGATCACCGCATCGATGCCTTTTGGCTGGAGGTAGAGGCCTTTAAAGATGCCGGAGGAAATCTGTGCTTTCAGGATGTGGCCCTTGGCGCAATCATATTGCTCACTCTGCCCATATTAAATGCTCATGTGGAGAGAGCATTTTCCCAAGTGACTAAAGATGATGGCAGAAATCGCATGGGATTACCGCTGCTTTCTGCTCTCACAGTTGTTGTGGAGCTTTGACTGAACCATCTATTAATACTTGCTAATTAGCAAGTTCACCACATGTACATAGTTTTACATTGACGAGTTACGTTAGAAGTTGGAATGGACTCCTGGCCTGTTCGGCGTGACGGTAAGATATTTTTATTTAATACTATACAGCAGGTGTTTCTGGATGTCGCATCATTGAGTGATTAATTACTTGTGTCTCTGCCTGCTTGCCTGCCTGAGTGTCACACTCCTGACTCGGTTATTGTAGGCGAGCAGGTGTAACAGAGTTGTTATTGATAATTGAAGTTCGCCAAAATTATGTTTTATTTTATCTGCACCTTAGAATTGTTCTGGTTGTCCATACAGGCATACCATACATGTGACCATGTATTGGAGCGCCCCCGTGTGGTTTGGAGTGGGTGGTTGCTATGTATATTTGCTGTTAAGCTGCCTGCTCGTCCCTTTTGACTGTGACAACGGACGAGTGTGTATGTAAAGGGCAGCACATCTGAGTGACAGCAACCATCCCATCTGTGTTAAAAACAGAGTGTGCAATAAAAGCTGGATGAGCGATGAACCTGGCGTCCTGACTGGTGTGTGAGGCAGAGAGAAAAGAGAAGGGTTACATCTGGTGCCGTGACTCCGTGACTACGTTGGAGATCAGCTTAATCGCCGGTCCCGGGAGAAGAGCTTCTGCAAGCAACTCAGTAGACGCAGCCCAGGTTACGCTGTTAGCGACAGTGATATTGAATGCTGTAATATTGCACGGTTGATGTCGTGAATTGTACTTTGATAAGCCTATATTGTGTTTTGTATATGATTAACAGTGTCAGAAGGGAGGAGTGATATGATGGCTGATGGGCAGGCTAGGATGATGTTAGGTAGAGGGAGGGCCGTTACTTATCATTCCGTTTTGCCATGTCCAGTTGGTTCACCTGTCCTGGGCGAACAGTTATTTACTGATGATGTTGAGTGCAAGGCAGCACAGGGCCCATGTACATCCACTCCTTTACACCAGCCTAATGAGACAGATAATGCACTTAGGCATTTGAGTGTTCTAATCACAGAGTTGGGAAAGAACATTGGTGATTCTGTGACAGCTAGATTAATGTCGGACACGCACACGCAGTTCCGCAACAGTGATTGCAACAATGCGCCTCAGACGCACAACCCTACTACCATAGACCTCTCTCAGTTGAACGTGGTCGTCAAATCAGACGCAAGAGAGCCTACTGTCTTCCGTGGTGAGGGAGCTGACAAGTGTTCCGTTCAAGAGTGGATTGACCTGATGACGGTCTACCTGAGAAAGAAGAATGTCTCTGCTGCAGATCAGCCCGACGAAATATTGAGTAGGCTGATGGGAAGGGCTAAGGATGTTGTGAGAATAGGATTGCGTAGTGACCCGTCTCTTGATGTCGCTCAGCGCACTGAAACAATCTATGCTATCCTCAAGCAGCATTTTAGTGATCTCTCATATTCCTGCATGCCACTCGCAGACTTCTATAGCACTCTGCCCAAAGCCCACGAGAGCCCTGTTGATTATTGGGTTCGTCTGAATAATGCCGCTGACATAGCGGATGAGTGTCTCCGACGTCAAGGGAGGGGGATGGAGGACCTGAATAAAGAGGTGGCCATGATGTTCGTGAGGCACTGCCCTGACCCATCTCTGTGCATTGTGTTTAAGAGCAAGCTTGTTGGCAGTTGGACAGCGAAAGAGGTGCAGGAGAGGATCGACGAGCATCAGCGGGAGCTGAAATCCGGTCCCAGTAAGCGCTCATTTGGCAACCAGTCCAGACAGGCCGTTGCTATGGTGAGTGATGACATACAGTCAGGGGCAGCGTGTAAACCGGTCCCACCCGTGTTGCAGACATGCAAACAGACCATGCAGCATTCTCAAGGGAGTGGTGAGACTGCCTCATTGCAGAAGAGCATGGATAGAATGGCTGATGTGCTGGGTCAGGTCCTGAGCACACTATCCGAACGAGCTACTGCCACTCACAGCCAAGGTAGGCCTCATCCACAGCAGAGAGGGAGGGTCACAGGGCGAAGGGAATGTGAAATATGTCATCAGCATGGCCACTCCACCATTTCACATTGTATGCGGCACAACCTCTGTTTCAACTGTCATGAGCCAGGCCACATGAAAGACCAGTGCACTTCATCTTCGTCCCCCAGGTCACAGCCAGTCGCCGCCGCGGCTCCCCACTCTCCCAGTTCGGGAAACTAGACAGCTCGCATTTGGAGAGGGGAAGTGTGGGCTCTAGTGTTAACTCCCTCGGTAGCACACCAGATTTACAGTCGTTATATGAAGCGGTCAGTGAAGGGTTACCCAGTGATTCTCAAGTCATAGTTCAGAACACGCAGCGTGTATGTGGTAGTGATAGCTTGTTTTATACCCCAGTTGTTGTTAATGGGTGTACCACAGTGAAGGCTATGCTGGACACAGGCTCTATGGCATGTACTGTGAGTGAGAATGTAGAGAAAATGCTTGTTGCTGCTGGCTCGCTAGACTGTGATCTGCAGCAAAGTACTGATGTGATTTTAGTCGGATGTGGGGGGAAGAGAGTCTATCCAAAGGGAGTGTGTGAGTTGAGCCTCGAAATATATGGATGTAATGTGGTGGTTCCCACTCTGGTTGTTCCGGGTCAAGAGGATGACCTTATTATCGGAACCAATGTACTTAAATACCTCACTCACAGATTCAAGGAGTCAGAGAGATACTGGGAGATGGTCTCGGAGCCAGGCAGCCCTGATGATGGAGGGCGTGATGAGTTTCTCGCCATGCTCGCTGGTGTCGATCGGTGGAAAGGTGAGGAAATTCCTGACGTCGTCGGGACTGTGAAGCTCAACCGAGCCGTCACCCTGTTGCCTGGCCATGAGCACCTGGTTTGGGGTAAGCTCCCTGAGAAGTCACGTGGACACCCTGGCTGTACGGTGTTGGTTGAACCCACTAAGTCTCGCTCCATCCCTCGCAATATCCTGGTTGGCCGTGTCGTGACTCCGCTGTGGGGTGATGGATGGGTCCCTATGAAGATCATAAACCCTACTGACAGACCTGTAACATTACGTAGGAACGCCAAGCTAGCTGATGTGTATCCATGTATAGCCCTGGAAGATTTGGTGACAGCAGACAGTACATGTGTTAAGTCTAACCAGCAGCACATCTCTTCTGAACGGTCCACACAGCTGCCTGCAAAGAAGACTGACATATCTGAGAGACTGAGACAACATGGACTGGGTGACTTGGACCTTGACTCGTGTGAGGTGTCTGACAAGTGGAAGGAGGAAATGTGCAGACTCACCTTGGAATACTCCGATGTTTTCTCAAGAGACAAACTTGACTGCGGTGAGGCAAAGGACTTTGTTCATAGGATTCATCTGGTGGATGAAAAGCCGTTCCGTCTGCCCTACAGACGTGTCCCGCCAGCTCACTTCCAGAAGCTGCGTGTTGTGTTGACTGAAATGGAGGAGAAGGGCATCATTAGGAAGTCTACGAGTGAATATGCATCAACACTTGTCCTGGTGTGGAAGAAAAATGGTGACCTGAGAATCTGTACTGATTTCCGCTGGCTGAACGCCCGGACGGTGAAAGACGCTCATCCTCTCCCACACCAGGCTGACTGCCTCGCTGCCCTGGGGGGTAATGCACTGTTCAGCACGATGGACCTCACCTCGGGATTTTACAACGTCCCTCTCCACGAGGATGATAAGAAGTTCACTGCCTTCTCCTCGCCTGTTGGTCTGCATGAATACAATCGCCTCCCTCAAGGTCTCTGCAACAGCCCGGCCAGTTTCATGCGCATGATGATGAGTATCTTCGGGGATCAGAACTTCCTGTCTTTACTCTGCTACCTTGATGACTTGATGGTCTTTGCACCAAATGAACAGGAGGCCCTGCAACGGCTGGAGATGGTGTTTGTGCGGTTGCGTGCACACAACCTCAAACTTGCACCGAAGAAGTGTCACCTCCTCCAACGCTCTGTCCACTTCCTTGGTCATGTCATAGACAGCAGCGGTGTGTCCACAGACCCAGCTAAGGTTGAGGCCATTGCTAACGTAAGAAAAGCAGACCTAATGTTTCCTGATGGCCGGACTCCTAACCCCAGGAAAATTCAGTCATTCCTGGGCTTAGTGATGTGGTATCAACGTTTCATCCCAAATTGCTCCACGATGGCTAAGCCTCTCTTCCAGTTGACAACAGGGCCTGGAGAGAAGAAGAGGAGGAAAGGTCATGGGGACAGGCAGAGGCGTGAGAACAGGTACCGGAAGCTTACCGCAGCAGACTGGACCCCTGAGTGTGAAAGGTCCATGGAAAGCCTCAAGGATGCTCTGTTGGCTAGAGTTGTCTTGGCCCATCCGGACTTCTCCAGACCCTTTGTCTTATCCACTGATGCGTCAACTGATGGCTTAGGTGCCGTGCTTTCTCAGGTTGCTCCAGGCGAAGATAGAGCACGCCCTATAGCATTTGCCAGTAAGTCATTGAGCAAGGCTCAGAGCAACTATCCAGCGCACCGTCTCGAATTCCTGGCTCTCAAGTGGGCAGTTTGTGAGAAGTTTAGCCATTGGCTAATGGGACATGCCTTCACTGCATGGACTGATAACAACCCCCTCACCCACATCCTGACCAAACCAAAGCTGGATGCCTGTGAACAGCGCTGGGTGGCAAAGCTGGCAGCTTATGACTTCGACCTTAAGTATGTCCCTGGTCCGAAGAACGTTGTCGCTGATGTGCTCAGCAGAGAGCCCTTTGCAGGTCGAAGCATTGGAGAGCGTCTCCTTCAAGAGCCATATGAGGATCTGCTGTATGGATCGGTGAAACTGACGGGTGTTGTGGTTCAAGATGCCTTCAGGTCGTCCAATGTTCGTCAGTGCACTCAGACGACCAGGAAGAGTGGGTGTGCTACCACAACTCCACCCCACTTCAGCTCGGTGTCCAGTGCTGAAGTCTCCGCCATCTTTGACAGTCACGTCACCTGGGATGCTGCTGCTAGGGTCAGAGCCACAGCCTTGGCGAGCCATGTTCAGAGTGTCACTGACATAGGCCAAACTGCACTGCCATCTATCCCAAAACAGGTCCTTGGGGCCAGACAGCAAGCTGATGTCGAGCTCGCCCATGTGCTCTCCTACGTCGAACGCCGCCGGCGACCTTCCAGACGGGAGAGATCTGGTGTGCCGCTCAATGCCCTGAAGCTATTGAAGCAGTGGGATAAGCTAGTGTTGGAGGATGGACTTCTATATCGAGTGTCAAAGGACCCAGTCACTGGAAAGAAACGGCATCAGTTCGTTGTGCCCGAAAGTCTGCGGGAGGACACCCTGCGTGGATGTCATGACGATGCAGGTCACCAAGGCCAAGAGAGGACACTCCACCTCATCAAGCAGAGGTTCTACTGGAGTTCTGTGGAACGTGATGTGAGGAACCATGTCAAGTGTTGTAGTAGATGCGTCATGAGTAAAACACCTGAGCCGGAGGGTCGAGCACCACTCGAGTGTATCAAAACTACAGCGCCGCTCCAGCTGGTCTTTATAGATTTCTGGACGGCTGAAGACTCCAAGAACAGACCTGTTGATGTGCTGGTGATAACAGATCACTTCACCAAGCTTGCTCATGCTTTCCACTGTCCAGATCAGACCGCTAAGCAAGTAGCCAGGAAGTTGTGGGACAGCTACTTTTGTGTCTACGGTTTCTCTGAGAGGATTCACTCTGATCAGGGTGCCAATTTTGAGAGTGAGTTACTAGCGGCCCTGCTTCAGATCTCCGGCGTGAAGAAGTCGCGCACCACAGCTTACCACCCCATGGGGAATGGTACAACTGAGCGTTTCAATCGTACTCTGGGGAGCATGATCAGAACACTCCCTCCGCGAGCGAAACAGGCATGGCCACAGATGCTGCACACCTTGACGTTCATGTATAACAGCACTCCGCATGAAACAACTGGATTTCCACCCTTCTATCTGATGTACGGGAGAGTCCCTCGCCTGCCTGTCGATGTGCTGTTCAAGTCTGCCTTGCGGGAAGATGGTGATGTCTCCTACCCGAAGTATGTGGAAAGCCTGATGAAAGACCTTAAGGAGGCCATGGCCTTTGTGGAGAAACATGCCAGCGGTGAACAGAGACGGCAAGCTGAGATATATAACAGGAGAGTCAAGGGTGCGCCGATCGAGCCAGGTGACAGGGTTCTTCTGGCAAACAAGGGAGAGAGAGGACGGAGGAAGTTAGCGGACAGATGGGAAGACGTTGTGTACACTGTCGTGGAGAGCAACCCAAAGACCCACACCTTCCAGATCCGTAATCCTGTCTCTGGTCAGACAAAAGTGGTCCATCGCAACCTGCTGCTGTGTGTGAACTTTCTACCGGCCCTGCCGCAGGGTGACGCTGACAGTGTCTCCACCGACTTCAGTGCTGGTGGTTCGGATGGAAATGACGTCTCTGGTGTGCAGTCTCTGACCTCTGAGGGGGAGATGGACGGGTCAGCTCGGACACAACACTGGGTTTCTCAGATCCCTGTGAGTCATTTGGCAGTGGGTAGCAACCCGCCCACCCTTCCACACCAAGAGGGTCCTGATCATGAAAAGGATGGGAGTGGAGTGGCTGAAGAGGACACCAGTCAAACAGCCGATGGCAAGAGCACAGTCTGTCCTTCAGATGCCATCAGCATGGCTTGCAGTGGTACGGACTCTGATCCACACACTACACACAGAGCCTCACTTGAGCCTAGCCGCGTTCACGACGGCTTTAGCACGGTAGTATCCAGAGCAGGCTGCGTGGTTAAACCTGTGAGCAGGCTTATTCAAACTATGAGCAATCAGAAGCTTTTGAGCATGCGAACACATGTTTAGTACATGGGCTAGTTCATTGTTCAACGTCAAAACGGCCAATAAGAAACGAGACCCAGCAGTCGGGTAAAGTTTTCCTTTCTTTGTTTTGGATCTTGGGGGGGTCTAGGGGTCCTCTTTTGGGAGTGACTTTTGTGAATATAGGATGTGTAAGCTGGCACATTTGTGTCATCATTGAAGGGTTAGTGACAAGGCCTGCATTTTCCCTCATGAGTTCTTATGGAACAGCCTTGTGGCTTGACAGTACATTGTTGAACAATGTTGGTTCGATTCCTGTGTGTGACCTGACCGTTCTTTCATGTGTTCTATGTATTTTGCCGAATTCAGGAGGGGAGTGTGTAACAGAGTTGTTATTGATAATTGAAGTTCGCCAAAATTATGTTTTATTTTATCTGCACCTTAGAATTGTTCTGGTTGTCCATACAGGCATACCATACATGTGACCATGTATTGGAGCGCCCCCGTGTGGTTTGGAGTGGGTGGTTGCTATGTATATTTGCTGTTAAGCTGCCTGCTCGTCCCTTTTGACTGTGACAACGGACGAGTGTGTATGTAAAGGGCAGCACATCTGAGTGACAGCAACCATCCCATCTGTGTTAAAAACAGAGTGTGCAATAAAAGCTGGATGAGCGATGAACCTGGCGTCCTGACTGGTGTGTGAGGCAGAGAGGAAAGAGAAGGGTTACACAGGCAGGCTATTCATGGGTGGTTATACAGGTGGTTATATAGGCCTACCATTGGAAGTTGTGTAGCCTAGTCCACTTGTCACATTCTCTAGCGGTTTCTTGTCACCACTAAAGCTTGTTATCTAGCTTGTCATCTTGTCCTCTGTTCATGATATAGCCATGCTTCTCATGTGTTATTATAATTTGTTGCCTGCATTATCATTTCTTTGACTATTTGATGGGATTACGCATCTTTCTCTCTGTCGTAGGCTGTGTGTGACATGTGTAGGCGTGTGTTGCAGTTTACCACGAGTTATTATTATTTTCGGTATTTCAACGGAAAGGCATTTTTCTTAGCATGCACTGCTATATATTATATACTATAATATTTGGGCGTTTTTTTTATCACATTGGGCGGATTTTGAGCACTCATTGGGCTGGAAAACATCACACCAATCTGGCAACCCTGGCCTCTTCGTTCATTCCCGCGACCCACTTCGTGCATTCCAGCGACGTCCGCGTATGTTCTCCCTGGACCTCTGCCACGGAGGGCATGGGGCGTGTTATGTACATGCTACAGCTATAATAAATAATCCCGAGGGATTGACGTTTGCATTCGTGCTTATGTTATGTACACTGGATGCTCTAGATTGAGTCATTCAGGTGTCGGATGGCTTGCGAGAAGAAGTGTTCCATCCTCCAGGGGCAGCCATCGTTCATGGCGCCCGAGGACCAAGTCCTGGTCAGGGACCGGACGGAGTGAAGAGCATCTATTTTTTTCAAGAGAACATGCAAAGTCCAGCTGTGAGGCGACTGTACAAGGCAGGTATAATGCACGTAAGCGACTTTGGGGTTCAGTGTCTTGCTCAAGGACACTTCCAAACGAACCGGGGACTTTGCGATCCCCAACCGGCCGCTCTACCTCCCGAGCTAGGCCCTATGTGCCGCCCCGGCAATCACTCCATATCAATCATGTGGGCCTACATGTCGGACGATTTATAGCTAAATCTTTTCTTTAGCACCGCAAGCACATAAATACGAGATATTGTTAACGTTACGCCAACTAGCTAGCACGTGTTTTATGTAACGTTAGGTAGCCATGGGCATGTTAGCTTTAGCTAGCTAGCCATCTAACTTTGACTGTTTGACACCTCAGATAACTTCTTAACGCTGTCAAGTGTTGGTGTTTGTTGTTAGTTATCTAGCTAGCTAGTGTAACGTTTTAGACAGGTGTTGAATATAAAGTGGCCACCTGTCTGTTGCCATTGATTAAGATCAAGCCTACAAAAAATCAGCATCGTTAATAAGTTATGATTATGATTATGATTACGACGTTTAATTACCCGGCATCCATTTCGTTTGCCTATTATAAAGTTCAAATTCATCAAATTCACTCGTTCAGATAAACCAATTATTTATGCCATGCTGCATTTCAAAAGAATTTAATGGCTTTTATTTGACTCATGAGTAAAAATGACAATTATATACTACCAACCGTGACCCTAATTGCGTTGCTATATGTGTGGTATAAATACAGCTGAGTCGAGCTCATGTACTTGTGATTACCAGGTCACGAGTACAGCTACTGTTGGGTGATGTTAAGGCATTGCCTCTCTCTCTCCTTCCGCGACACGAAAGCTGCAGGTGGGTATTAGGGCAGCGGAAGGATTGGATGCAATGCGCCAAACATTAGTGTGGTGTACAGACGGCCTGGTAGTCCTTTTTTGTGTTTGTGTTTTCAGATGATCATTTATTATACAACATCTGTAAAAGCATCACTGCTCACAGTGGACTTTCGATTGGTCTGATTACAACTCGTCAGTTGTTTTTTCTTCTGTCAAAGAAACACAAGAACAGAACAATGTAACGTTATGTATCCTATGTAGTGTTAGTTAATAAAGTTAGATGCTAGCTTTCTGTTGCACCTGTGCTTAACTATCAGCTGGTATGAGGTTGCTTAGCAACGATAAACATTGCTATTGGGCACATTGTTATTGTAAACAGGTTTCTGTAATAGCAAAAATCCTAAATGTGGTCCTAAACTGAGATAAGACAGGCTTTCAGACAGCAGGTTTCTGTAATGAGTCTGGCAGAACCAGTGTGGAGTGTCCACCAGCACCAGCCGTCTCCCACACGCGTGCCCCGACCTCTCTCCTCCTACTCCAGCCTTAGCAATCCTTAATTATTATGACTGCCCCGTCCCCCACCAACTCAGGATTGTGTATTCTCCAAGTCATACGTTCCATACTTTTCTGAGTGAAATACACTTAAGAAATCATTCTTAGTAAGATGCTGTAGCCTACTATCATCATCGGGGCAGCGTGTTTAATGTAGAGTAAATGTCATATTCCTGTCTCACAGGCACACGGTCAGAATCTAGCAAGTTATCAATTACCAGCTCATAGACGTGCTATCTACTCCAAACCCATTTGTCTGATGATTACAGGGGCTCTGTGCTCCCTCTACTGGCCATCCAGGGATATCCCCTCAGAACTGAGGGTGACTATCTCAACCTCAATTTCAGCCTTTTCCTGGCCTCTTTTCATTAAAAAAATAAATTAAAAAAACATTAACGTGGAGCGGTAGGCTACCACACCATCGGCAAAGCTGCGTATTTCATTCAGATAGTTAGAATTGAACCGATAGGGGCAAGACCAAGCCAGAATTACTACTGAAAGGGCACACAAAAAATCTGCAATGATAACATCTTTTGAAAACATCTTTAATACCACGTCAAAAAGGTTCTGGTCAGATGAAGAGAGTGCAGTGAGGAGTTTCCTTCAGTGTCTGCCCTATAGCACACGGCTCAAGTGATTGGCTCTGAACATTCAGATTGTAAGAGGCAAATGTAACTCAAGCAACCCCATTGTTTTCCTCCTACTCTCTTAGGTAACATATGTTCAGAACCAGTGGAGTGTTATAACCACTAGATTTAGAATGTGTTTAAATGTGAAATATACAAGTAAAATTGTTCTTTAATGTATGTTTTTGTTACAGTTTCTATCAAGACAGTGCTCAAAGCAGATCATGTTCCTGGTGGATCTCCTGTCTCTAGCAGCAGAGTGGGTGGGAGGAGCAGACAGGAGAGAAGGCTCTGAAGCTGCTGTCATCAGTGTTCAGTTACAGAGCTTCCCCCCTCCATGACTGGGATAATGGTGATGTGGAGTAACAGTACCAATGTGATTTCCTGTTGGACCTGTGCTCCCATGTGAAGGACTGTGAGATTCAAACAGGCAGGAGTGTCCTTCCAGCTTTACAGCCAGTTTACCAGGTAGCAGCTCCTGCAGTCTGGTTCATAGACCTCTCAGAGAGAAAGGCCTCCCTCCTCCTAGAAGTGCTGGAACTCCAACCAGAGAAGAAACCAGTATTGCTAAAGGCCTGGTCAGGTGAAGAGAGGGAAGTGAGAAGCTCCCTTAAGTGCCTGCTCTTGATCTGAAAGCTCAGGTGAGTGCATCTGATGAACGTATTCAAATTAAGTAAGGCTAGTGACTGAACATAGAGTATCTGAGGTTCTGATTGATGATGTCCCCAATGTTGTTATGCATTTCAACTGTGAAGCTGGGTTTTTCCAAAGTGTGTGTGGGTCCGTCCCTGTGAGATCCAGAGAGGAGGCCCACCAGTTGGTCCCTCTCCTCCAGGTCTAGGGCTTCATCCGTGTGCTGAGAGGAGAGTTACCCAGACAATCCTGCTGGTCTGTGGGGAGCGTCCTGAGCTTCTGTGCCTCCAGAGTGGACCTCACTCTCACACCCAGCAAGATCTCTCTCTCTCTCTCTCTCTCTCTCTCACATATTAGGTTTGTTATTTCTTCTTTGCCTAATGCACTGAAAATGTCACCCATACTTTCTTTATATTCTTTTAAATATATGTTGCGTCATTTCTGTCTTCCTCAGACTGTGTTCCGAGGCTGTGCAGCAGCTGGCTGTAGTTGTGTTTGAAGCTCAGGACGAGGAGTTGACTCAGTCGTTCCTGGAGAAGCTTGTCGGAGACCTGACCTCCTGCTCTCTGGACTGGGAGGTTCTCCTATACTACCTCCTGCCGCAGTCGACACAGAACAACCCTGCACAGGTGGACCTCAGGAAGAACAAGCTCAGATCTTCTTCCTATCCTGCACAGGCTGGTTATGAAGAGGTAAAGACAGCAATAAACTTGCTTTTTAACAACGCGTACGGGTAGACAAGCGGCTGCGTCGCTAGCGGCGTTGTTCACATACTTGTCTGTATTTTGCGTGAATGAAACCATCTGATATCAGTTGGTCTTAATTAGTTTTGACGTGAATAAAATCACTTATTGCAGCTTTAATGTTGCTAATGTTAGTGAAGTATAGTGTTGTATTACCCATAAAGCTGTTGTGACCAAGGCACCTGGTACCTCTCTGTCTGTCTCCTGTTGTCTACCAGTGTTGACAGGAAGCTGCTGCTGAGGTTACTCCACTGCTGCGCTGCCTCTCTTGACCAGCAGGGGGCAGCAGCATTATCAGCAGAGCTGCTCAGGGCTCTGCAGCTCAGGCTGGAGCTCTCCTGCTCCTCCTCTGTGGATCTGTCAGAACAGCAGCAGGGAGAGACTCTGTATTTGAAAGCTTCTGACTGCTGGTTCATCTCCACCGTCCTGAGAGACAGTCTCCACACACCCCTCCACACCCAGGTTCACCTTCAAACAGGACAACAACCCTAGGCACACAGCCAAGATAACAAAGAAGTGGCTTCGGGACAAGTCTGTGAAGGTCCTTGAGTGGCCCAGCCAGAGCCCAGACTTGAACCCGATTGAACATATCTGGAGAGATCTGCAATTGGCTGTGCACCGACGCTCCCCATCCAACCCGATGGAGCTTGAGAGGATCTGCAAAGAAGAATGGGAGAAACTGCCCAAAAATAGGTGTGCTAAGCTTGTAGCATCATACTCAAGAAGATTTGAGGGTGTAATTGCTGACAAAGGTTCTTCATCAAAGTATTGTAAAGTTTTAAGTTAAAGTAATACATTTGCAAAAATTTCTAAAGCTTTTCTCACTTTGTCATTATGGGGTAGTGTGTAGAATTTTGAGGGTAAAAAAGAATGTAATCCATCTTGGAATACGGCTGTAACATAACAAAATGTGGAAAAAGTGAAGGGATATAAATACCTTCCCGATGCACTGTAACTGGTATTAGCAGGTCTTGTCATCTGGTCACAACGGTTCCAATGCTTCAACACAATAAGACTGCAACAACTAGCAGCAGCTTCCATAACATAACGGTAGCTGTCGGTGGTTTAGCTAACATGACAATGATGATTCACGTCCCTTAGCTATTTTGATACAACTAACAATACAGGAATAATCGTAACATTAGTTGCAGTACATTCATTGCGAGTTGTATTGCGGGATGTGATGTGACAGGGTTCATTTGGTCTCCCAACTGCAGTATAGTAGCCTACTGCATGCGTAATCAAACAATTCATGGTGCTTGATGCAAGCACACTCGATCGGACAAGCTGGCAGACCCTGGAAGTGAACTCGGAAGCTGTTATTTTGAAACTCACTACATATTGGGAAACTACATGGTTAGTTTCTCTCCTGAAAAACTATGACAACAATGACTAGACGGCTTGCTCGTGTTTGTTGCTTTCGTTATTTCAATAAGATCATGCTTGACCAAGTCCTTGGTGTGTACTGTAAACTTATCTACGGAAACCAAGTGATCACAATACGATACACGATATTGGGTTGACGATAACAATACGATACGATACACTAAGGGCAGGTGTGAAGCGTTGCAGTAGTGCTGCTGTTCACACCAATAGTGCACTTCTCCACATTTCTACTCAAATACACTTTGAATTAAGAGCTTAACTGTTGTAATATCATGGATAGGCCTAGAGACAAAAGACGTGTTTGTTACCAGCGTTGTGTAGCCAGTGTTCACTGATATACAATAAAGATATCACAATATTGTTTTCACCTTGACGATACGTATTGTGACGATACGTATTGTGACCTTTCTGTATCGCGATATATTGTGGCACGATATATTGTTACACCTCTAATGTGATTGCCCTAGAATCAAGATGCAAGATTCCTTTATTTGTCACATGTAACGTAGGCCTACGTGTACAGTCACAGTGAAATGTTGCTGCCGACTCCAAGATGATGCTCAATAACAGATACACTGCAATACTCAATTTACAAATGTGTAAGTTACAAATGTACAAATAACACAGTAAATACAATTTCTATACAGTATAAAAGGGGTAAGATGGATAGATACCGGTCTGGATGGATTATGTACATGCTATATATGGATATGAATGGTCTTTAGTCATTCATATGGACTTTAGTCAACACGTTACTGGACCCACTCACAACTGAGGTCACACCCTTTACCTTGTGATCACAAAGGGGTCTGACGACTGTGGTATCTTCTATCAGTGACCTTGGCGTTTCAGAGTACTTTTGCATTTTCTTCACAGCACCGATTGCCAAAGATGAGATTAGCACACAACGCTTTCCAAACTCGGTAGCAGCAAATATTGATGAACTCAAATAGTGTAACAACCCTGGAAGTGGGGCTTTCACATCTCAATAATCTAGTGGCCACTTTTCATACCAAATTGAATGCTGCCATTGACTCTGTAGCACCTTTGAAACTGAAAAAGCTTGCGGCCAAACAGAAAGCTCCATGGAGGAATGAGGAGATCAATCAACTTAAGAGAACATGCAGAAGAGCTGAGAGCACAGGAAGGAAGACAAAGCTGCAGGTTCACCATGACATTCTCAAAGAACATCTCTATGCCTTTAATAAGGTATTACAGGATGCTAGGAGAGATCACTTCTTGAAATTGATCTCCAGAAATCATGAGAATTACAGGGTGTTTTTCTCAACGATTGACAGCGTGACAAATCCCACACCCTACACATCCTGTCAACATGCTCTCTACTTCCAAGTTTGAGGAATATGTAGCATATTTTAGAGATAAGATAACCGACATTAGGATGAATATCACCCAGGCAAGACCAAATATTCTGCTTGCTGACCCCCCTTCTGCTCCACGGAGCAGTGGTATGAGCTTGTTTGCAGCGGTTGACACAGAGATACCGAGCAAAGTGGTGTCACAGCTTAAGTCACCTACATGCCCTCTCAATCCTATTCAGACCAAGTTTGTTAAGACTATTTTTAGCTCTGTGTCTGAGAACACTTTAACCATTGTTAACTGCTCCCTCAGTACAGGCTTTTTCCCATCGGCTTTTAAAACTGCCCTGGTAAAACCCCTTTTAAAGAAAAATAACCTAGACTAATCAGTCCTCAGTAATTTTAGACCGATATCCAACCTCACGTTCTAAGGTAAAATTCGAGAAGAAAAAAAAAATCAAACAGTTAAATGACTTATTAGATGCAAATTGTATCCTTGGTACTTTTCAGTCTGGTTTTTCGGCCTCATCATAGCACAGGTCAAGGTTGTAAACGACCTCAGAATCAACGCTGATGACAAAAAGCTCTCTGTCCTTGTCCTTCTGGACCAGAGCGCAGATTTTGACAATGTTGATGATGACATCCTTATTGGAAGACTTGAGAACTGGGTCGGCCTCTCCGGTCCAGTCCTTGATTGGTTCAGGACCTACCTAATTGGCCGAGAGTTTTTTGTCGCCCTTGGGGATCACAGTTCGAAAGACATGTCAGTGACATGTGGGCTCCCACAAGGATCAATTCTAGGGCTCTTACTCTTCAGTCTGTACACAGTATGCTCCCCTACGTGACATCATTAGGAGGCACAATATTAGCTACCATGCAGATGACACCCAGCTCTATATTTATGTGACGCCCGATGACTACAGCTCAGTTGACCACTTGGTAGAATGCATTGCTGATATAAATGCATGGATGTCACAGAATTGCCTTCAGTTAAACCACAACAAAACAGATGTGTTGACCATTGGTGATGTAAAGTTGAAAGGTTACTTGAAAGACTATCTGGGCGCTTAAAAATACTGACACTGAACACCAAATGCCAAGTCAGTAACCTTGGTGACATGTTTGATTCTGATCTTAATTTTGAGGCCCATATTAAGAATGTGACAAGGACATCTTTTTATCACCTGAGAAACATTGCTAATGTCAAACCTTTTCTCTCCCAAGCTGACACTGAAAGACTAATGCATACTTTTATCAGTAGAAGTTGTTTGGTCTACCAAACAAAGCTATCAGTCAACACCAAACGATACAAAATGCTACAGCACGTGTCCTCACTAAGACCAGGAGGGCACACATCACGCCAGTCTTACAATCGCTACACTGGCTGAGGTTAGTTTTAGAATAGATTTTAAGATTAGGCTATTTTAATGCTCTCCATAGTCATGCACCTGAATGCATGCTTGTACGGCATACACCAAGTAGGTCCCTGAGATCCTCTGGCACTGAACTATTAACGGTTCCTGGAGCCAGGACCAAGACATGGGGAGGCTGCCTTCAGTTTTTATGCCCCCAGGCCCTGGAATACCCTCCCAGAATTTAAGGCATAAGAATGGCTGAAACTGTGGGAACTTTTAAGCGAGATCTTAAGACATAGCCTACCTTTACAATCTCGTTTTTATCATGTAGTTTTACCTGTTTTAACTAAAATGTGTTTATTTTATACTCCCTTTTAATGTTTTTACTGTTTCTTCTCTTTTACCATATATGATCTGTGTTGGAGTTTCGCCCCAAGCCGCGCCCCGAGCTCCTCTGTTTTCCATCGGAAATCAGCCACTTCTATCAGCCGCAGCCGGCCCCGTTACGGGGAGACGCCGAGATCTGCGCTCAGTGCTTGAACGTAGCCTACCGATAACCATGCGAACCCCTTCGCGCCTCTTCGTTCATTCCCGCGACCCACTTCGTTCATTCCCGCGACGTCCGCGTATGTTCTCGCTGGACCTCTGCCACGGAGGGCATGGGGCGTGTTATGTACATGCTACAGCTATAATAAATAATCCCGAGGGATTGACGTTTGCATTCGTGCTTATGTTATGTACACTGGATGCTCTAGATTGAGTCATTCAGGTGTCGTATGGCTTGCGAGAAGAAGTGTTCCATCCTCCAGGGGCAGCCATCGTTCATGGCGCCCGAGGACCAAGTCCTGGTCAGGGACCGGACGGAGTGAAGAGCATCTATTTTTTTCAAGAGAACATGCAAAGTCCAGCTGTGAGGCGACTGTACAAGGCAGGTATAATGCACGTAAGCGACTTTGGGGTTCAGTGTCTTGCTCAAGGACACTTCCAAACGAACCGGGGACTTGGCGATCCCCAACCGGCCGCTCTACCTCCCGAGCTAGGCCCTATGTGCCGCCCCGGCAATCACTCCATATCAATCATGTGGGTCTACATGTCGGACGATTTATAGCTAAATCTTTTCTTTAGCACCGCAAGCACATAAATACGAGATATTGTTAACGTTACGCCAACTAGCTAGCACGTGTTTTATGTAACGTTAGGTAGCCATGGGCATGTTAGCTTTAGCTAGCTAGCCATCTAACGTTTGACTGTTTGACACCTCAGATAACTTCTTAACGCTGTCAAGTGTTGGTGTTTGTTGTTAGTTATCTAGCTAGCTAGTGTAACGTTTTAGACAGGTGTTGAATATAAAGTGGCCACCTGTCTGTTGCCATTGATTAAGATCAAGCCTACAAAAAATCAGCATCGTTAATAAGTTATGATTATGATTATGATTACGACGTTTAATTACCCGGCATCCATTTCGTTTGCCTATTATAAAGTTCAAATTCACAAGTTCAGATAAACCAATTATTTATGCAATGCTGCATTTCAAAAGAATTTAATGGCTTTTATTTGACTCATGAGTAAAAATGACAATTATATACTACCAACCGTGACCCTAATTGCGTTGCTATATGTGTGGTATAAATACAGCTGAGTCGAGCTCATGTACTTGTGATTACCAGGTCACGAGTACAGCTACTGTTGGGTGATGTTAAGGCATTGCCTCTCTCTCTCCTTCCGCGACACGAAAGCTGCAGGTGGGTATTAGGGCAGCGGAAGGATTGGATGCAATGCGCCAAACATTAGTGTGGTGTACAGACGGCCTGGTAGTCCTTTTTTGTGTTTGTGTTTTCAGATGATCATTTATTATACAACATCTGTAAAAGCATCACTGCTCACAGTGGACTTTCGATTGGTCTGATTACAACTCGTCAGTTGTTTTTTCTTCTGTCAAAGAAACACAAGAACAGAACAATGTAACGTTATGTATCCTATGTAGTGTTAGTTAATAAAGTTAGATGCTAGCTTTCTGTTGCACCTGTGCTTAACTATCAGCTGGTATGAGGTTGCTTAGCAACGATAAACATTGCTATTGGGCACATTGTTATTGTAAACAGGTTTCTGTAATAGCAAAAATCCTAAATGTGGTCCTAAACTGAGATAAGACAGGCTTTCAGACAGCAGGTTTCTGTAATGAGTCTGGCAGAACCAGTGTGGAGTGTCCACCAGCACCAGCCGTCTCCCACACGCGTGCCCCGACCTCTCTCCTCCTACTCCAGCCTTAGCAATCCTTAATTATTATGACTGCCCCGTCCCCCACCAACTCAGGATTGTGTATTCTCCAAGTCATACGTTCCATACTTTTCTGAGTGAAATACACTTAAGAAATCATTCTTAGTAAGATGCTGTAGCCTACTATCATCATCGGGGCAGCGTGTTTAATGTAGAGTAAATGTCATATTCCTGTCTCACAGGCACACGGTCAGAATCTAGCAAGTTATCAATTACCAGCTCATAGACGTGCTATCTACTCCAAACCCATTTGTCTGATGATTACAGGGGCTCTGTGCTCCCTCTACTGGCCATCCAGGGATATCCCCTCAGAACTGAGGGTGACTATCTCAACCTCAATTTCAGCCTTTTCCTGGCCTCTTTTCATTAAAAAAATAAATTAAAAAAACATTAACGTGGAGCGGTAGGCTACCACACCATCGGCAAAGCTGCGTATTTCATTCAGATAGTTAGAATTGAACCGATAGGGGCAAGACCAAGCCAGAATTACTACTGAAAGGGCACACAAAAAATCTGCAATGATAACATCTTTTGAAAACATCTTTAATACCACGTCAAAAAGGTTCTGGTCAGATGAAGAGAGTGCAGTGAGGAGTTTCCTTCAGTGTCTGCCCTATAGCACACGGCTCAAGTGATTGGCTCTGAACATTCAGATTGTAAGAGGCAAATGTAACTCAAGCAACCCCATTGTTTTCCTCCTACTCTCTTAGGTAACATATGTTCAGAACCAGTGGAGTGTTATAACCACTAGATTTAGAATGTGTTTAAATGTGAAATATACAAGTAAAATTGTTCTTTAATGTATGTTTTTGTTACAGTTTCTATCAAGACAGTGCTCAAAGCAGATCATGTTCCTGGTGGATCTCCTGTCTCTAGCAGCAGAGTGGGTGGGAGGAGCAGACAGGAGAGAAGGCTCTGAAGCTGCTGTCATCAGTGTTCAGTTACAGAGCTTCCCCCCTCCATGACTGGGATAATGGTGATGTGGAGTAACAGTACCAATGTGATTTCCTGTTGGACCTGTGCTCCCATGTGAAGGACTGTGAGATTCAAACAGGCAGGAGTGTCCTTCCAGCTTTACAGCCAGTTTACCAGGTAGCAGCTCCTGCAGTCTGGTTCATAGACCTCTCAGAGAGAAAGGCCTCCCTCCTCCTAGAAGTGCTGGAACTCCAACCAGAGAAGAAACCAGTATTGCTAAAGGCCTGGTCAGGTGAAGAGAGGGAAGTGAGAAGCTCCCTTAAGTGCCTGCTCTTGATCTGAAAGCTCAGGTGAGTGCATCTGATGAACGTATTCAAATTAAGTAAGGCTAGTGACTGAACATAGAGTATCTGAGGTTCTGATTGATGATGTCCCCAATGTTGTTATGCATTTCAACTGTGAAGCTGGGTTTTTCCAAAGTGTGTGTGGGTCCGTCCCTGTGAGATCCAGAGAGGAGGCCCACCAGTTGGTCCCTCTCCTCCAGGTCTAGGGCTTCATCCGTGTGCTGAGAGGAGAGTTACCCAGACAATCCTGCTGGTCTGTGGGGAGCGTCCTGAGCTTCTGTGCCTCCAGAGTGGACCTCACTCTCACACCCAGCAAGATCTCTCTCTCTCTCTCTCTCTCTCTCTCACATATTAGGTTTGTTATTTCTTCTTTGCCTAATGCACTGAAAATGTCACCCATACTTTCTTTATATTCTTTTAAATATATGTTGCGTCATTTCTGTCTTCCTCAGACTGTGTTCCGAGGCTGTGCAGCAGCTGGCTGTAGTTGTGTTTGAAGCTCAGGACGAGGAGTTGACTCAGTCGTTCCTGGAGAAGCTTGTCGGAGACCTGACCTCCTGCTCTCTGGACTGGGAGGTTCTCCTATACTACCTCCTGCCGCAGTCGACACAGAACAACCCTGCACAGGTGGACCTCAGGAAGAACAAGCTCAGATCTTCTTCCTATCCTGCACAGGCTGGTTATGAAGAGGTAAAGACAGCAATAAACTTGCTTTTTAACAACGCGTACGGGTAGACAAGCGGCTGCGTCGCTAGCGGCGTTGTTCACATACTTGTCTGTATTTTGCGTGAATGAAACCATCTGATATCAGTTGGTCTTAATTAGTTTTGACGTGAATAAAATCACTTATTGCAGCTTTAATGTTGCTAATGTTAGTGAAGTATAGTGTTGTATTACCCATAAAGCTGTTGTGACCAAGGCACCTGGTACCTCTCTGTCTGTCTCCTGTTGTCTACCAGTGTTGACAGGAAGCTGCTGCTGAGGTTACTCCACTGCTGCGCTGCCTCTCTTGACCAGCAGGGGGCAGCAGCATTATCAGCAGAGCTGCTCAGGGCTCTGCAGCTCAGGCTGGAGCTCTCCTGCTCCTCCTCTGTGGATCTGTCAGAACAGCAGCAGGGAGAGACTCTGTATTTGAAAGCTTCTGACTGCTGGTTCATCTCCACCGTCCTGAGAGACAGTCTCCACACACCCCTCCACACCCAGGTTCACCTTCAAACAGGACAACAACCCTAGGCACACAGCCAAGATAACAAAGAAGTGGCTTCGGGACAAGTCTGTGAAGGTCCTTGAGTGGCCCAGCCAGAGCCCAGACTTGAACCCGATTGAACATATCTGGAGAGATCTGCAATAGGCTGTGCACCGACGCTCCCCATCCAACCCGATGGAGCTTGAGAGGATCTGCAAAGAAGAATGGGAGAAACTGCCCAAAAATAGGTGTGCTAAGCTTGTAGCATCATACTCAAGAAGATTTGAGGGTGTAATTGCTGACAAAGGTTCTTCATCAAAGTATTGTAAAGTTTTAAGTTAAAGTAATACATTTGCAAAAATTTCTAAAGCTTTTCTCACTTTGTCATTATGGGGTAGTGTGTAGAATTTTGAGGGTAAAAAAGAATGTAATCCATCTTGGAATACGGCTGTAACATAACAAAATGTGGAAAAAGTGAAGGGATATAAATACCTTCCCGATGCACTGTAACTGGTATTAGCAGGTCTTGTCATCTGGTCACAACGGTTCCAATGCTTCAACACAATAAGACTGCAACAACTAGCAGCAGCTTCCATAACATAACGGTAGCTGTCGGTGGTTTAGCTAACATGACAATG
This sequence comes from Borostomias antarcticus, assembly GCF_949987555.1. Taxonomy (NCBI): domain Eukaryota; kingdom Metazoa; phylum Chordata; class Actinopteri; order Stomiiformes; family Stomiidae; genus Borostomias; species Borostomias antarcticus. Next base: position 19,744,419 of record NC_140244.1, on the reverse strand, counting down.
ATGATTCACGTCCCTTAGCTATTTTGATACAACTAACAATACAGGAATAATCGTAACATTAGTTGCAGTACATTCATTGCGAGTTGTATTGCGGGATGTGATGTGACAGGGTTCATTTGGTCTCCCAACTGCAGTATAGTAGCCTACTGCATGCGTAATCAAACAATTCATGGTGCTTGATGCAAGCACACTCGATCGGACAAGCTGGCAGACCCTGGAAGTGAACTCGGAAGCTGTTATTTTGAAACTCACTACATATTGGGAAACTACATGGTTAGTTTCTCTCCTGAAAAACTATGACAACAATGACTAGACGGCTTGCTCGTGTTTGTTGCTTTCGTTATTTCAATAAGATCATGCTTGACCAAGTCCTTGGTGTGTACTGTAAACTTATCTACTGAAACCAAGTGATCACAATACGATACACGATATTGGGTTGACGATAACAATACGATACGATACACTAAGGGCAGGTGTGAAGCGTTGCAGTAGTGCTGCTGTTCACACCAATAGTGCACTTCTCCACATTTCTACTCAAATACACTTTGAATTAAGAGCTTAACTGTTGTAATATCATGGATAGGCCTAGAGACAAAAGACGTGTTTGTTACCAGCGTTGTGTAGCCAGTGTTCACTGATATACAATAAAGATATCACAATATTGTTTTCACCTTGACGATACGTATTGTGACGATACGTATTGTGACCTTTCTGTATCGCGATATATTGTGGCACGATATATTGTTACACCTCTAATGTGATTGCCCTAGAATCAAGATGCAAGATTCCTTTATTTGTCACATGTAACGTAGGCCTACGTGTACAGTCACAGTGAAATGTTGCTGCCGACTCCAAGATGATGCTCAATAACAGATACACTGCAATACTCAATTTACAAATGTGTAAGTTACAAATGTACAAATAACACAGTAAATACAATTTCTATACAGTATAAAAGGGGTAAGATGGATAGATACCGGTCTGGATGGATTATGTACATGCTATATATGGATATGAATGGTCTTTAGTCATTCATATGGACTTTAGTCAACACGTTACTGGACCCACTCACAACTGAGGTCACACCCTTTACCTTGTGATCACAAAGGGGTCTGACGACTGTGGTATCTTCTATCAGTGACCTTGGCGTTTCAGAGTACTTTTGCATTTTCTTCACAGCACCGATTGCCAAAGATGAGATTAGCACACAACGCTTTCCAAACTCGGTAGCAGCAAATATTGATGAACTCAAATAGTGTAACAACCCTGGAAGTGGGGCTTTCACATCTCAATAATCTAGTGGCCACTTTTCATACCAAATTGAATGCTGCCATTGACTCTGTAGCACCTTTGAAACTGAAAAAGCTTGCGGCCAAACAGAAAGCTCCATGGAGGAATGAGGAGATCAATCAACTTAAGAGAACATGCAGAAGAGCTGAGAGCACAGGAAGGAAGACAAAGCTGCAGGTTCACCATGACATTCTCAAAGAACATCTCTATGCCTTTAATAAGGTATTACAGGATGCTAGGAGAGATCACTTCTTGAAATTGATCTCCAGAAATCATGAGAATTACAGGGTGTTTTTCTCAACGATTGACAGCGTGACAAATCCCACACCCTACACATCCTGTCAACATGCTCTCTACTTCCAAGTTTGAGGAATATGTAGCATATTTTAGAGATAAGATAACCGACATTAGGATGAATATCACCCAGGCAAGACCAAATATTCTGCTTGCTGACCCCCCTTCTGCTCCACGGAGCAGTGGTATGAGCTTGTTTGCAGCGGTTGACACAGAGATACCGAGCAAAGTGGTGTCACAGCTTAAGTCACCTACATGTCCTCTCAATCCTATTCAGACCAAGTTTGTTAAGACTATTTTTAGCTCTGTGTCTGAGAACACTTTAACCATTGTTAACTGCTCCCTCAGTACAGGCTTTTTCCCATCGGCTTTTAAAACTGCCCTGGTAAAACCCCTTTTAAAGAAAAATAACCTAGACTAATCAGTCCTCAGTAATTTTAGACCGATATCCAACCTCACGTTCTAAGGTAAAATTCGAGAAGAAAAAAAAAATCAAACAGTTAAATGACTTATTAGATGCAAATTGTATCCTTGGTACTTTTCAGTCTGGTTTTTCGGCCTCATCATAGCACAGGTCAAGGTTGTAAACGACCTCAGAATCAACGCTGATGACAAAAAGCTCTCTGTCCTTGTCCTTCTGGACCAGAGCGCAGATTTTGACAATGTTGATGATGACATCCTTATTGGAAGACTTGAGAACTGGGTCGGCCTCTCCGGTCCAGTCCTTGATTGGTTCAGGACCTACCTAATTGGCCGAGAGTTTTTTGTCGCCCTTGGGGATCACAGTTCGAAAGACATGTCAGTGACATGTGGGCTCCCACAAGGATCAATTCTAGGGCTCTTACTCTTCAGTCTGTACACAGTATGCTCCCCTACGTGACATCATTAGGAGGCACAATATTAGCTACCATGCAGATGACACCCAGCTCTATATTTATGTGACGCCCGATGACTACAGCTCAGTTGACCACTTGGTAGAATGCATTGCTGATATAAATGCATGGATGTCACAGAATTGCCTTCAGTTAAACCACAACAAAACAGATGTGTTGACCATTGGTGATGTAAAGTTGAAAGGTTACTTGAAAGACTATCTGGGCGCTTAAAAATACTGACACTGAACACCAAATGCCAAGTCAGTAACCTTGGTGACATGTTTGATTCTGATCTTAATTTTGAGGCCCATATTAAGAATGTGACAAGGACATCTTTTTATCACCTGAGAAACATTGCTAATGTCAAACCTTTTCTCTCCCAAGCTGACACTGAAAGACTAATGCATACTTTTATCAGTAGAAGTTGTTTGGTCTACCAAACAAAGCTATCAGTCAACACCAAACGATACAAAATGCTACAGCACGTGTCCTCACTAAGACCAGGAGGGCACACATCACGCCAGTCTTACAATCGCTACACTGGCTGAGGTTAGTTTTAGAATAGATTTTAAGATTAGGCTATTTTAATGCTCTCCATAGTCATGCACCTGAATGCATGCTTGTACGGCATACACCAAGTAGGTCCCTGAGATCCTCTGGCACTGAACTATTAACGGTTCCTGGAGCCAGGACCAAGACATGGGGAGGCTGCCTTCAGTTTTTATGCCCCCAGGCCCTGGAATACCCTCCCAGAATTTAAGGCATAAGAATGGCTGAAACTGTGGGAACTTTTAAGCGAGATCTTAAGACATAGCCTACCTTTACAATCTCGTTTTTATCATGTAGTTTTACCTGTTTTAACTAAAATGTGTTTATTTTATACTCCCTTTTAATGTTTTTACTGTTTCTTCTCTTTTACCATATATGATCTGTGTTGGAGTTTCGCCCCAAGCCGCGCCCCGAGCTCCTCTGTTTTCCATCGGAAATCAGCCACTTCTATCAGCCGCAGCCGGCCCCGTTACGGGGAGACGCCGAGATCTGCGCTCAGTGCTTGAACGTAGCCTACCGATAACCATGCGAACCCCTTCGCGCCTCTTCGTTCATTCCCGCGACCCACTTCGTTCATTCCCGCGACGTCCGCGTATGTTCTCCCTGGACCTCTGCCACGGAGGGCATGGGGCGTGTTATGTACATGCTACAGCTATAATAAATAATCCCGAGGGATTGACGTTTGCATTCGTGCTTATGTTATGTACACTGGATGCTCTAGATTGAGTCATTCAGGTGTCGTATGGCTTGCGAGAAGAAGTGTTCCATCCTCCAGGGGCAGCCATCGTTCATGGCGCCCGAGGACCAAGTCCTGGTCAGGGACCGGACGGAGTGAAGAGCATCTATTTTTTTCAAGAGAACATGCAAAGTCCAGCTGTGAGGCGACTGTACAAGGCAGGTATAATGCACGTAAGCGACTTTGGGGTTCAGTGTCTTGCTCAAGGACACTTCCAAACGAACCGGGGACTTGGCGATCCCCAACCGGCCGCTCTACCTCCCGAGCTAGGCCCTATGTGCCGCCCCGGCAATCACTCCATATCAATCATGTGGGTCTACATGTCGGACGATTTATAGCTAAATCTTTTCTTTAGCACCGCAAGCACATAAATACGAGATATTGTTAACGTTACGCCAACTAGCTAGCACGTGTTTTATGTAACGTTAGGTAGCCATGGGCATGTTAGCTTTAGCTAGCTAGCCATCTAACGTTTGACTGTTTGACACCTCAGATAACTTCTTAACGCTGTCAAGTGTTGGTGTTTGTTGTTAGTTATCTAGCTAGCTAGTGTAACGTTTTAGACAGGTGTTGAATATAAAGTGGCCACCTGTCTGTTGCCATTGATTAAGATCAAGCCTACAAAAAATCAGCATCGTTAATAAGTTATGATTATGATTATGATTACGACGTTTAATTACCCGGCATCCATTTCGTTTGCCTATTATAAAGTTCAAATTCATCAAATTCACAAGTTCAGATAAACCAATTATTTATGCAATGCTGCATTTCAAAAGAATTTAATGGCTTTTATTTGACTCATGAGTAAAAATGACAATTATATACTACCAACCGTGACCCTAATTGCGTTGCTATATGTGTGGTATAAATACAGCTGAGTCGAGCTCATGTACTTGTGATTACCAGGTCACGAGTACAGCTACTGTTGGGTGATGTTAAGGCATTGCCTCTCTCTCTCCTTCCGCGACACGAAAGCTGCAGGTGGGTATTAGGGCAGCGGAAGGATTGGATGCAATGCGCCAAACATTAGTGTGGTGTACAGACGGCCTGGTAGTCCTTTTTTGTGTTTGTGTTTTCAGATGATCATTTATTATACAACATCTGTAAAAGCATCACTGCTCACAGTGGACTTTCGATTGGTCTGATTACAACTCGTCAGTTGTTTTTTCTTCTGTCAAAGAAACACAAGAACAGAACAATGTAACGTTATGTATCCTATGTAGTGTTAGTTAATAAAGTTAGATGCTAGCTTTCTGTTGCACCTGTGCTTAACTATCAGCTGGTATGAGGTTGCTTAGCAACGATAAACATTGCTATTGGGCACATTGTTATTGTAAACAGGTTTCTGTAATAGCAAAAATCCTAAATGTGGTCCTAAACTGAGATAAGACAGGCTTTCAGACAGCAGGTTTCTGTAATGAGTCTGGCAGAACCAGTGTGGAGTGTCCACCAGCACCAGCCGTCTCCCACACGCGTGCCCCGACCTCTCTCCTCCTACTCCAGCCTTAGCAATCCTTAATTATTATGACTGCCCCGTCCCCCACCAACTCAGGATTGTGTATTCTCCAAGTCATACGTTCCATACTTTTCTGAGTGAAATACACTTAAGAAATCATTCTTAGTAAGATGCTGTAGCCTACTATCATCATCGGGGCAGCGTGTTTAATGTAGAGTAAATGTCATATTCCTGTCTCACAGGCACACGGTCAGAATCTAGCAAGTTATCAATTACCAGCTCATAGACGTGCTATCTACTCCAAACCCATTTGTCTGATGATTACAGGGGCTCTGTGCTCCCTCTACTGGCCATCCAGGGATATCCCCTCAGAACTGAGGGTGACTATCTCAACCTCAATTTCAGCCTTTTCCTGGCCTCTTTTCATTAAAAAAATAAATTAAAAAAACATTAACGTGGAGCGGTAGGCTACCACACCATCGGCAAAGCTGCGTATTTCATTCAGATAGTTAGAATTGAACCGATAGGGGCAAGACCAAGCCAGAATTACTACTGAAAGGGCACACAAAAAATCTGCAATGATAACATCTTTTGAAAACATCTTTAATACCACGTCAAAAAGGTTCTGGTCAGATGAAGAGAGTGCAGTGAGGAGTTTCCTTCAGTGTCTGCCCTATAGCACACGGCTCAAGTGATTGGCTCTGAACATTCAGATTGTAAGAGGCAAATGTAACTCAAGCAACCCCATTGTTTTCCTCCTACTCTCTTAGGTAACATATGTTCAGAACCAGTGGAGTGTTATAACCACTAGATTTAGAATGTGTTTAAATGTGAAATATACAAGTAAAATTGTTCTTTAATGTATGTTTTTGTTACAGTTTCTATCAAGACAGTGCTCAAAGCAGATCATGTTCCTGGTGGATCTCCTGTCTCTAGCAGCAGAGTGGGTGGGAGGAGCAGACAGGAGAGAAGGCTCTGAAGCTGCTGTCATCAGTGTTCAGTTACAGAGCTTCCCCCCTCCATGACTGGGATAATGGTGATGTGGAGTAACAGTACCAATGTGATTTCCTGTTGGACCTGTGCTCCCATGTGAAGGACTGTGAGATTCAAACAGGCAGGAGTGTCCTTCCAGCTTTACAGCCAGTTTACCAGGTAGCAGCTCCTGCAGTCTGGTTCATAGACCTCTCAGAGAGAAAGGCCTCCCTCCTCCTAGAAGTGCTGGAACTCCAACCAGAGAAGAAACCAGTATTGCTAAAGGCCTGGTCAGGTGAAGAGAGGGAAGTGAGAAGCTCCCTTAAGTGCCTGCTCTTGATCTGAAAGCTCAGGTGAGTGCATCTGATGAACGTATTCAAATTAAGTAAGGCTAGTGACTGAACATAGAGTATCTGAGGTTCTGATTGATGATGTCCCCAATGTTGTTATGCATTTCAACTGTGAAGCTGGGTTTTTCCAAAGTGTGTGTGGGTCCGTCCCTGTGAGATCCAGAGAGGAGGCCCACCAGTTGGTCCCTCTCCTCCAGGTCTAGGGCTTCATCCGTGTGCTGAGAGGAGAGTTACCCAGACAATCCTGCTGGTCTGTGGGGAGCGTCCTGAGCTTCTGTGCCTCCAGAGTGGACCTCACTCTCACACCCAGCAAGATCTCTCTCTCTCTCTCTCTCTCTCTCTCTCTCACATATTAGGTTTGTTATTTCTTCTTTGCCTAATGCACTGAAAATGTCACCCATACTTTCTTTATATTCTTTTAAATATATGTTGCGTCATTTCTGTCTTCCTCAGACTGTGTTCCGAGGCTGTGCAGCAGCTGGCTGTAGTTGTGTTTGAAGCTCAGGACGAGGAGTTGACTCAGTCGTTCCTGGAGAAGCTTGTCGGAGACCTGACCTCCTGCTCTCTGGACTGGGAGGTTCTCCTATACTACCTCCTGCCGCAGTCGACACAGAACAACCCTGCACAGGTGGACCTCAGGAAGAACAAGCTCAGATCTTCTTCCTATCCTGCACAGGCTGGTTATGAAGAGGTAAAGACAGCAATAAACTTGCTTTTTAACAACGCGTACGGGTAGACAAGCGGCTGCGTCGCTAGCGGCGTTGTTCACATACTTGTCTGTATTTTGCGTGAATGAAACCATCTGATATCAGTTGGTCTTAATTAGTTTTGACGTGAATAAAATCACTTATTGCAGCTTTAATGTTGCTAATGTTAGTGAAGTATAGTGTTGTATTACCCATAAAGCTGTTGTGACCAAGGCACCTGGTACCTCTCTGTCTGTCTCCTGTTGTCTACCAGTGTTGACAGGAAGCTGCTGCTGAGGTTACTCCACTGCTGCGCTGCCTCTCTTGACCAGCAGGGGGCAGCAGCATTATCAGCAGAGCTGCTCAGGGCTCTGCAGCTCAGGCTGGAGCTCTCCTGCTCCTCCTCTGTGGATCTGTCAGAACAGCAGCAGGGAGAGACTCTGTATTTGAAAGCTTCTGACTGCTGGTTCATCTCCACCGTCCTGAGAGACAGTCTCCACACACCCCTCCACACCCAGGTTCACCTTCAAACAGGACAACAACCCTAGGCACACAGCCAAGATAACAAAGAAGTGGCTTCGGGACAAGTCTGTGAAGGTCCTTGAGTGGCCCAGCCAGAGCCCAGACTTGAACCCGATTGAACATATCTGGAGAGATCTGCAATAGGCTGTGCACCGACGCTCCCCATCCAACCCGATGGAGCTTGAGAGGATCTGCAAAGAAGAATGGGAGAAACTGCCCAAAAATAGGTGTGCTAAGCTTGTAGCATCATACTCAAGAAGATTTGAGGGTGTAATTGCTGACAAAGGTTCTTCATCAAAGTATTGTAAAGTTTTAAGTTAAAGTAATACATTTGCAAAAATTTCTAAAGCTTTTCTCACTTTGTCATTATGGGGTAGTGTGTAGAATTTTGAGGGTAAAAAAGAATGTAATCCATCTTGGAATACGGCTGTAACATAACAAAATGTGGAAAAAGTGAAGGGATATAAATACCTTCCCGATGCACTGTAACTGGTATTAGCAGGTCTTGTCATCTGGTCACAACGGTTCCAATGCTTCAACACAATAAGACTGCAACAACTAGCAGCAGCTTCCATAACATAACGGTAGCTGTCGGTGGTTTAGCTAACATGACAATGATGATTCACGTCCCTTAGCTATTTTGATACAACTAACAATACAGGAATAATCGTAACATTAGTTGCAGTACATTCATTGCGAGTTGTATTGCGGGATGTGATGTGACAGGGTTAATTTGGTCTCCCAACTGCAGTATAGTAGCCTACTGCATGCGTAATCAAACAATTCATGGTGCTTGATGCAAGCACACTCGATCGGACAAGCTGGCAGACCCTGGAAGTGAACTCGGAAGCTGTTATTTTGAAACTCACTACATATTGGGAAACTACATGGTTAGTTTCTCTCCTGAAAAACTATGACAACAATGACTAGACGGCTTGCTCGTGTTTGTTGCTTTCGTTATTTCAATAAGATCATGCTTGACCAAGTCCTTGGTGTGTACTGTAAACTTATCTACTGAAACCAAGTGATCACAATACGATACACGATATTGGGTTGACGATAACAATACGATACGATACACTAAGGGCAGGTGTGAAGCGTTGCAGTAGTGCTGCTGTTCACACCAATAGTGCACTTCTCCACATTTCTACTCAAATACACTTTGAATTAAGAGCTTAACTGTTGTAATATCATGGATAGGCCTAGAGACAAAAGACGTGTTTGTTACCAGCGTTGTGTAGCCAGTGTTCACTGATATACAATAAAGATATCACAATATTGTTTTCACCTTGACGATACGTATTGTGACGATACGTATTGTGACCTTTCTGTATCGCGATATATTGTGGCACGATATATTGTTACACCTCTAATGTGATTGCCCTAGAATCAAGATGCAAGATTCCTTTATTTGTCACATGTAACGTAGGCCTACGTGTACAGTCACAGTGAAATGTTGCTGCCGACTCCAAGATGATGCTCAATAACAGATACACTGCAATACTCAATTTACAAATGTGTAAGTTACAAATGTACAAATAACACAGTAAATACAATTTCTATACAGTATAAAAGGGGTAAGATGGATAGATACCGGTCTGGATGGATTATGTACATGCTATATATGGATATGAATGGTCTTTAGTCATTCATATGGACTTTAGTCAACACGTTACTGGACCCACTCACAACTGAGGTCACACCCTTTACCTTGTGATCACAAAGGGGTCTGACGACTGTGGTATCTTCTATCAGTGACCTTGGCGTTTCAGAGTACTTTTGCATTTTCTTCACAGCACCGATTGCCAAAGATGAGATTAGCACACAACGCTTTCCAAACTCGGTAGCAGCAAATATTGATGAACTCAAATAGTGTAACAACCCTGGAAGTGGGGCTTTCACATCTCAATAATCTAGTGGCCACTTTTCATACCAAATTGAATGCTGCCATTGACTCTGTAGCACCTTTGAAACTGAAAAAGCTTGCGGCCAAACAGAAAGCTCCATGGAGGAATGAGGAGATCAATCAACTTAAAGGTACCCAACGTAACGTGAATCAAAACAATCAGTTCTTTGTTTATTTTCGAAATTCCTCGATTATATGGTCCCTTGTAGTCTAATAAACATGTTGAATCACTTGAATGTCTTTCCTACCTTGTAATTTCTTCGCAAAATGATATTTCGCTAATGTTTTGAAAACAACAAAGATGTGTGAAACATCACTATTATGTGCTCCGTGTATTAACGCAATGACGTAGTACACGATTTTCGGGGACCACCTTCTCAAATTTGCTCTAGAGCGCATACTAGTGGTCAAAAACTACATTGGGTACCTTTAAGAGAACATGCAGAAGAGCTGAGAGCACAGGAAGGAAGACAAAGCTGCAGGTTCACCATGACATTCTCAAAGAACATCTCTATGCCTTTAATAAGGTATTACAGGATGCTAGGAGAGATCACTTCTTGAAATTGATCTCCAGAAATCATGAGAATTACAGGGTGTTTTTCTCAACGATTGACAGCGTGACAAATCCCACACCCTACACATCCTGTCAACATGCTCTCTACTTCCAAGTTTGAGGAATATGTAGCATATTTTAGAGATAAGATAACCGACATTAGGATGAATATCACCCAGGCAAGACCAAATATTCTGCTTGCTGACCCCCCTTCTGCTCCACGGAGCAGTGGTATGAGCTTGTTTGCAGCGGTTGACACAGAGATACCGAGCAAAGTGGTGTCACAGCTTAAGTCACCTACATGCCCTCTCAATCCTATTCAGACCAAGTTTGTTAAGACTATTTTTAGCTCTGTGTCTGAGAACACTTTAACCATTGTTAACTGCTCCCTCAGTACAGGCTTTTTCCCATCGGCTTTTAAAACTGCCCTGGTAAAACCCCTTTTAAAGAAAAATAACCTAGACTAATCAGTCCTCAGTAATTTTAGACCGATATCCAACCTCACGTTCTAAGGTAAAATTCGAGAAGAAAAAAAAAATCAAACAGTTAAATGACTTATTAGATGCAAATTGTATCCTTGGTACTTTTCAGTCTGGTTTTTCGGCCTCATCATAGCACAGGTCAAGGTTGTAAACGACCTCAGAATCAACGCTGATGACAAAAAGCTCTCTGTCCTTGTCCTTCTGGACCAGAGCGCAGATTTTGACAATGTTGATGATGACATCCTTATTGGAAGACTTGAGAACTGGGTCGGCCTCTCCGGTCCAGTCCTTGATTGGTTCAGGACCTACCTAATTGGCCGAGAGTTTTTTGTCGCCCTTGGGGATCACAGTTCGAAAGACATGTCAGTGACATGTGGGCTCCCACAAGGATCAATTCTAGGGCTCTTACTCTTCAGTCTGTACACAGTATGCTCCCCTACGTGACATCATTAGGAGGCACAATATTAGCTACCATGCAGATGACACCCAGCTCTATATTTATGTGACGCCCGATGACTACAGCTCAGTTGACCACTTGGTAGAATGCATTGCTGATATAAATGCATGGATGTCACAGAATTGCCTTCAGTTAAACCACAACAAAACAGATGTGTTGACCATTGGTGATGTAAAGTTGAAAGGTTACTTGAAAGACTATCTGGGCGCTTAAAAATACTGACACTGAACACCAAATGCCAAGTCAGTAACCTTGGTGACATGTTTGATTCTGATCTTAATTTTGAGGCCCATATTAAGAATGTGACAAGGACATCTTTTTATCACCTGAGAAACATTGCTAATGTCAAACCTTTTCTCTCCCAAGCTGACACTGAAAGACTAATGCATACTTTTATCAGTAGAAGTTGTTTGGTCTACCAAACAAAGCTATCAGTCAACACCAAACGATACAAAATGCTACAGCACGTGTCCTCACTAAGACCAGGAGGGCACACATCACGCCAGTCTTACAATCGCTACACTGGCTGAGGTTAGTTTTAGAATAGATTTTAAGATTAGGCTATTTTAATGCTCTCCATAGTCATGCACCTGAATGCATGCTTGTACGGCATACACCAAGTAGGTCCCTGAGATCCTCTGGCACTGAACTATTAACGGTTCCTGGAGCCAGGACCAAGACATGGGGAGGCTGCCTTCAGTTTTTATGCCCCCAGGCCCTGGAATACCCTCCCAGAATTTAAGGCATAAGAATGGCTGAAACTGTGGGAACTTTTAAGCGAGATCTTAAGACATAGCCTACCTTTACAATCTCGTTTTTATCATGTAGTTTTACCTGTTTTAACTAAAATGTGTTTATTTTATACTCCCTTTTAATGTTTTTACTGTTTCTTCTCTTTTACCATATATGATCTGTGTTGGAGTTTCGCCCCAAGCCGCGCCCCGAGCTCCTCTGTTTTCCATCGGAAATCAGCCACTTCTATCAGCCGCAGCCGGCCCCGTTACGGGGAGACGCCGAGATCTGCGCTCAGTGCTTGAACGTAGCCTACCGATAACCATGCGAACCCCTTCGCGCCTCTTCGTTCATTCCCGCGACCCACTTCGTTCATTCCCGCGACGTCCGCGTATGTTCTCCCTGGACCTCTGCCACGGAGGGCATGGGGCGTGTTATGTACATGCTACAGCTATAATAAATAATCCCGAGGGATTGACGTTTGCATTCGTGCTTATGTTATGTACACTGGATGCTCTAGATTGAGTCATTCAGGTGTCGTATGGCTTGCGAGAAGAAGTGTTCCATCCTCCAGGGGCAGCCATCGTTCATGGCGCCCGAGGACCAAGTCCTGGTCAGGGACCGGACGGAGTGAAGAGCATCTATTTTTTTCAAGAGAACATGCAAAGTCCAGCTGTGAGGCGACTGTACAAGGCAGGTATAATGCACGTAAGCGACTTTGGGGTTCAGTGTCTTGCTCAAGGACACTTCCAAACGAACCGGGGACTTGGCGATCCCCAACCGGCCGCTCTACCTCCCGAGCTAGGCCCTATGTGCCGCCCCGGCAATCACTCCATATCAATCATGTGGGTCTACATGTCGGACGATTTATAGCTAAATCTTTTCTTTAGCACCGCAAGCACATAAATACGAGATATTGTTAACGTTACGCCAACTAGCTAGCACGTGTTTTATGTAACGTTAGGTAGCCATGGGCATGTTAGCTTTAGCTAGCTAGCCATCTAACGTTTGACTGTTTGACACCTCAGATAACTTCTTAACGCTGTCAAGTGTTGGTGTTTGTTGTTAGTTATCTAGCTAGCTAGTGTAACGTTTTAGACAGGTGTTGAATATAAAGTGGCCACCTGTCTGTTGCCATTGATTAAGATCAAGCCTACAAAAAATCAGCATCGTTAATAAGTTATGATTATGATTATGATTACGACGTTTAATTACCCGGCATCCATTTCGTTTGCCTATTATAAAGTTCAAATTCATCAAATTCACAAGTTCAGATAAACCAATTATTTATGCAATGCTGCATTTCAAAAGAATTTAATGGCTTTTATTTGACTCATGAGTAAAAATGACAATTATATACTACCAACCGTGACCCTAATTGCGTTGCTATATGTGTGGTATAAATACAGCTGAGTCGAGCTCATGTACTTGTGATTACCAGGTCACGAGTACAGCTACTGTTGGGTGATGTTAAGGCATTGCCTCTCTCTCTCCTTCCGCGACACGAAAGCTGCAGGTGGGTATTAGGGCAGCGGAAGGATTGGATGCAATGCGCCAAACATTAGTGTGGTGTACAGACGGCCTGGTAGTCCTTTTTTGTGTTTGTGTTTTCAGATGATCATTTATTATACAACATCTGTAAAAGCATCACTGCTCACAGTGGACTTTCGATTGGTCTGATTACAACTCGTCAGTTGTTTTTTCTTCTGTCAAAGAAACACAAGAACAGAACAATGTAACGTTATGTATCCTATGTAGTGTTAGTTAATAAAGTTAGATGCTAGCTTTCTGTTGCACCTGTGCTTAACTATCAGCTGGTATGAGGTTGCTTAGCAACGATAAACATTGCTATTGGGCACATTGTTATTGTAAACAGGTTTCTGTAATAGCAAAAATCCTAAATGTGGTCCTAAACTGAGATAAGACAGGCTTTCAGACAGCAGGTTTCTGTAATGAGTCTGGCAGAACCAGTGTGGAGTGTCCACCAGCACCAGCCGTCTCCCACACGCGTGCCCCGACCTCTCTCCTCCTACTCCAGCCTTAGCAATCCTTAATTATTATGACTGCCCCGTCCCCCACCAACTCAGGATTGTGTATTCTCCAAGTCATACGTTCCATACTTTTCTGAGTGAAATACACTTAAGAAATCATTCTTAGTAAGATGCTGTAGCCTACTATCATCATCGGGGCAGCGTGTTTAATGTAGAGTAAATGTCATATTCCTGTCTCACAGGCACACGGTCAGAATCTAGCAAGTTATCAATTACCAGCTCATAGACGTGCTATCTACTCCAAACCCATTTGTCTGATGATTACAGGGGCTCTGTGCTCCCTCTACTGGCCATCCAGGGATATCCCCTCAGAACTGAGGGTGACTATCTCAACCTCAATTTCAGCCTTTTCCTGGCCTCTTTTCATTAAAAAAATAAATTAAAAAAACATTAACGTGGAGCGGTAGGCTACCACACCATCGGCAAAGCTGCATATTTCATTCAGATAGTTAGAATTGAACCGATAGGGGCAAGACCAAGCCAGAATTACTACTGAAAGGGCACACAAAAAATCTGCAATGATAACATCTTTTGAAAACATCTTTAATACCACGTCAAAAAGGTTCTGGTCAGATGAAGAGAGTGCAGTGAGGAGTTTCCTTCAGTGTCTGCCCTATAGCACACGGCTCAAGTGATTGGCTCTGAACATTCAGATTGTAAGAGGCAAATGTAACTCAAGCAACCCCATTGTTTTCCTCCTACTCTCTTAGGTAACATATGTTCAGAACCAGTGGAGTGTTATAACCACTAGATTTAGAATGTGTTTAAATGTGAAATATACAAGTAAAATTGTTCTTTAATGTATGTTTTTGTTACAGTTTCTATCAAGACAGTGCTCAAAGCAGATCATGTTCCTGGTGGATCTCCTGTCTCTAGCAGCAGAGTGGGTGGGAGGAGCAGACAGGAGAGAAGGCTCTGAAGCTGCTGTCATCAGTGTTCAGTTACAGAGCTTCCCCCCTCCATGACTGGGATAATGGTGATGTGGAGTAACAGTACCAATGTGATTTCCTGTTGGACCTGTGCTCCCATGTGAAGGACTGTGAGATTCAAACAGGCAGGAGTGTCCTTCCAGCTTTACAGCCAGTTTACCAGGTAGCAGCTCCTGCAGTCTGGTTCATAGACCTCTCAGAGAGAAAGGCCTCCCTCCTCCTAGAAGTGCTGGAACTCCAACCAGAGAAGAAACCAGTATTGCTAAAGGCCTGGTCAGGTGAAGAGAGGGAAGTGAGAAGCTCCCTTAAGTGCCTGCTCTTGATCTGAAAGCTCAGGTGAGTGCATCTGATGAACGTATTCAAATTAAGTAAGGCTAGTGACTGAACATAGAGTATCTGAGGTTCTGATTGATGATGTCCCCAATGTTGTTATGCATTTCAACTGTGAAGCTGGGTTTTTCCAAAGTGTGTGTGGGTCCGTCCCTGTGAGATCCAGAGAGGAGGCCCACCAGTTGGTCCCTCTCCTCCAGGTCTAGGGCTTCATCCGTGTGCTGAGAGGAGAGTTACCCAGACAATCCTGCTGGTCTGTGGGGAGCGTCCTGAGCTTCTGTGCCTCCAGAGTGGACCTCACTCTCACACCCAGCAAGATCTCTCTCTCTCTCTCTCTCTCTCTCTCACATATTAGGTTTGTTATTTCTTCTTTGCCTAATGCACTGAAAATGTCACCCATACTTTCTTTATATTCTTTTAAATATATGTTGCGTCATTTCTGTCTTCCTCAGACTGTGTTCCGAGGCTGTGCAGCAGCTGGCTGTAGTTGTGTTTGAAGCTCAGGACGAGGAGTTGACTCAGTCGTTCCTGGAGAAGCTTGTCGGAGACCTGACCTCCTGCTCTCTGGACTGGGAGGTTCTCCTATACTACCTCCTGCCGCAGTCGACACAGAACAACCCTGCACAGGTGGACCTCAGGAAGAACAAGCTCAGATCTTCTTCCTATCCTGCACAGGCTGGTTATGAAGAGGTAAAGACAGCAATAAACTTGCTTTTTAACAACGCGTACGGGTAGACAAGCGGCTGCGTCGCTAGCGGCGTTGTTCACATACTTGTCTGTATTTTGCGTGAATGAAACCATCTGATATCAGTTGGTCTTAATTAGTTTTGACGTGAATAAAATCACTTATTGCAGCTTTAATGTTGCTAATGTTAGTGAAGTATAGTGTTGTATTACCCATAAAGCTGTTGTGACCAAGGCACCTGGTACCTCTCTGTCTGTCTCCTGTTGTCTACCAGTGTTGACAGGAAGCTGCTGCTGAGGTTACTCCACTGCTGCGCTGCCTCTCTTGACCAGCAGGGGGCAGCAGCATTATCAGCAGAGCTGCTCAGGGCTCTGCAGCTCAGGCTGGAGCTCTCCTGCTCCTCCTCTGTGGATCTGTCAGAACAGCAGCAGGGAGAGACCAAGCCCCCAGGATCAGCTTGGCGCATTGAAGCCACCATGGGCTTTCAGGCCAAGCCCGGTATTGCAGGGCATGCGGCCCAAGAACCCTTATTTCCCATGTTAGTGGATGATGATAGATAGGGCTAGAAAAGGAAAACAAAATTTTTCTGGGTATCATTCAGCATCAGAGACCAATCTTATCAATATAAACTTTTAATTCAAAGGGGTTTTGGGGTTTTTGAAGCCACCAATACCTGTATCGAGCCATTTAAACATGTGCTGTGCACGAGCCTCGGGGACGCGCTGGTCGCGCGTTCGTGAGTCCTGCGAGCTCGGGAAAGCACGTGACCATAGGAAGACCCGCCCTACTCTGCCTCTGATTGGATAGGAAGTCATGTAATGACGTCGGTTAACATTTGCCATTGTTTAGCAATGAAGCTTATGATCATGCTAATCATAGATATGAACGTATGTCTATGATGCAAATGATCATGACATGTGGTTACTTTAGGACATCGTTGGAAAAGATCTAGAGGGTAAGTGGGTCAATGTTGAATAACTTAGCTAACATTACCTAATGTTACATTTCTTTATATTAACATCAACTATATTGATAGGCTAGGGAGCTATGCTAACGGTAGCTAATGCTAACGGCTTAGGGTTAACGTTAGTTAGTTAATGCTAACGTTACGTTCGGAGGTCTCAGATGTATTTCAATTTTAACAATGTTGAGCATGATCAATGTGACATTGTTCATACATTGATTACAGTCTGTAATCTTGTCTGGCATTATTTAGCTATAGTGGGCTGATGCTTGCTGCTGCTACTATAGCATTTGCCACATTATACATCAAATTAATCAAGCATAGTGTTATTACCTGAAGGCATTATTACCATTGCAAGTAAGCATGCCATGTATATGCCATGCCTGGAAATCAAATTAATAGTGTAATTATTCCCCATCATAGCTCATTGTACACTGATATAATCATTCTCCTTGCCTTTGCTAATACTCATCTCTTTTATCAAACTTTGTGCTAGGAAAGAAATCTGGCTGTGATTCGTCGCTAGTGCTCATCCAGGCTGTTGTCATCTCCCGCCTGGACTCCTGCAACTCCCTACTTGCTGCCATCCTGCAGCGTTGGCCATCAGACTCCTGGAGAAAGCTGCTGCTAATCCCGTGTTCAACGGCCCCATGCTCTTCCACACAACTTCCCTACTCCTATATGTATAGTCTATATGTTTTTACGTGTTTCTTTACATGTCTTTACATGTGTATTTGTCAGGGTTTGTCTGTTAGTGATTGTCGTGTCCCCACTCTTGGCCTGCACCTTGACGTGGTGAGTGGGCTTTAAACCAAGCCAGGCCTTTTATAGTTGTGTTTTGTGTTTTTCTGTTTGCTTAAGTGTCTAATATTGAAGGTACAAAACCTTTAAAAAAAGAAAGAAAAAAGAAGCCCCTTCCTTCCCATAAAATTCCTGCGATTGTAACAGGTGTATTGATTCCACCACACTTGCCCACACTGGGTTCAAACCCGGGTCCTCTGACTTAGGAACGCACATGACCACCTTTCTAGAACACTGCCACCAGCTATCCCAATGAAAAGCTAGCGAATCAATTGTGCACATGGGCAGTACTAATACTGAGGACAGAGTTTAAACCAGTTCAACCAGATATTCACTGAGCCTGACGGGCACCTGCCAGCTAAAAACCTAGTACTGTCACCCTCGACTTCTGCTGCGCCTGTATCCAGCCATAGGGGCTGATTATTTATAATGATGTTGATGAAGTTTAAAACCTTATTTACACATAGTGTTTGCTGTTTTAAAAGATAAATGCAGTGATATGAGGCGCCACCTATTGGTGAGGACAAAATCATTTTTTGACTGACTAGATGAGATAATGAATTCCTGATGTGCATAATGATGTCACTAAATCCCACTGTGATTGCTTTTTCAGTCAGTGAACAGGAAGCAGAGCAACCCCTCTGTGTTCGATCACCTGATAGAAGAACCTCCTAGGTGAGACCACACTACAGTACGTTGCTCCAGTAAACATATGAAGACCCAGCCGTATTTAAGCTGTCTTGTCTAATTTGAGCTGTCTTGTGAAGTCCCTGTTTTTCACATACTCCCCCCAACCCCCCCCCCACCTACAGATGTGTAGTGCTCTGATCTACAGTCCCCCAAGTACAGGCAAGACCCCAGTGGCGCGGGTGCAGACTAACGAGTGTAGGCAGGGAAACACAAAGGTGTCTATAAGGAAAGGAGCTGACTGCCTTAGCAAGTGGGTTGGTGAATCAGAACACATAATCAGCTCTGCCTTCTCTTTGACCAGGTTAGCCAATGGGGCAACTGTGGCGGTGGGGGGAGGGGGGTATAATTATTGGACAGGACACCTGACCATCATCCTCAGTGTTGACTGAGAGCTTGTGATGGCTGTTTGTTGGTCTCTCCCAAGGTCAACCTAATGAGACCCTCCTTCATCTTCTTCCACAAGATAGACCGGCTGGCCCCAGTATGCTCCAGCAGACAGGACCAGATACACAGGTGAGGCCTGTCTGTCACGGAGCCACCGCCTCGCTCCGCCTCTGATGTAACTCGGTTCTTCAGCTTGGCTGCGTACTTGATTGATGTTGCACATGGGCGATTGGAACTAAACTAACCTTGCGTTGCATTTGTCTCTCTCTCTCTGGCTCTATCGTGTCCACTCTGCTGGCGCTGATGGATGGGTTGGACAGTCAAGGGAGCCAGCCAGTGGTCCAGTTCCTGTTCATGCTTGGTTGTTGCCTACTCACCTTCCCATCTCCTGCATCACCTGCCACCTGTCTCCACTCTGCCCAGCTGCACCTCATCCCTCATTACTCTTATCATTAATACCAGTCAATTTCCCTTGGTTCTCTGTAAGATCATCCAGTCATCTACCAAGTCTGCTCAGCTCTTCTGTCTGCCATATTTTGGAGTTGTTTATTGAAATTGAGTTAAAGTAGTTTGTATGGGTCAAGCATCCTCCAGTTTGTATGACTCAAGATCTGTTTACTGCCATGTATATGGTTCACACATACTAGAAATTTGACTAGGGTTAAGGCATACACTGGTGACATGTTTTTAATTGTTTTGTGATCACTGTCTTTGTGATATTTTCTGATGACCAAGCCTTTGATCTAAGCAGAGCCTTAGCACATTATGGAGGAACCATGTCCCTTTCTTTTACCGATCCCTGAGAGCAAGACCTGTGAATGTCCTGAACAGTGTGGTGGCCACATTTGTTGGGAATTTGGGTGGAAACAGTGTGGAACATCATTGCATAGTTTGACTGCCATTTCATACCAACATTAAGAGAAAGTGGAGAAGTAGGCTATACCTAGAAAATACTATAGTTGTGCAATTCGTTTGTACAGTCTAGTAGTTAAATGGTTAAAAATGGGCAAGCAATAACATTGGAGGGAAATGTATACTGACACTGATGATTGTTTCAGAAATGGTCTGAGACAAAATAATGAAATGTTATACATCAGTATTGTGAAACACTGAACATATTTTAATGACTGACAAGGAGAGAGGAAACAGTCCAAGTTAATCAATAATAACTAGGCTCACTATGAACAGTGTGTATTATTGGCTCTGTTCTGACATCAGTGCACAGTTCATTCCACCACTGTGAGGCCAGGACAGAAAAAAGCCATGGCCACGCCAATCTGCCGTAGGGGGGCTTGGAGCAACTGGGGAACCAATCACCTCAAGGCAGCAGAGCTTGACCACAGCCTGGAGGTCGGAGGGAGCTGTTCATTTGCCCTGTAGGCTCGAACCACAGTCCTAAACTGGATGGGACAGCGCAGGGAGCCAGTGCAGAGAACAGAGTAGGGAAGTTTTGTGGAAGAGCATGGGGCTGTTGAACACCAGGTCAGCAGCAGCTTTCTCCAGGAGTCTGATGGCCAACGCTGCAGGATGGCAGCAAGTAGGGAGTTGCAGGAGTCCAGGCGGGAGATGACAACAGCCTGGATGAGCACTAGCGACGAATCACAGCCAGATTTCTTTCCTAGCACAAAGTTTGATAAAAGAGATGAGTATTAGCAAAGGCAAGGAGAATGATTATATCAGTGTACAATGAGCTATGATGGGGAATAATTACACTATTAATTTGATTTCCAGGCATGGCATATACATGGCATGCTTACTTGCAATGGTAATAATGCCTTCAGGTAATAACACTATGCTTGATTAATTTGATGTATAATGTGGCAAATGCTATAGTAGCAGCAGCAAGCATCAGCCCACTATAGCTAAATAATGCCAGACAAGATTACAGACTGTAATCAATGTATGAACAATGTCACATTGATCATGCTCAACATTGTTAAAATTGAAATACATCTGAGACCTCCGAACGTAACGTTAGCATTAACTAACTAACGTTAACCCTAAGCCGTTAGCATTAGCTACCGTTAGCATAGCTCCCTAGCCTATCAATATAGTTGATGTTAATATAAAGAAATGTAACATTAGGTAATGTTAGCTAAGTTATTCAACATTGACCCACTTACCCTCTAGATCTTTTCCAACGATGTCCTAAAGTAACCACATGTCATGATCATTTGCATCATAGACATACGTTCATATCTATGATTAGCATGATCATAAGCTTCATTGCTAAACAATGGCAAATGTTAACCGACGTCATTACATGACTTCCTATCCAATCAGAGGCAGAGTAGGGCGGGTCTTCCTATGGTCACGTGCTTTCCCGAGCTCGCAGGACTCACGAACGCGCGACCAGCGCGTCCCCGAGGCTCGTGCACAGCACATGTTTAAATGGCTCAATACAGGTATTGGTGGCTTCAAAAACCCCAAAACCCCTAAAACTAAAAGTTTATATTGATAAGATTGGTCTCTGATGCTGAATGATACCCAGAAAAATTTTGTTTTCCTTTTCTAGCCCTATCTATCATCATCCACTAACATGGGAAATAAGGGTTCTTGGGCCGCATGCCTTGATTTGACTTGCAATACCGGGCTTTGGCCACTACGTCAAATGGCTTCATGCGCCAGTGAGCAACTTTCATTGAAATGAATAGGCGGCCATTTTCAATGCCGTCTCCAGTTATATTATACCTCCATGGGAGAGACTCTGTATTTGAAAGCTTCTGACTGCTGGTTCATCTCCACCGTCCTGAGAGACAGTCTCCACACACCCCTCCACACCCAGGTTCACCTTCAAACAGGACAACAACCCTAGGCACACAGCCAAGATAACAAAGAAGTGGCTTCGGGACAAGTCTGTGAAGGTCCTTGAGTGGCCCAGCCAGAGCCCAGACTTGAACCCGATTGAACATATCTGGAGAGATCTGCAATTGGCTGTGCACCGACGCTCCCCATCCAACCCGATGGAGCTTGAGAGGATCTGCAAAGAAGAATGGGAGAAACTGCCCAAAAATAGGTGTGCTAAGCTTGTAGCATCATACTCAAGAAGATTTGAGGGTGTAATTGCTGACAAAGGTTCTTCATCAAAGTATTGTAAAGTTTTAAGTTAAAGTAATACATTTGCAAAAATTTCTAAAGCTTTTCTCACTTTGTCATTATGGGGTAGTGTGTAGAATTTTGAGGGTAAAAAAGAATGTAATCCATCTTGGAATACGGCTGTAACATAACAAAATGTGGAAAAAGTGAAGGGATATAAATACCTTCCCGATGCACTGTAACTGGTATTAGCAGGTCTTGTCATCTGGTCACAACGGTTCCAATGCTTCAACACAATAAGACTGCAACAACTAGCAGCAGCTTCCATAACATAACGGTAGCTGTCGGTGGTTTAGCTAACATGACAATGATGATTCACGTCCCTTAGCTATTTTGATACAACTAACAATACAGGAATAATCGTAACATTAGTTGCAGTACATTCATTGCGAGTTGTATTGCGGGATGTGATGTGACAGGGTTCATTTGGTCTCCCAACTGCAGTATAGTAGCCTACTGCATGCGTAATCAAACAATTCATGGTGCTTGATGCAAGCACACTCGATCGGACAAGCTGGCAGACCCTGGAAGTGAACTCGGAAGCTGTTATTTTGAAACTCACTACATATTGGGAAACTACATGGTTAGTTTCTCTCCTGAAAAACTATGACAACAATGACTAGACGGCTTGCTCGTGTTTGTTGCTTTCGTTATTTCAATAAGATCATGCTTGACCAAGTCCTTGGTGTGTACTGTAAACTTATCTACTGAAACCAAGTGATCACAATACGATACACGATATTGGGTTGACGATAACAATACGATACGATACACTAAGGGCAGGTGTGAAGCGTTGCAGTAGTGCTGCTGTTCACACCAATAGTGCACTTCTCCACATTTCTACTCAAATACACTTTGAATTAAGAGCTTAACTGTTGTAATATCATGGATAGGCCTAGAGACAAAAGACGTGTTTGTTACCAGCGTTGTGTAGCCAGTGTTCACTGATATACAATAAAGATATCACAATATTGTTTTCACCTTGACGATACGTATTGTGACGATACGTATTGTGACCTTTCTGTATCGCGATATATTGTGGCACGATATATTGTTACACCTCTAATGTGATTGCCCTAGAATCAAGATGCAAGATTCCTTTATTTGTCACATGTAACGTAGGCCTACGTGTACAGTCACAGTGAAATGTTGCTGCCGACTCCAAGATGATGCTCAATAACAGATACACTGCAATACTCAATTTACAAATGTGTAAGTTACAAATGTACAAATAACACAGTAAATACAATTTCTATACAGTATAAAAGGGGTAAGATGGATAGATACCGGTCTGGATGGATTATGTACATGCTATATATGGATATGAATGGTCTTTAGTCATTCATATGGACTTTAGTCAACACGTTACTGGACCCACTCACAACTGAGGTCACACCCTTTACCTTGTGATCACAAAGGGGTCTGACGACTGTGGTATCTTCTATCAGTGACCTTGGCGTTTCAGAGTACTTTTGCATTTTCTTCACAGCACCGATTGCCAAAGATGAGATTAGCACACAACGCTTTCCAAACTCGGTAGCAGCAAATATTGATGAACTCAAATAGTGTAACAACCCTGGAAGTGGGGCTTTCACATCTCAATAATCTAGTGGCCACTTTTCATACCAAATTGAATGCTGCCATTGACTCTGTAGCACCTTTGAAACTGAAAAAGCTTGCGGCCAAACAGAAAGCTCCATGGAGGAATGAGGAGATCAATCAACTTAAAGGTACCCAACGTAACGTGAATCAAAACAATCAGTTCTTTGTTTATTTTCGAAATTCCTCGATTATATGGTCCCTTGTAGTCTAATAAACATGTTGAATCACTTGAATGTCTTTCCTACCTTGTAATTTCTTCGCAAAATGATATTTCGCTAATGTTTTGAAAACAACAAAGATGTGTGAAACATCACTATTATGTGCTCCGTGTATTAACGCAATGACGTAGTACACGATTTTCGGGGACCACCTTCTCAAATTTGCTCTAGAGCGCATACTAGTGGTCAAAAACTACATTGGGTACCTTTAAGAGAACATGCAGAAGAGCTGAGAGCACAGGAAGGAAGACAAAGCTGCAGGTTCACCATGACATTCTCAAAGAACATCTCTATGCCTTTAATAAGGTATTACAGGATGCTAGGAGAGATCACTTCTTGAAATTGATCTCCAGAAATCATGAGAATTACAGGGTGTTTTTCTCAACGATTGACAGCGTGACAAATCCCACACCCTACACATCCTGTCAACATGCTCTCTACTTCCAAGTTTGAGGAATATGTAGCATATTTTAGAGATAAGATAACCGACATTAGGATGAATATCACCCAGGCAAGACCAAATATTCTGCTTGCTGACCCCCCTTCTGCTCCACGGAGCAGTGGTATGAGCTTGTTTGCAGCGGTTGACACAGAGATACCGAGCAAAGTGGTGTCACAGCTTAAGTCACCTACATGCCCTCTCAATCCTATTCAGACCAAGTTTGTTAAGACTATTTTTAGCTCTGTGTCTGAGAACACTTTAACCATTGTTAACTGCTCCCTCAGTACAGGCTTTTTCCCATCGGCTTTTAAAACTGCCCTGGTAAAACCCCTTTTAAAGAAAAATAACCTAGACTAATCAGTCCTCAGTAATTTTAGACCGATATCCAACCTCACGTTCTAAGGTAAAATTCGAGAAGAAAAAAAAAATCAAACAGTTAAATGACTTATTAGATGCAAATTGTATCCTTGGTACTTTTCAGTCTGGTTTTTCGGCCTCATCATAGCACAGGTCAAGGTTGTAAACGACCTCAGAATCAACGCTGATGACAAAAAGCTCTCTGTCCTTGTCCTTCTGGACCAGAGCGCAGATTTTGACAATGTTGATGATGACATCCTTATTGGAAGACTTGAGAACTGGGTCGGCCTCTCCGGTCCAGTCCTTGATTGGTTCAGGACCTACCTAATTGGCCGAGAGTTTTTTGTCGCCCTTGGGGATCACAGTTCGAAAGACATGTCAGTGACATGTGGGCTCCCACAAGGATCAATTCTAGGGCTCTTACTCTTCAGTCTGTACACAGTATGCTCCCCTACGTGACATCATTAGGAGGCACAATATTAGCTACCATGCAGATGACACCCAGCTCTATATTTATGTGACGCCCGATGACTACAGCTCAGTTGACCACTTGGTAGAATGCATTGCTGATATAAATGCATGGATGTCACAGAATTGCCTTCAGTTAAACCACAACAAAACAGATGTGTTGACCATTGGTGATGTAAAGTTGAAAGGTTACTTGAAAGACTATCTGGGCGCTTAAAAATACTGACACTGAACACCAAATGCCAAGTCAGTAACCTTGGTGACATGTTTGATTCTGATCTTAATTTTGAGGCCCATATTAAGAATGTGACAAGGACATCTTTTTATCACCTGAGAAACATTGCTAATGTCAAACCTTTTCTCTCCCAAGCTGACACTGAAAGACTAATGCATACTTTTATCAGTAGAAGTTGTTTGGTCTACCAAACAAAGCTATCAGTCAACACCAAACGATACAAAATGCTACAGCACGTGTCCTCACTAAGACCAGGAGGGCACACATCACGCCAGTCTTACAATCGCTACACTGGCTGAGGTTAGTTTTAGAATAGATTTTAAGATTAGGCTATTTTAATGCTCTCCATAGTCATGCACCTGAATGCATGCTTGTACGGCATACACCAAGTAGGTCCCTGAGATCCTCTGGCACTGAACTATTAACGGTTCCTGGAGCCAGGACCAAGACATGGGGAGGCTGCCTTCAGTTTTTATGCCCCCAGGCCCTGGAATACCCTCCCAGAATTTAAGGCATAAGAATGGCTGAAACTGTGGGAACTTTTAAGCGAGATCTTAAGACATAGCCTACCTTTACAATCTCGTTTTTATCATGTAGTTTTACCTGTTTTAACTAAAATGTGTTTATTTTATACTCCCTTTTAATGTTTTTACTGTTTCTTCTCTTTTACCATATATGATCTGTGTTGGAGTTTCGCCCCAAGCCGCGCCCCGAGCTCCTCTGTTTTCCATCGGAAATCAGCCACTTCTATCAGCCGCAGCCGGCCCCGTTACGGGGAGACGCCGAGATCTGCGCTCAGTGCTTGAACGTAGCCTACCGATAACCATGCGAACCCCTTCGCGCCTCTTCGTTCATTCCCGCGACCCACTTCGTTCATTCCCGCGACGTCCGCGTATGTTCTCCCTGGACCTCTGCCACGGAGGGCATGGGGCGTGTTATGTACATGCTACAGCTATAATAAATAATCCCGAGGGATTGACGTTTGCATTCGTGCTTATGTTATGTACACTGGATGCTCTAGATTGAGTCATTCAGGTGTCGTATGGCTTGCGAGAAGAAGTGTTCCATCCTCCAGGGGCAGCCATCGTTCATGGCGCCCGAGGACCAAGTCCTGGTCAGGGACCGGACGGAGTGAAGAGCATCTATTTTTTTCAAGAGAACATGCAAAGTCCAGCTGTGAGGCGACTGTACAAGGCAGGTATAATGCACGTAAGCGACTTTGGGGTTCAGTGTCTTGCTCAAGGACACTTCCAAACGAACCGGGGACTTGGCGATCCCCAACCGGCCGCTCTACCTCCCGAGCTAGGCCCTATGTGCCGCCCCGGCAATCACTCCATATCAATCATGTGGGTCTACATGTCGGACGATTTATAGCTAAATCTTTTCTTTAGCACCGCAAGCACATAAATACGAGATATTGTTAACGTTACGCCAACTAGCTAGCACGTGTTTTATGTAACGTT
Organism: Borostomias antarcticus; assembly: GCF_949987555.1. Classification (NCBI taxonomy): domain Eukaryota; kingdom Metazoa; phylum Chordata; class Actinopteri; order Stomiiformes; family Stomiidae; genus Borostomias; species Borostomias antarcticus. Next base: position 19,717,844 of record NC_140244.1, on the reverse strand, counting down.
AGGTAGCCATGGGCATGTTAGCTTTAGCTAGCTAGCCATCTAACGTTTGACTGTTTGACACCTCAGATAACTTCTTAACGCTGTCAAGTGTTGGTGTTTGTTGTTAGTTATCTAGCTAGCTAGTGTAACGTTTTAGACAGGTGTTGAATATAAAGTGGCCACCTGTCTGTTGCCATTGATTAAGATCAAGCCTACAAAAAATCAGCATCGTTAATAAGTTATGATTATGATTATGATTACGACGTTTAATTACCCGGCATCCATTTCGTTTGCCTATTATAAAGTTCAAATTCATCAAATTCACAAGTTCAGATAAACCAATTATTTATGCAATGCTGCATTTCAAAAGAATTTAATGGCTTTTATTTGACTCATGAGTAAAAATGACAATTATATACTACCAACCGTGACCCTAATTGCGTTGCTATATGTGTGGTATAAATACAGCTGAGTCGAGCTCATGTACTTGTGATTACCAGGTCACGAGTACAGCTACTGTTGGGTGATGTTAAGGCATTGCCTCTCTCTCTCCTTCCGCGACACGAAAGCTGCAGGTGGGTATTAGGGCAGCGGAAGGATTGGATGCAATGCGCCAAACATTAGTGTGGTGTACAGACGGCCTGGTAGTCCTTTTTTGTGTTTGTGTTTTCAGATGATCATTTATTATACAACATCTGTAAAAGCATCACTGCTCACAGTGGACTTTCGATTGGTCTGATTACAACTCGTCAGTTGTTTTTTCTTCTGTCAAAGAAACACAAGAACAGAACAATGTAACGTTATGTATCCTATGTAGTGTTAGTTAATAAAGTTAGATGCTAGCTTTCTGTTGCACCTGTGCTTAACTATCAGCTGGTATGAGGTTGCTTAGCAACGATAAACATTGCTATTGGGCACATTGTTATTGTAAACAGGTTTCTGTAATAGCAAAAATCCTAAATGTGGTCCTAAACTGAGATAAGACAGGCTTTCAGACAGCAGGTTTCTGTAATGAGTCTGGCAGAACCAGTGTGGAGTGTCCACCAGCACCAGCCGTCTCCCACACGCGTGCCCCGACCTCTCTCCTCCTACTCCAGCCTTAGCAATCCTTAATTATTATGACTGCCCCGTCCCCCACCAACTCAGGATTGTGTATTCTCCAAGTCATACGTTCCATACTTTTCTGAGTGAAATACACTTAAGAAATCATTCTTAGTAAGATGCTGTAGCCTACTATCATCATCGGGGCAGCGTGTTTAATGTAGAGTAAATGTCATATTCCTGTCTCACAGGCACACGGTCAGAATCTAGCAAGTTATCAATTACCAGCTCATAGACGTGCTATCTACTCCAAACCCATTTGTCTGATGATTACAGGGGCTCTGTGCTCCCTCTACTGGCCATCCAGGGATATCCCCTCAGAACTGAGGGTGACTATCTCAACCTCAATTTCAGACTTTTCCTGGCCTCTTTTCATTAAAAAAATAAATTAAAAAAACATTAACGTGGAGCGGTAGGCTACCACACCATCGGCAAAGCTGCGTATTTCATTCAGATAGTTAGAATTGAACCGATAGGGGCAAGACCAAGCCAGAATTACTACTGAAAGGGCACACAAAAAATCTGCAATGATAACATCTTTTGAAAACATCTTTAATACCACGTCAAAAAGGTTCTGGTCAGATGAAGAGAGTGCAGTGAGGAGTTTCCTTCAGTGTCTGCCCTATAGCACACGGCTCAAGTGATTGGCTCTGAACATTCAGATTGTAAGAGGCAAATGTAACTCAAGCAACCCCATTGTTTTCCTCCTACTCTCTTAGGTAACATATGTTCAGAACCAGTGGAGTGTTATAACCACTAGATTTAGAATGTGTTTAAATGTGAAATATACAAGTAAAATTGTTCTTTAATGTATGTTTTTGTTACAGTTTCTATCAAGACAGTGCTCAAAGCAGATCATGTTCCTGGTGGATCTCCTGTCTCTAGCAGCAGAGTGGGTGGGAGGAGCAGACAGGAGAGAAGGCTCTGAAGCTGCTGTCATCAGTGTTCAGTTACAGAGCTTCCCCCCTCCATGACTGGGATAATGGTGATGTGGAGTAACAGTACCAATGTGATTTCCTGTTGGACCTGTGCTCCCATGTGAAGGACTGTGAGATTCAAACAGGCAGGAGTGTCCTTCCAGCTTTACAGCCAGTTTACCAGGTAGCAGCTCCTGCAGTCTGGTTCATAGACCTCTCAGAGAGAAAGGCCTCCCTCCTCCTAGAAGTGCTGGAACTCCAACCAGAGAAGAAACCAGTATTGCTAAAGGCCTGGTCAGGTGAAGAGAGGGAAGTGAGAAGCTCCATTAAGTGCCTGCTCTTGATCTGAAAGCTCAGGTGAGTGCATCTGATGAACGTATTCAAATTAAGTAAGGCTAGTGACTGAACATAGAGTATCTGAGGTTCTGATTGATGATGTCCCCAATGTTGTTATGCATTTCAACTGTGAAGCTGGGTTTTTCCAAAGTGTGTGTGGGTCCGTCCCTGTGAGATCCAGAGAGGAGGCCCACCAGTTGGTCCCTCTCCTCCAGGTCTAGGGCTTCACCCGTGTGCTGAGAGGAGAGTTACCCAGACAATCCTGCTGGTCTGTGGGGAGCGTCCTGAGCTTCTGTGCCTCCAGAGTGGACCTCACTCTCACACCCAGCAAGATCTCTCTCTCTCTCTCTCTCTCTCTCTCTCTCACATATTAGGTTTGTTATTTCTTCTTTGCCTAATGCACTGAAAATGTCACCCATACTTTCTTTATATTCTTTTAAATATATGTTGCGTCATTTCTGTCTTCCTCAGACTGTGTTCCGAGGCTGTGCAGCAGCTGGCTGTACTTGTGTTTGAAGCTCAGGACGAGGAGTTGACTCAGTCGTTCCTGGAGAAGCTTGTCGGAGACCTGACCTCCTGCTCTCTGGACTGGGAGGTTCTCCTATACTACCTCCTGCCGCAGTCGACACAGAACAACCCTGCACAGGTGGACCTCAGGAAGAACAAGCTCAGATCTTCTTCCTATCCTGCACAGGCTGGTTATGAAGAGGTAAAGACAGCAATATACTTGCTTTTTAACAACGCGTACGGGTAGACAAGCGGCTGCGTCGCTAGCGGCGTTGTTCACATACTTGTCTGTATTTTGCGTGAATGAAACCATCTGATATCAGTTGGTCTTAATTAGTTTTGACGTGAATAAAATCACTTATTGCAGCTTTAATGTTGCTAATGTTAGTGAAGTATAGTGTTGTATTACCCATAAAGCTGTTGTGACCAAGGCACCTGGTACCTCTCTGTCTGTCTCCTGTTGTCTACCAGTGTTGACAGGAAGCTGCTGCTGAGGTTACTCCACTGCTGCGCTGCCTCTCTTGACCAGCAGGGGGCAGCAGCATTATCAGCAGAGCTGCTCAGGGCTCTGCAGCTCAGGCTGGAGCTCTCCTGCTCCTCCTCTGTGGATCTGTCAGAACAGCAGCAGGGAGAGACTCTGTATTTGAAAGCTTCTGACTGCTGGTTCATCTCCACCGTCCTGAGAGACAGTCTCCACACACCCCTCCACACCCAGGTTCACCTTCAAACAGGACAACAACCCTAGGCACACAGCCAAGATAACAAAGAAGTGGCTTCGGGACAAGTCTGTGAAGGTCCTTGAGTGGCCCAGCCAGAGCCCAGACTTGAACCCGATTGAACATATCTGGAGAGATCTGCAATTGGCTGTGCACCGACGCTCCCCATCCAACCCGATGGAGCTTGAGAGGATCTGCAAAGAAGAATGGGAGAAACTGCCCAAAAATAGGTGTGCTAAGCTTGTAGCATCATACTCAAGAAGATTTGAGGGTGTAATTGCTGACAAAGGTTCTTCATCAAAGTATTGTAAAGTTTTAAGTTAAAGTAATACATTTGCAAAAATTTCTAAAGCTTTTCTCACTTTGTCATTATGGGGCAGTGTGTAGAATTTTGAGGGTAAAAAAGAATGTAATCCATCTTGGAATACGGCTGTAACATAACAAAATGTGGAAAAAGTGAAGGGATATAAATACCTTCCCGATGCACTGTAACTGGTATTAGCAGGTCTTGTCATCTGGTCACAACGGTTCCAATGCTTCAACACAATAAGACTGCAACAACTAGCAGCAGCTTCCATAACATAACGGTAGCTGTCGGTGGTTTAGCTAACATGACAATGATGATTCACGTCCCTTAGCTATTTTGATACAACTAACAATACAGGAATAATCGTAACATTAGTTGCAGTACATTCATTGCGAGTTGTATTGCGGGATGTGATGTGACAGGGTTCATTTGGTCTCCCAACTGCAGTATAGTAGCCTACTGCATGCGTAATCAAACAATTCATGGTGCTTGATGCAAGCACACTCGATCGGACAAGCTGGCAGACCCTGGAAGTGAACTCGGAAGCTGTTATTTTGAAACTCACTACATATTGGGAAACTACATGGTTAGTTTCTCTCCAGAAAAACTATGACAACAATGACTAGACGGCTTGCTCGTGTTTGTTGCTTTCGTTATTTCAATAAGATCATGCTTGACCAAGTCCTTGGTGTGTACTGTAAACTTATCTACTGAAACCAAGTGATCACAATACGATACACGATATTGGGTTGACGATAACAATACGATACGATACACTAAGGGCAGGTGTGAAGCGTTGCAGTAGTGCTGCTGTTCACACCAATAGTGCACTTCTCCACATTTCTACTCAAATACACATTGAATTAAGAGCTTAACTGTTGTAATATCATGGATAGGCCTAGAGACAAAAGACGTGTTTGTTACCAGCGTTGTGTAGCCAGTGTTCACTGATATACAATAAACATATCACGATATTGTTTTCACCTTGACGATACGTATTGTGACCTTTCTGTATCGCGATATATTGTGGCACGATATATTGTTACACCCCTAATGTGATTGCCCTAGAATCAAGATGCAAGATTCCTTTATTTGTCACATGTAACGTAGGCCTACGTGTACAGTCACAGTGAAATGTTGCTGCCGACTCCAAGATGATGCTCAATAACAGATACACTGCAATACTCAATTTACAAATGTGTAAGTTACAAATGTAAAAAATAACACAGTAAATACAATTTCTATACAGTATAAAAGGGGTAAGATGGATAGATACCGGTCTGGATGGATTATGTACATGCTATATATGGATATGAATGGACTTTAGTCATTCATATGGACTTTAGTCAACACGTTACTGGACCCACTCACAACTGAGGTCACACCCTTTACCTTGTGATCACAAAGGGGTCTGACGACTGTGGTATCTTCTATCAGTGACCTTGGCGTTTCAGAGTACTTTTGCATTTTCTTCACAGCACCGATTGCCAAAGATGAGATTAGCACACAACGCTTTCCAAACTCGGTAGCAGCAAATATTGATGAACTCAAATAGTGTAACAACCCTGGAAGTGGGGCTTTCACATCTCAATAATCTAGTGGCCACTTTTCATACCAAATTGAATGCTGCCATTGACTCTGTAGCACCTTTGAAACTGAAAAAGCTTGCGGCCAAACAGAAAGCTCCATGGAGGAATGAGGAGATCAATCAACTTAAGAGAACATGCAGAAGAGCTGAGAGCACAGGAAGGAAGACAAAGCTGCAGGTTCACCATGACATTCTCAAAGAACATCTCTATGCCTTTAATAAGGTATTACAGGATGCTAGGAGAGATCACTTCTTGAAATTGATCTCCAGAAATCATGAGAATTACAGGGTGTTTTTCTCAACGATTGACAGCGTGACAAATCCCACACCCTACACATCCTGTCAACATGCTCTCTACTTCCAAGTTTGAGGAATATGTAGCATATTTTAGAGATAAGATAACCGACATTAGGATGAATATCACCCAGGCAAGACCAAATATTCTGCTTGCTGACCCCCCTTCTGCTCCACGGAGCAGTGGTATGAGCTTGTTTGCAGCGGTTGACACAGAGATACCGAGCAAAGTGGTGTCACAGCTTAAGTCACCTACATGCCCTCTCAATCCTATTCAGACCAAGTTTGTTAAGACTATTTTTAGCTCTGTGTCTGAGAACACTTTAACCATTGTTAACTGCTCCCTCAGTACAGGCTTTTTCCCATCGGCTTTTAAAACTGCCCTGGTAAAACCCCTTTTAAAGAAAAATAACCTAGACTAATCAGTCCTCAGTAATTTTAGACCGATATCCAACCTCACGTTCTAAGGTAAAATTCGAGAAGAAAAAAAAAATCAAACAGTTAAATGACTTATTAGATGCAAATTGTATCCTTGGTACTTTTCAGTCTGGTTTTTCGGCCTCATCATAGCACAGGTCAAGGTTGTAAACGACCTCAGAATCAACGCTGATGACAAAAAGCTCTCTGTCCTTGTCCTTCTGGACCAGAGCGCAGATTTTGACAATGTTGATGATGACATCCTTATTGGAAGACTTGAGAACTGGGTCGGCCTCTCCGGTCCAGTCCTTGATTGGTTCAGGACCTACCTAATTGGCCGAGAGTTTTTTGTCGCCCTTGGGGATCACAGTTCGAAAGACATGTCAGTGACATGTGGGCTCCCACAAGGATCAATTCTAGGGCTCTTACTCTTCAGTCTGTACACAGTATGCTCCCCTACGTGACATCATTAGGAGGCACAATATTAGCTACCATGCAGATGACACCCAGCTCTATATTTATGTGACGCCCGATGACTACAGCTCAGTTGACCACTTGGTAGAATGCATTGCTGATATAAATGCATGGATGTCACAGAATTGCCTTCAGTTAAACCACAACAAAACAGATGTGTTGACCATTGGTGATGTAGAGTTGAAAGGTTACTTGAAAGACTATCTGGGCGCTTAAAAATACTGACACTGAACACCAAATGCCAAGTCAGTAACCTTGGTGACATGTTTGATTCTGATCTTAATTTTGAGGCCCATATTAAGAATGTGACAAGGACATCTTTTTATCACCTGAGAAACATTGCTAATGTCAAACCTTTTCTCTCCCAAGCTGACACTGAAAGACTAATGCATACTTTTATCAGTAGAAGTTGTTTGGTCTACCAAACAAAGCTATCAGTCAACACCAAACGATACAAAATGCTACAGCACGTGTCCTCACTAAGACCAGGAGGGCACACATCACGCCAGTCTTACAATCGCTACACTGGCTGAGGTTAGTTTTAGAATAGATTTTAAGATTAGGCTATTTTAATGCTCTCCATAGTCATGCACCTGAATGCATGCTTGTACGGCATACACCAAGTAGGTCCCTGAGATCCTCTGGCACTGAACTATTAACGGTTCCTGGAGCCAGGACCAAGACATGGGGAGGCTGCCTTCAGTTTTTATGCCCCCAGGCCCTGGAATACCCTCCCAGAATTTAAGGCATAAGAATGGCTGAAACTGTGGGAACTTTTAAGCGAGATCTTAAGACATAGCCTACCTTTACAATCTCGTTTTTATCATGTAGTTTTACCTGTTTTAACTAAAATGTGTTTATTTTATACTCCCTTTTAATGTTTTTACTGTTTCTTCTCTTTTACCATATATGATCTGTGTTGGAGTTTCGCCCCAAGCCGCGCCCCGAGCTCCTCTGTTTTCCATCGGAAATCAGCCACTTCTATCAGCCGCAGCCGGCCCCGTTACGGGGAGACGCCGAGATCTGCGCTCAGTGCTTGAACGTAGCCTACCGATAACCATGCGAACCCCTTCGCGCCTCTTCGTTCATTCCCGCGACCCACTTCGTTCATTCCCGCGACGTCCGCGTATGTTCTCCCTGGACCTCTGCCACGGAGGGCATGGGGCGTGTTATGTACATGCTACAGCTATAATAAATAATCCCGAGGGATTGACGTTTGCATTCGTGCTTATGTTATGTACACTGGATGCTCTAGATTGAGTCATTCAGGTGTCGTATGGCTTGCGAGAAGAAGTGTTCCATCCTCCAGGGGCAGCCATCGTTCATGGCGCCCGAGGACCAAGTCCTGGTCAGGGACCGGACGGAGTGAAGAGCATCTATTTTTTTCAAGAGAACATGCAAAGTCCAGCTGTGAGGCGACTGTACAAGGCAGGTATAATGCACGTAAGCGACTTTGGGGTTCAGTGTCTTGCTCAAGGACACTTCCAAACGAACCGGGGACTTGGCGATCCCCAACCGGCCGCTCTACCTCCCGAGCTAGGCCCTATGTGCCGCCCCGGCAATCACTCCATATCAATCATGTGGGTCTACATGTCGGACGATTTATAGCTAAATCTTTTCTTTAGCACCGCAAGCACATAAATACGAGATATTGTTAACGTTACGCCAACTAGCTAGCACGTGTTTTATGTAACGTTAGGTAGCCATGGGCATGTTAGCTTTAGCTAGCTAGCCATCTAACGTTTGACTGTTTGACACCTCAGATAACTTCTTAACGCTGTCAAGTGTTGGTGTTTGTTGTTAGTTATCTAGCTAGCTAGTGTAACGTTTTAGACAGGTGTTGAATATAAAGTGGCCACCTGTCTGTTGCCATTGATTAAGATCAAGCCTACAAAAAATCAGCATCGTTAATAAGTTATGATTATGATTATGATTACGACGTTTAATTACCCGGCATCCATTTCGTTTGCCTATTATAAAGTTCAAATTCATCAAATTCACAAGTTCAGATAAACCAATTATTTATGCAATGCTGCATTTCAAAAGAATTTAATGGCTTTTATTTGACTCATGAGTAAAAATGACAATTATATACTACCAACCGTGACCCTAATTGCGTTGCTATATGTGTGGTATAAATACAGCTGAGTCGAGCTCATGTACTTGTGATTACCAGGTCACGAGTACAGCTACTGTTGGGTGATGTTAAGGCATTGCCTCTCTCTCTCCTTCCGCGACACGAAAGCTGCAGGTGGGTATTAGGGCAGCGGAAGGATTGGATGCAATGCGCCAAACATTAGTGTGGTGTACAGACGGCCTGGTAGTCCTTTTTTGTGTTTGTGTTTTCAGATGATCATTTATTATACAACATCTGTAAAAGCATCACTGCTCACAGTGGACTTTCGATTGGTCTGATTACAACTCGTCAGTTGTTTTTTCTTCTGTCAAAGAAACACAAGAACAGAACAATGTAACGTTATGTATCCTATGTAGTGTTAGTTAATAAAGTTAGATGCTAGCTTTCTGTTGCACCTGTGCTTAACTATCAGCTGGTATGAGGTTGCTTAGCAACGATAAACATTGCTATTGGGCACATTGTTATTGTAAACAGGTTTCTGTAATAGCAAAAATCCTAAATGTGGTCCTAAACTGAGATAAGACAGGCTTTCAGACAGCAGGTTTCTGTAATGAGTCTGGCAGAACCAGTGTGGAGTGTCCACCAGCACCAGCCGTCTCCCACACGCGTGCCCCGACCTCTCTCCTCCTACTCCAGCCTTAGCAATCCTTAATTATTATGACTGCCCCGTCCCCCACCAACTCAGGATTGTGTATTCTCCAAGTCATACGTTCCATACTTTTCTGAGTGAAATACACTTAAGAAATCATTCTTAGTAAGATGCTGTAGCCTACTATCATCATCGGGGCAGCGTGTTTAATGTAGAGTAAATGTCATATTCCTGTCTCACAGGCACACGGTCAGAATCTAGCAAGTTATCAATTACCAGCTCATAGACGTGCTATCTACTCCAAACCCATTTGTCTGATGATTACAGGGGCTCTGTGCTCCCTCTACTGGCCATCCAGGGATATCCCCTCAGAACTGAGGGTGACTATCTCAACCTCAATTTCAGACTTTTCCTGGCCTCTTTTCATTAAAAAAATAAATTAAAAAAACATTAACGTGGAGCGGTAGGCTACCACACCATCGGCAAAGCTGCGTATTTCATTCAGATAGTTAGAATTGAACCGATAGGGGCAAGACCAAGCCAGAATTACTACTGAAAGGGCACACAAAAAATCTGCAATGATAACATCTTTTGAAAACATCTTTAATACCACGTCAAAAAGGTTCTGGTCAGATGAAGAGAGTGCAGTGAGGAGTTTCCTTCAGTGTCTGCCCTATAGCACACGGCTCAAGTGATTGGCTCTGAACATTCAGATTGTAAGAGGCAAATGTAACTCAAGCAACCCCATTGTTTTCCTCCTACTCTCTTAGGTAACATATGTTCAGAACCAGTGGAGTGTTATAACCACTAGATTTAGAATGTGTTTAAATGTGAAATATACAAGTAAAATTGTTCTTTAATGTATGTTTTTGTTACAGTTTCTATCAAGACAGTGCTCAAAGCAGATCATGTTCCTGGTGGATCTCCTGTCTCTAGCAGCAGAGTGGGTGGGAGGAGCAGACAGGAGAGAAGGCTCTGAAGCTGCTGTCATCAGTGTTCAGTTACAGAGCTTCCCCCCTCCATGACTGGGATAATGGTGATGTGGAGTAACAGTACCAATGTGATTTCCTGTTGGACCTGTGCTCCCATGTGAAGGACTGTGAGATTCAAACAGGCAGGAGTGTCCTTCCAGCTTTACAGCCAGTTTACCAGGTAGCAGCTCCTGCAGTCTGGTTCATAGACCTCTCAGAGAGAAAGGCCTCCCTCCTCCTAGAAGTGCTGGAACTCCAACCAGAGAAGAAACCAGTATTGCTAAAGGCCTGGTCAGGTGAAGAGAGGGAAGTGAGAAGCTCCATTAAGTGCCTGCTCTTGATCTGAAAGCTCAGGTGAGTGCATCTGATGAACGTATTCAAATTAAGTAAGGCTAGTGACTGAACATAGAGTATCTGAGGTTCTGATTGATGATGTCCCCAATGTTGTTATGCATTTCAACTGTGAAGCTGGGTTTTTCCAAAGTGTGTGTGGGTCCGTCCCTGTGAGATCCAGAGAGGAGGCCCACCAGTTGGTCCCTCTCCTCCAGGTCTAGGGCTTCACCCGTGTGCTGAGAGGAGAGTTACCCAGACAATCCTGCTGGTCTGTGGGGAGCGTCCTGAGCTTCTGTGCCTCCAGAGTGGACCTCACTCTCACACCCAGCAAGATCTCTCTCTCTCTCTCTCTCTCTCTCTCTCTCACATATTAGGTTTGTTATTTCTTCTTTGCCTAATGCACTGAAAATGTCACCCATACTTTCTTTATATTCTTTTAAATATATGTTGCGTCATTTCTGTCTTCCTCAGACTGTGTTCCGAGGCTGTGCAGCAGCTGGCTGTACTTGTGTTTGAAGCTCAGGACGAGGAGTTGACTCAGTCGTTCCTGGAGAAGCTTGTCGGAGACCTGACCTCCTGCTCTCTGGACTGGGAGGTTCTCCTATACTACCTCCTGCCGCAGTCGACACAGAACAACCCTGCACAGGTGGACCTCAGGAAGAACAAGCTCAGATCTTCTTCCTATCCTGCACAGGCTGGTTATGAAGAGGTAAAGACAGCAATATACTTGCTTTTTAACAACGCGTACGGGTAGACAAGCGGCTGCGTCGCTAGCGGCGTTGTTCACATACTTGTCTGTATTTTGCGTGAATGAAACCATCTGATATCAGTTGGTCTTAATTAGTTTTGACGTGAATAAAATCACTTATTGCAGCTTTAATGTTGCTAATGTTAGTGAAGTATAGTGTTGTATTACCCATAAAGCTGTTGTGACCAAGGCACCTGGTACCTCTCTGTCTGTCTCCTGTTGTCTACCAGTGTTGACAGGAAGCTGCTGCTGAGGTTACTCCACTGCTGCGCTGCCTCTCTTGACCAGCAGGGGGCAGCAGCATTATCAGCAGAGCTGCTCAGGGCTCTGCAGCTCAGGCTGGAGCTCTCCTGCTCCTCCTCTGTGGATCTGTCAGAACAGCAGCAGGGAGAGACTCTGTATTTGAAAGCTTCTGACTGCTGGTTCATCTCCACCGTCCTGAGAGACAGTCTCCACACAGCCCTCCACACCCAGGTTCACCTTCAAACAGGACAACAACCCTAGGCACACAGCCAAGATAACAAAGAAGTGGCTTCGGGACAAGTCTGTGAAGGTCCTTGAGTGGCCCAGCCAGAGCCCAGACTTGAACCCGATTGAACATATCTGGAGAGATCTGCAATTGGCTGTGCACCGACGCTCCCCATCCAACCCGATGGAGCTTGAGAGGATCTGCAAAGAAGAATGGGAGAAACTGCCCAAAAATAGGTGTGCTAAGCTTGTAGCATCATACTCAAGAAGATTTGAGGGTGTAATTGCTGACAAAGGTTCTTCATCAAAGTATTGTAAAGTTTTAAGTTAAAGTAATACATTTGCAAAAATTTCTAAAGCTTTTCTCACTTTGTCATTATGGGGCAGTGTGTAGAATTTTGAGGGTAAAAAAGAATGTAATCCATCTTGGAATACGGCTGTAACATAACAAAATGTGGAAAAAGTGAAGGGATATAAATACCTTCCCGATGCACTGTAACTGGTATTAGCAGGTCTTGTCATCTGGTCACAACGGTTCCAATGCTTCAACACAATAAGACTGCAACAACTAGCAGCAGCTTCCATAACATAACGGTAGCTGTCGGTGGTTTAGCTAACATGACAATGATGATTCACGTCCCTTAGCTATTTTGATACAACTAACAATACAGGAATAATCGTAACATTAGTTGCAGTACATTCATTGCGAGTTGTATTGCGGGATGTGATGTGACAGGGTTCATTTGGTCTCCCAACTGCAGTATAGTAGCCTACTGCATGCGTAATCAAACAATTCATGGTGCTTGATGCAAGCACACTCGATCGGACAAGCTGGCAGACCCTGGAAGTGAACTCGGAAGCTGTTATTTTGAAACTCACTACATATTGGGAAACTACATGGTTAGTTTCTCTCCAGAAAAACTATGACAACAATGACTAGACGGCTTGCTCGTGTTTGTTGCTTTCGTTATTTCAATAAGATCATGCTTGACCAAGTCCTTGGTGTGTACTGTAAACTTATCTACTGAAACCAAGTGATCACAATACGATACACGATATTGGGTTGACGATAACAATACGATACGATACACTAAGGGCAGGTGTGAAGCGTTGCAGTAGTGCTGCTGTTCACACCAATAGTGCACTTCTCCACATTTCTACTCAAATACACATTGAATTAAGAGCTTAACTGTTGTAATATCATGGATAGGCCTAGAGACAAAAGACGTGTTTGTTACCAGCGTTGTGTAGCCAGTGTTCACTGATATACAATAAACATATCACGATATTGTTTTCACCTTGACGATACGTATTGTGACCTTTCTGTATCGCGATATATTGTGGCACGATATATTGTTACACCCCTAATGTGATTGCCCTAGAATCAAGATGCAAGATTCCTTTATTTGTCACATGTAACGTAGGCCTACGTGTACAGTCACAGTGAAATGTTGCTGCCGACTCCAAGATGATGCTCAATAACAGATACACTGCAATACTCAATTTACAAATGTGTAAGTTACAAATGTAAAAAATAACACAGTAAATACAATTTCTATACAGTATAAAAGGGGTAAGATGGATAGATACCGGTCTGGATGGATTATGTACATGCTATATATGGATATGAATGGACTTTAGTCATTCATATGGACTTTAGTCAACACGTTACTGGACCCACTCACAACTGAGGTCACACCCTTTACCTTGTGATCACAAAGGGGTCTGACGACTGTGGTATCTTCTATCAGTGACCTTGGCGTTTCAGAGTACTTTTGCATTTTCTTCACAGCACCGATTGCCAAAGATGAGATTAGCACACAACGCTTTCCAAACTCGGTAGCAGCAAATATTGATGAACTCAAATAGTGTAACAACCCTGGAAGTGGGGCTTTCACATCTCAATAATCTAGTGGCCACTTTTCATACCAAATTGAATGCTGCCATTGACTCTGTAGCACCTTTGAAACTGAAAAAGCTTGCGGCCAAACAGAAAGCTCCATGGAGGAATGAGGAGATCAATCAACTTAAGAGAACATGCAGAAGAGCTGAGAGCACAGGAAGGAAGACAAAGCTGCAGGTTCACCATGACATTCTCAAAGAACATCTCTATGCCTTTAATAAGGTATTACAGGATGCTAGGAGAGATCACTTCTTGAAATTGATCTCCAGAAATCATGAGAATTACAGGGTGTTTTTCTCAACGATTGACAGCGTGACAAATCCCACACCCTACACATCCTGTCAACATGCTCTCTACTTCCAAGTTTGAGGAATATGTAGCATATTTTAGAGATAAGATAACCGACATTAGGATGAATATCACCCAGGCAAGACCAAATATTCTGCTTGCTGACCCCCCTTCTGCTCCACGGAGCAGTGGTATGAGCTTGTTTGCAGCGGTTGACACAGAGATACCGAGCAAAGTGGTGTCACAGCTTAAGTCACCTACATGCCCTCTCAATCCTATTCAGACCAAGTTTGTTAAGACTATTTTTAGCTCTGTGTCTGAGAACACTTTAACCATTGTTAACTGCTCCCTCAGTACAGGCTTTTTCCCATCGGCTTTTAAAACTGCCCTGGTAAAACCCCTTTTAAAGAAAAATAACCTAGACTAATCAGTCCTCAGTAATTTTAGACCGATATCCAACCTCACGTTCTAAGGTAAAATTCGAGAAGAAAAAAAAAATCAAACAGTTAAATGACTTATTAGATGCAAATTGTATCCTTGGTACTTTTCAGTCTGGTTTTTCGGCCTCATCATAGCACAGGTCAAGGTTGTAAACGACCTCAGAATCAACGCTGATGACAAAAAGCTCTCTGTCCTTGTCCTTCTGGACCAGAGCGCAGATTTTGACAATGTTGATGATGACATCCTTATTGGAAGACTTGAGAACTGGGTCGGCCTCTCCGGTCCAGTCCTTGATTGGTTCAGGACCTACCTAATTGGCCGAGAGTTTTTTGTCGCCCTTGGGGATCACAGTTCGAAAGACATGTCAGTGACATGTGGGCTCCCACAAGGATCAATTCTAGGGCTCTTACTCTTCAGTCTGTACACAGTATGCTCCCCTACGTGACATCATTAGGAGGCACAATATTAGCTACCATGCAGATGACACCCAGCTCTATATTTATGTGACGCCCGATGACTACAGCTCAGTTGACCACTTGGTAGAATGCATTGCTGATATAAATGCATGGATGTCACAGAATTGCCTTCAGTTAAACCACAACAAAACAGATGTGTTGACCATTGGTGATGTAGAGTTGAAAGGTTACTTGAAAGACTATCTGGGCGCTTAAAAATACTGACACTGAACACCAAATGCCAAGTCAGTAACCTTGGTGACATGTTTGATTCTGATCTTAATTTTGAGGCCCATATTAAGAATGTGACAAGGACATCTTTTTATCACCTGAGAAACATTGCTAATGTCAAACCTTTTCTCTCCCAAGCTGACACTGAAAGACTAATGCATACTTTTATCAGTAGAAGTTGTTTGGTCTACCAAACAAAGCTATCAGTCAACACCAAACGATACAAAATGCTACAGCACGTGTCCTCACTAAGACCAGGAGGGCACACATCACGCCAGTCTTACAATCGCTACACTGGCTGAGGTTAGTTTTAGAATAGATTTTAAGATTAGGCTATTTTAATGCTCTCCATAGTCATGCACCTGAATGCATGCTTGTACGGCATACACCAAGTAGGTCCCTGAGATCCTCTGGCACTGAACTATTAACGGTTCCTGGAGCCAGGACCAAGACATGGGGAGGCTGCCTTCAGTTTTTATGCCCCCAGGCCCTGGAATACCCTCCCAGAATTTAAGGCATAAGAATGGCTGAAACTGTGGGAACTTTTAAGCGAGATCTTAAGACATAGCCTACCTTTACAATCTCGTTTTTATCATGTAGTTTTACCTGTTTTAACTAAAATGTGTTTATTTTATACTCCCTTTTAATGTTTTTACTGTTTCTTCTCTTTTACCATATATGATCTGTGTTGGAGTTTCGCCCCAAGCCGCGCCCCGAGCTCCTCTGTTTTCCATCGGAAATCAGCCACTTCTATCAGCCGCAGCCGGCCCCGTTACGGGGAGACGCCGAGATCTGCGCTCAGTGCTTGAACGTAGCCTACCGATAACCATGCGAACCCCTTCGCGCCTCTTCGTTCATTCCCGCGACCCACTTCGTTCATTCCCGCGACGTCCGCGTATGTTCTCCCTGGACCTCTGCCACGGAGGGCATGGGGCGTGTTATGTACATGCTACAGCTATAATAAATAATCCCGAGGGATTGACGTTTGCATTCGTGCTTATGTTATGTACACTGGATGCTCTAGATTGAGTCATTCAGGTGTCGTATGGCTTGCGAGAAGAAGTGTTCCATCCTCCAGGGGCAGCCATCGTTCATGGCGCCCGAGGACCAAGTCCTGGTCAGGGACCGGACGGAGTGAAGAGCATCTATTTTTTTCAGGAGAACATGCAAAGTCCAGCTGTGAGGCGACTGTACAAGGCAGGTATAATGCACGTAAGCGACTTTGGGGTTCAGTGTCTTGCTCAAGGACACTTCCAAACGAACCGGGGACTTTGCGATCCCCAACCGGCCGCTCTACCTCCCGAGCTAGGCCCTATGTGCCGCCCCGGCAATCACTCCATATCAATCATGTGGGCCTACATGTCGGACGATTTATAGCTAAATCTTTTCTTTAGCACCGCAAGCACATAAATACGAGATATTGTTAACGTTACGCCAACTAGCTAGCACGTGTTTTATGTAACCTTAGGTAGCCATGGGCATGTTAGCTTTAGCTAGCTAGCCATCTAACGTTTGACTGTTTGACACCTCAGATAACTTCTTAACGCTGTCAAGTGTTGGTGTTTGTTGTTAGTTATCTAGCTAGCTAGTGTAATGTTTTAGACAGGTGTTGAATATAAAGTGGCCACCTGTCTGTTGCCATTGATTAAGATCAAGCCTACAAAAAATCAGCATCTTTAATAAGTTATGATTATGATTACGACGTTTAATTACCCGGCATCCATTTCGTTTGCCTATTATAAAGTTCAAATTCATCAAATTCACTCGTTCAGATAAACCAATTATTTATGCAATGCTGCATTTCAAAAGACAACAGCATTTTTAGCCTGAGCACAGAGCGAAGAGGGTGTGCTGTGTCCTGTCAAGAAGAGCTACCTCAGCATTACTCTGAGAGAGGCCTTCAGAGAAGCACAACAGCTGTTCTATAATGGATAGAACCAACAGTAAACACACAAGACCCCATGGCAACTAATCTAGTTTTTCCATCACGTGTTATTGGCAAGACAAGTCTCCAGGTCCATCTACCTCCGCAAACACATAAAAACAAATTAACTCTGCTGTACTGTGCTGTGCTGCTGTGTCCAAGGCCTGTTCAAACCTGTCAATAGGCTTATCATTACAATGCGAAACTGATGGTCTGATTATCAGCGATCAACAAAATCTGAATTTGTTTTATTGCCATTGTAGTTTTTCTACATACTAGGACTTTGTTTTCGGGCAGGGAGCACAACATGGAGACAACATTGGACAGAGCGCAGGTTGAGACGGGACAGTTAAGACAGGACAGTGCAAGAAGCAAATATAAAATACGAGTGCAAAATTAGATAAGATTAAAAAATATATACAAAATCTGGAGCGGTCAGTGTACAGTATATACAGTGCAGTGTGTGAAATGTAATGTGTATGTGAGTGCATGATGCAGTGTGTGTGGCAGCGTGTGTGAGTGCAGTGCGTCCTACCTGTGTGTGTGTGTGTGTGTGTGTGTGTGTGTGTGTGTGTCTGTCTCCAAAAAGACAGCAGTGACTTTGGAACTGATTAAATGAACGAATAAATAAATAAGCAAAGCTCTTGTATAAAGCCCTGTGAAGCCAACTGTTTGGAACTTCAAAGCCTGCTAATATTCAAACAAGGCCAGCAAGGCTGCCAGCTGTCCAGTCAATGCATTCTATTTCACACCAAGCATCTAGCAACTAAAAGCCTTGTTAATTTTTTTAAATGTATTTATTTTTTATCTCTGGCCTATCTGAATAATAGTCAGGTTCATTATGTTTTGATTTAAACTTTTATTGGATTTAAGGGGGGATTTGCAAAACTATACATTTTTGGAAAGGGTTTTCTAAGGAATCAGAAAATCTGTTTCCCTTTGCCCAGATGTCTGTGGAGTTTACTCACACTTGGGTGAGTAGGCTGCACATACAAAGGAAGCATTCCTTCTGTCACTTCAGCTTCATGAAAAAGCATCTGCAGACCACTGATAACATGTTCATCTGCTTCGAGGTCGACCTGCAGCCAGGCTGCCTTGCCTATAGTCTACGGGAGAACCTCCCTGTGTGGTCGGACCCAGTGAACGCGTGGAAGGCTGGCGAAGCCGTTGCTCTTTCTTTACCTAGAGCGCGCCACAGCGGTTCAGTCTGTACAACACCAGAGGCCACAGAAATGGAAGTTTCCCAGATAGCAAGTGGATCTGGGCCATATACAGGCCAGATCTGGCCCTTGTGGCTTAGTTCCGGCCCATATATGGCTTGCTATCTGGGTTTTCAGCGAGACGTCATAGTTTGCTGTGACGAGCTCTAGAACATCTGTCTCTGGTGAGAAGAACACTAACTGTGCGTCAGGTGGGTTTCGCTGTGATGCCCGCACACAGCCTGGTGGATCAGCAGCACGTCTGATTCTTTCAATCAATCAATCAAATCAAAGCTTTATTTGTATAGCGCATTTTATACCCAGAGGCAACACAATGCGCTTTACAGAGAACAAGGGAGGTGGGCATACGACCCACCCCTACATATTCCAGAGGGAAGCAAAAAAACAGTATCACCCGGGGGATAAGTGAGCTGTAAAAATTCTTCCCTGACCCCTCTCAACAAGGCGTTGAGGCGTTTGTGGTTATTTGCTTCCTCAAAGCCTATGAAGATGTTACCAAAGCTCTGCGGATGCTTTTAGATGAAGCAGAAGTGACGGAAGAAATGCTGTCAACACTGGCTTCCTTTGTATGTGCAGCTTACCCAGCCAAGGGTATCAGCATCAAGACAATCCCTCAACTGCGATGACATCTCTTCTGCAAACATAGGGCACAAAGTGACAAGCTCCCTTCAACACACTTGGAGCTCTGAAGCAGCACATCTTGAGAGTCCATGTCCAAACAAGGGTATAGGCACAGGCAACCATTGCTCTGCAGGATCTGCAGCTGGATCCCCTGCAAAACCGGCACATAGACATCTGGGAAATTGGACAACAAAATTACATAGTGAACCTGACTAAGCTTAAAGCTGCATTCATTGATTTCATTCACATTGTTAAAACCATTTGATATCAGATTGTTTCACTGAGCCATAGTGTCCCAATAGCGTTTTACTTCAATGACTAATCCCTACCGGTCACCTGGCTGCTGTTATTTCTGCATGTGTTGTCATCAGTTCGTTTTAGCCATTTATAAACAAGTTTGAATGAGTACTGCCACCTAGTGGTAAAATAAAATCACTGAATGCAGTTTTAATGAATTCCTTTTCCAACAATTTAAATGTATCATGAATCTGTACTGTAGGCCTACATGAGCATTGAAATATTTATATTGTAGCGAACGGAAGTGGGGGGGAGGGGGGTTAGAGAACTCTCCCTGAGCACAGATCGAACCCACGATCCCACGCTCTCAAACCCGACTCGCTAACCGCAACATAATAGAGGTAGCTGCATTAGCGGCGCTGTCAGCTCAAAGCCTATTTTGTGTGCGGTGATCCGAGCGATAGCCATTGTGTGAAATGGTATAGGGCTGTGTGGGGAACCCAGTGCTGTGGCTGTCTTGCACCTGAGACTTATATGCACTGCTTATAGAGCTGCCACACTACGGCCCTGCAGAGCTAACCTTCCACTAAGGTTAGCAATAGCATTGTGGCTAATGCTCATTTGGACTAGCATGAGTTATACAAAGTCCCTGGATTAGCCCTGTCTGAAACATGCATCCTTCAGCTACACGGCACACCCAGTAAGTACAAAAACAAGAACATTTTAAACATTCAGTTAGGTGACTGTCACCTGTCTCTTTCAACCTCAGCTCGAGATGTAATGGCCTACAGACTAGACTTTTGTTTTTGTCTTTAATGATGGTCACCATAATAGATTAGGTGATCACAGTTACATAAATTCTTGCCGTGTCGTGGCTGGGACACTGGCAACACTACACGAATGATCCAAATCATATGCTGTCTTTCACGACCATGCGTATCATTGCGCGATTTCAGGTAGTCTGGTCAAGAAATTGTCAGTCATGGAAGAAACGTATTCATGTAGGTAGCCTATTCATGTCTGTAGCCTATTAGGCTACTTGTAAACTATTGGTTCTTATTCCAAGTGCTCTTGTAGTTTATTATGGTGGATGTTACAGTATAGCAGTAGCCATAGGTTCGCATTGCGATGTGGTCATCCTAAAACCTAAAATAGCCTAGCTTTTTGTGACAAGTTGCTCCTCTTGTGATGTCCTGGTTTTTGCTGAGTGGTAGAAATTATAGCCTAAACACTCGTTTTGTCAGAAGAGTGAAGATCGAACTAAACGCGAAGGAGAGCGGGTTTCTGCCATGGAGTCGGAATTCGGCACAATGTGTTGCTCAGAATCAAAGAAGAAAAATAAAGGAAAAACAATTGCGGACCCGTTCCTTGGTGTCACGAGGACAGTAGCCTATGGGCCGTCTATCCTTCAAGGAGAACTTGAGGTAACAGATGTGTTAACATGTAAAGAACACTGTCATCATATTGGTCATTGTACATCAGAGGAGATGTCAGACTAGGCAAGAAAATACCAACAATTCTGACATGCTAGACTTTTCGTCGGGGTGTCGTAGGGCATCCCAGACGCCAAATCGCTGATCTTCGGTTATGTCATGCTACAAGGCCTTTCGTCATTCCAGACGTTCAAAATCGGGCCCGACGCTGGACACTTTGTCGCGACAAAAAATCAGCCCAAATTCGGCCTGAATTCGTGTAGTCTGTACGGGCCAGAGAGCTTCAAAGAGCACTCAGAGCAGAGAGGGAACAAGAGGAAGATGAGAAAAGAAAGACATCTCACTTAGAAGAGAGAGAGAGAGCAAAAGAACCATGTTCATGTGACAACTCAGTTGGCCTGTTCAGACTCTGGTGCACTTTTGTCTAAGATATCCAGGAAATGTTCTCTCTACATTACACTATAATAAAATGCAAAAACCAGTTGTGAGCTGCTGTAATATTTCAAGATGCCTGTGAAAAACAAGTGTTGGCATGGCTGTAATTTGCCTTGGTCACATGACAGGATTGTGCACAGGATATCCTTGTGTAAAGAATGCGCTCTGTTCTAATTGCCCCTCTCTGTTACTTCCTGGACAACAAGCCTCCATATCCTCTCATCTGCAAAAATCCCTTGCACAGGGCCGGTGGCGGGGCTGGGACGACTCCTTATCCCTCTGGGGGAAGTCATACTGTCATCGGTGGTAGTGTCACAACATAATTATTCAATGTTCAACTAGGACAGACTGGCATGGGTTGCCTAATGTGTGTATTCCAAGCTTTAGTCCGGTCTTCTCTGTGCAACTCCTGTATCATTCTATATAGTGGTGCACTGGACAGCAGTCGTGTGTGTGTAAGTCTGATAAAAAGGACTTGAAATGGCCGCTGAAGATTATGTGAATAGTATGAATTAAATCAAACTGACAAGGTTTGCTTGGTGTCTCTCTTCCATGATACAGTTACAACAGTGAAATGTTGATAGGATGAAAGAAAGGATTAAGAAACAAATGCAGCATACAGACTCTCATCCAATTTCAACGAGCTATTCTGCCCCTATAGACAGTAATATAATTCTACCAGAAAAGTCAGGCTGATGGAGAATGAGAAAGCCTTGAGGCTAAAATGCCCCTCATGTGACAATGGGGCCTGTCATTCACACCTCTTGGGTTTTGCAGAGATTAAAATATGAATTGTGGGAGCCAGGTTCATTATCATATCATTATTGCATATTACCCCATATTAACATACATTAATATTCTTCCCAAATGCAGGTTTAGCTATGACCTCTGATCCCAGAGGAGCTCCGTGTGTGTGCTGAAGATGGCAAAGTAGAGAGCAACCACACAAGGCAGTCAACACACCCCAAACACACACACACACACACACACACACATGGGAAAGACTATATCACCATCATTTAGCAGTCAGTGACAGACACAGGCAGAGTGACACAATAACCTTAGTGTTGATTACCGATAATCATCCCCCCCAGCCATAACAAACGCTGACATTTTGTTTAACCGTAAGCTGCACACTGCATTTTGAATTGGGGCCATTTATGTGAGGTCTGGTCAGCTCTAAGCAGTCATTCAACAGCAACATCAAGCAGTGTGTGGGTGTTGAATGGGTCCACATTAAACCCCTTCAGTTAGTGCAGGCAACAGGGGTAAGAGGGAGAGAGAGAAGAGACAGAGGAGGTAAGAGGAAGAAAGAGACAGAGAGAGAGAGGATCTGTAGTATTTTTAAACTGAACACGAGTTAAGAGCGAGAGAATGAATCTTGTGGCTGGTAAACAGTGTGTGTGTGTGTGTGTGTGCGTGCGTGCGTGCGTGCGTGCGTGCGTGCGTGCGTGCGTGCGTGCGTGCGCGCCCCACTGTATCATCGGAAGAGTCCATAGACAAACCAGCACGGGAGAGAACTGCCTCTACATTTTGTTTGCCAACGGAACACCTCTTTAACCAGGCTCCTCTAGCCATGGTGAACTGAACCTCATGCAGTAGTTCCTGCCAGTATCGCTGTGTTCTCTGTCCCTGAATAATTCAATCACCCTCAGTCTCTGCTCCTCTTCATGCTGCATGGTGGAGAGGCGGGAGCCAGTGAAGGGGAAGGCTGTATGCATGGGGAAAGGCCTAGTTTTCTACGCCTGCAGCCAAGCAAGCAGCCTTACATAAGGGGGGGTGGGTGGACCATAGGAGAACAACATCCACCACATGACACGACAAGCTACTGTATGTCGCTTTGTCATCATGTGCTTGCTCTCTCTGTCTTTCTCTCTCATCTCCAGGCCCTGTGGTGGTAAGAACTGCCTCCCCCGTCTAGGCTCAGGACTCACTCCTCTCACCCTTGTCTCTCGCCCCCGTCTCTCTCTTTCTCTCTCTCTCTCTCTCTGAACATGTGAAGACAATCATTAATGGTTCTAGTTATCATTGGCAGTGGCACCACACCTTTTAACACAAGCACTCTTTGTGCAGCCTCCTAAGTACAGGATTCAACCTGTAAATAATGAATGCAGCCACAGCATCTGGAGAGTACAGCAAGTCTCTTTTTCCATGTTTCTCTCACAGAATGGGTTTTATGAACCTTCAGTCTCTCTGTGAAACGTGGAATAGGAGAATTCGGCGGGTAACTTTACTCCTCAGGTGGGTTCTGCATTATTAAACAGATTGTCCAACGCTGCGGTCAGCTGATTTCCCTCAGGTGTACTAGCCGTACGTTCCTAACAGCACACAGCGCACACAAAATGGCCCTCGGATATTTGGCGGGATTACAAATGAACAGCGATGTACTGTATCCTGTTGAGAGCAAGAGCAGGCCTGGGCAGTGTCCTCGTTCAGGATCCCGATGTCCTGTGGGTAGAGGTTGGCCTTGGGCTCCGAGTCGGCCTTGTGGATGCAGAAACTTCACACCCGCCGTATAGAGAGAAGAGTCCATCGTCCGGGTGGCTGGGGTCTTTCACAATTCTCCTGGCTTTGATCTTGCTCCGTCTGGTGTAGATGTCTTGGAGGTGTGGTAGTGCCCCCCTGTGATCTGCTTCGCTGAACGTACCGTTCTGCAGGGTCTTTCAGTGCTGCACCGTGCTGCTCCCATACCAGGAAGTGATGTTCCCAGCCAGGATCCTCTCAACTGTGCATGTATAGGAACTCCAAAGTATCTGGGGGGACACTGGGAATTTCGTTAGACGTCTGAGGTGATACAGTCTCTGCCATGACTTCCTCACCACTGTGTCTATGTTTGTTGCCAGGTCCTTGACAACGGACACCGAGATATTTGCTCCCAATGAGCAGGCTAGCGCCTTGCATGGCAGCTGCCGCCATTGGTGTGTGAATGGGTGAATGAGAGGCCATTGTAAAGCGCTTTGGATAAAAGCGCTATATAAGTGCAGTCCATTTACCATTTACCATATTTGATGTTGTCCGCCCTCTCCACTGGGGTCCTATTGATGTTTAGAGGGCTGTGGGTCCTCTCCTGCTCCCTCCCATAGTCCACTAGCATCTCCTTTGTCTCACTGACGTTCAGGTGGAGAGGTTATCCTGACTCCACCTAGTCAGGCACCCCACCTCCTCCACGTAGACCTTTTCATTGTTGTTGGAGATCTGGCCTAACTGTGCACCTTGAAGTTATAACGCTGTTCTGTTTTTGTCACCAGAAATAAACAGAAATAAAATATATTGAGACAAGCAATGTCTAATGCGCTATCATGCATGTTGCAGTGATGACCAGCTGTCTGGTGTCACCTCAATAATCCCTGCCTCTCACAAGCACAGGAAGGAGGCGGATTCATACAGTACCCCATAAGGTCACTTTCATTCCCCTTAGAAACACAGCACCTTTCATGTAATACAGGTAAACATACTGTATAGGTCTACTGTATGCTATTTCACAGGAGTGTTGACCTGAAGAGATTTACAGTACTGTACAATGAAAGCAGTACAAACATGTCATGGCTGGTAGTGAATGGGAACAGAGTACTCATGATTGAATATGGCAATATAGATTATTGCTTAAATTATGGGTTTTAATGAAGCGCCTTGATCCAGCATCTTGTGGTGTCTCTTCCTCTGCGGTCACCTGAGACATCTTAAAAGGCAGCATTCCTTTTTTCACCGGACCCACAGATCGATGGAGCTGTTGGACTTCCTGGTTAATATTTAATTACTCGCCATTGATTGTGAATGCATGGCATTTCAGAGATTTGGACATCCAATTACTGTCACTCACAAAACTAAAGAGGCAGGTTTACACGTGTCTTTGTAGTATATTGGGCTTTGAGCTCTACTGAGAGACACACATGTTTTTGTACTCACATCAGCACATTCAGAAAACAAATAGACTTTGTATTCTCTATTCTTATCAGCACAAAGACTTAATCCATTTATTTATTCTAGTTTCAGGTCAATAGAAAAAATATTGCCACATCAGAGACTGAAATAGATGATCACGCCACAATGAATACAGTCAGTACAATGAATGATAAATAGACAAAGTCAAAGGTAATTGAGTCAATATTTACCAAAATTGTACAGCAATTGCACAAAGATCAGTCCTTTAAAGATTGCAGAATAAGAGTAGATTAAATGTCAACTGCTCAAGATCACCATACTGTATCTCTCGTGGCATTTCCACCCCCCTGTAGTGCTAATTTGTAAGGTTTTGTAATTTGTAACTTGTAAATTTGGAATTGAGTATTAGGGTTTATCTGTCTCAAGCACCTTCACTGTAACTGTACACCGTACATTACATATGACAAATAAAATAAATCTTGAATCTGTAGAACATTTCAATGAAGCAATGACTACTGTTGGCAGCCATGGTGCACTGAGACCACCGATCTCCCAAACAAAACCCATCTCCGTCTCCTACAGGAGAAACCAGTGGATCGGTCCCGGCGTTGAGACTGACCGAGCCTGCGGAGCGTGAGACTGTAGAGACCGGTCGGTGAGTGAGGAGACGACGGGGCTCAGCCCAGCAGTCGGAGCTCATCGCCGGCCTGCATGTGGCTGATTTGAGGCTGCCAGGAGCGGTTATCCCTGACCTTTGACCTGCTCAGAATGTCATGTAGCATGTGACTGGCACACTGCAGCGGAGGAAGAAGACCATGATGCAGATGTCGTTGTGTCTGTCTTTTTGTTGTTTGGTATGTACAGTAGTTGGTGATATTAAAACTATAAATAAAACTAAACTAAAATCTTTTAGAAGCTATTACTCCTTTTCTTTCTGCAAATGAAAACAAATGTATGTCACTCACGCATAAAAGACTGCATCACAGAGCCTAACTGAGATGTATTCCACGCCCTTAGGGAGAAATACTAATCACAAAGCCGACGTAATTTGAAGTAGAGGAGATAAAAGCAAGGTGGATTCTTATCCAGTTGAGACGCCACGCATGCTCACAGGCGCTCGGCGTTGAGATGACAGAATGGAAAGCCGCCTTTCGTGCCACGGTGCCATCCGAACCAGTGCTCTCGCTGACAGTGGTGGAATGACTGCATCTGACACGCCGAGGCCAGGGAGAGCTTCTCCCACGGTGGTCAACGCATGCGTGGGCTTCCCACCGCTGGATCCCTGCTAAACCCATCTCTTTGTATGCCTCTGAACTGGCATGCCAAATAACACCTCATCACTGTAAATAGTCACATGATTGTCTGATGACATTGATGCAGACTGCTGAGGTTGTATAGAGGCTTCCATCTGATTAGCATGGTGCAACATAAAACTGTGGGATAGTTCTGGTAGGCTACTGTTCATTACCATTTTACCACCACATAATAATAGGATACACAGATTCCAACCCAAACCACATGGAAATATCATAAGAATAATGCCACATGACCTTGGTTTATTTCCACATTTCTCAAGGAAGGATATGGTAGGCTTGGCTGCCTACAGTAGCAGTGGCTACAGAGACATGGTAAAGCTGCAACATCTGACAGGGAATCTGTCCCTAATCCCAGCACCGGATTATGGGACATGAGTGGGTTAACATCGTAGGGTGGGATGACATGACACGCCCCCTGACGAGTGACCCCATCAAATAAATCAGACATATGGGCCATAAGAGTTTCAACAGTCATCATCTCGCCTAGGCTGATGTTGAGACCCAGATGGACTCCACATAAACAGATCATCTGTTCTGTTCTCTAATTTTCATCACTCGTGAGTGGAGTTTAGAGACTTCAAGTGATGTAATATAAAGTTCATAGGTTTTATTAAAAATAACCTAAAGGACTTCAGAGGTAGCAGGAATAGACCGCTTTAATATTACATGAGTTGGGAGGCATTCATTCAGAATAATTCTACCGTCCATGCACTCTCTCAAAGGGCATTAGTTTAAATGCAACTGTCTGATAGTACCCACGGTGTCATGACATTATTTATGAATAAAGAGTAAAGGTTCTGAAGGGGATTACAACCGGAGAGCGCTGTAATCCGGGTTTACAGGGTGGAAATCCGCGTGGCTAGGCGGGGAGTTTGGAGCATTAGGACCCTGTAATAGGTAGCCTAGCCAGGATTTCCCCTCCGCGCCCAGGGAGAGTGGCGGGGACGCATGCGCGTTCCCTTCACTATCCGTAGAACCCAACCATAATGATTAAATAGGATGAACTGTCCTGTTACCTGTTTAAAGGCGCCGTAGACGGTGTGGACGGCTCAACCTAATCGCCGGACAGGTAAACTTAACAGTTCAGTGTTAAAAGTTGAAAGAAGAAGGGTCTAACAAACGGAGATTACTTATGCGCGGTGCTGGCACTGGTGAAAGTAAAGCGGGCTATCAGAGATCGGATTAGATCGACTCCTGGGATCAGAGAGCGTGCGTGTTATTTAAAATTATGAGAAAACAACAGCATTTTGGGAGACTCTAATCCAATGGGATGTGCAGCTGCGGCAGAGGAACACTATGCCTTGCTTTAAAAGAAGAGCTAAGAATGTGCGGACCCGGTACATTCGTGCGCCCTAAAGTTGTCTCTGTTTCGGGAAAAACTGCGTGTTATGCGTCACCTGGTTTCTGAATCTTCCGTTGGCACTAACGGGTTTCGGTTGGATCCTAACAATCATGTCAAAAGTAATTCAGAAGAAAAACCACTGGATCACCAAAGTTAACGAGTGCGCGGTGTGCCGGGACGCTCGCGAGGAGCTGAATGTGGAGCTGCTCGGTGGAGCGCAGAACGGAGAGTTTCCGTACATCGGAAAAGTCAAAGAGGATGTGGTTTATAAAAACGGCCAGTTGTCCGAGGGGGAATTATTACTGGAAGTTGAGGGTCTGCTGGTGTCTGGGCTGCCCCTCTATGATATAATGGCTGTGATCAAGAGTTGCAAGGGTCCCATCAGGTTGAAAACGGTCAGACAAGGTAAGTGATTAATTGTTTGAATGACATCTGTTCCATGACACTGTTGACACACACTGCTTAGTATTTGAACTCCCTTATTGTCGGAGTCGAGACACTTTAAAACATAGATACACATGCACGCGCGCGCACACACACACACACACACGTACGCACACACACGCACGCACACACAGTACACACGCGCGCACGCACACACACACTGAAAGGAGAAAGCCCTGAGGAAATTATTTTATCACTGACAACACGTGATCTACCATTATAACCATTGGGACAACAGAACAGTCATGCACGTAAAGTAGGACAGGGGAATGTGACACTCACCGGTCATCTTGTTTTCAGTGGTTTGACATGATGCCACCCTGACAGTCATCCTGCCCTGGTTTGTCCGTGGCAGGCAGGGAAAGTAACAGCCAAGGGTCAGAGGCTAGGCCACACACTCTGCCCTCAGCTGATGAGCAACAGCCACTATGGTTACAACTATAATGGAACTATAAAGGACATGACAAATTAAGTCTTTCAGAGCAGCTTTTTACATTAGGTTCCATACTAGTTTCTCATAGCAGTCACATGTTGCCTCTCAGTGAGCTCTGAGAGAAAGAGAGAGAGAGAGAGAGAGAGAGAGAGAGAGAGAGAGAGAGAGAGAGAGAGCATCAGTTGTGTATGTGAATAGCGTGCTGCTGTTGTCCCTTCAACAAAGTAGCTAAATGTGGACAGATGCAGTGCTCATTGGGAGAGACACACCACTCCCGGGCGGTTGAGGTTATTTCTGGAAGCGCTCGCTGGGATGTGGATGACCCACGGCCCACGGTCTACTGCACATCTGTGTGAGCGAGGGGGAAGAAACGGTGATTAAAAAAAAGAGGCTACTTTTTGACATTTCACTGTTACTTTGCATGCCGTCATATCGTCGTTATCCATCCCGTCCAAGTCAGGGTGTTCTGTGGCCTTTTGTGTTTGTTTTGTAGAGGCTTGTGAGGAGATGGCAAACCTCCAGACTCCCACTGTCAGCTGGAAGATGAAATCAGAGCAGGCATGTGTGTGTGTTTCACCTCCAATACCAGAAGCAGTATTCTTTCTGTCATCAGTTGGTCATGCTGGTTTAAACACACACACACACACACACACACACACACACACACACACACACACACACACAGACATGCACAAGAATCATCGCACATATACGTGGCCTCATTCGCCACTCTGGGAAAATCATGAACTATGTTATATAACAATGAGGCTTGTACCGCCTCTCTGATGCACTGTGTGTGTGTGTGTATGTGTATGTGTGTGTGTATATATCTACAGGTATATATATATACGTATATAGCTACAGTCCTGAGCCCTGTCAGTGTGAGGGAGGGCTGGGCTCACCTCGCCCTGTGTTTGCAGAGCAGGCGTGGGGGTCTGCTTTCACTTCACACAACAGCACAGAGGCTGCATGGGAAGCTGAACCGGCGCCGGACTGATGTTTAAAAGTCAAAGTCGAACCAAAAGGTGCTTTAATTGATGCCCCCACCCGGCGGCCTAATGCATGTTTACGTTTCCAGAGCGCAGTGCGATCAAAGAGGCCAGACAGTCGGCAAACAGTGAGGGAGATCGGGAGCACTCTCACCACGGCCACACCGCCGCTCCCATGACTCAGCAGATTCCCCTCCGCTCTAATTAGAGGGAGAGAGCGTATTCCCGTCTACCTGAAGCAGGTCGGAATAATACCTCCATTGTTGCTGAAACCTGGACGGTTCTCATGCAGAACCAGCCCTCTCTGTGTTCTGTGTTCCAGATCGCCCCGTCTGTGGGAGCTGAGATCTCATCTCTCCTCCCCAGGTGGCCGTGGATCCGGTTACCTCAGCCGGATCACCTGAGCAGGGGGGGGGGACTCGTTGTGCGCGGGCAGGCTTGGCCGTCCCTGTGGGATTCAGGTGCCGGCGTGTCACATGTCCCTCGGGAATGTAGTGGCGGGCCCCCTTATTCATCATCCTCCACGCCCTTTCAGAAAACGTCCCTGTGGAGAAGGTGGAATATTACCGGAACATTCCTGTGATATTGACTCAGTTACAGCGCTGCACATGAGTGTCATGTTGACTGTTATCTGAGGCTTTGTGCTTAGGCTAACCCAACAGTACTTAGAAGTGGTAGGACTGAGCCTGGGAGATTATAGGCTGACTATTATCCATAAACATCCCTCTCATGGTGAGAAAATATTACCACAATGATGACACCACATACAAAGTGCTGGTTCCACAGAACACCTCCCTGGAGTTGAACATGTTTCACATGCTCTACTGTATATGAACATTGTTCCTTTGTTTATACAGACTGCACTAGGTGAGAAACGATTATACTGTAATATAATACACCGGAGTTCACACCAAATACACTCAGGATTAGCAGTAAAGACAAGTTTACTGACGCAGTGAAAAGACTGACTAGAAACTTTCCATCATCTTCTTCTTCTATTAGCATCCAACTTCTCTGACCTCATAGTAACTCTGTGTTAACTTTTCACCATAACAGAAACCCAGCCTAAAGTTATGGAGATTTACGACATGTTACAGCATACTGTTGATGACAGTGGGATAAAGGTACGTTGCGATAGTGACTAGCAATACTATTTTCAGCCATCCCACACTGAACAATAGATACAAAGACTTTGACCTGCTTCCATGGTCCTTATCTCCCACCTGTCACTAGAAGCCAACTCTCAGGGACTGAATGTGCTCGACTAACATCGATCTGGTCGGACAAAAGGCACCAAAATAGTCAGTCTCTGTACTAGTGGGGAAAGCACCATTAATAAAGTTTGACATTTTAGCGATATCTTTTTTGCTAACTTAAGTGATGACCTCACCAGGGAAATCATATCGTCATGTTTAAGGTGTTTTCAATATTATACTTCCAGAGAACAGTATTCTCAGTGTAACGGAAATCTTTGCTGCAATTGGTCCAATTTTGCCACAGCCCTCCGGCCCTCTGTGTTGTCCCACTATTTCACAGTTAAGCTCTTGATACTCACTGACGTGTTGGCGAGTGGTGACAGCCAGTTGTAGCTGCGTACATTAAGTTGCTTACAGTTTTTTACTGTACAGTATGTTTGTCTGCATAAAGATGATGGGATGATATAATGTCCAAAACCAAAAAAGGTAGTATCCCTGCGATAGCTTATAGAAGGGTTCGTTTTTCTACTGGGAAATTCCCCCACGGGAGCGACGGTCTTATCGCCCACTGAGCCCTGGGGATGACAGTGACCGGTGCGCTCCCTGGGTGGCTGGCCTGTCATTACCCCGGTGTCTGTCCTCCCTCTCCCAGACCAGACTAAACTGGCCTGACCGGGGAGCCTGGTCACCCGGGGCTCAGCAGCCCCAGTCTGGGCCCTACTCAGATGGCCAGGGGGGCTTAGGAGCGCCTGCTGGGAGAGAGATGAATACCAGACATTCTTTGGGAGCTGGGCTGGAAGACTCCTGGTACGCTCCACTGAATCATCTGCCCCTGTTTCCCCGAAACCTCCAGCTCGTTGCCTCTGCTTGGAATTCCCGCAGCGGCCCCGCCCTTCCAGTTTGTCGTCCCCCCCCCCCCCCCCCCCCTCACTTTTCAGTCACCTGATTCATCTGGTTTCTCCGTTTATTATGAGTTCTGCAGATCTGCAGTGAGTCTGTCTGGAACTGAACTTTTAAGCATTTAACTTTTAATCATGGCATATGCAGTGTAACAGTGAGAAATGTTTATATCGCCTTGCTTACCTTGACACATAAAATACAGCATAACATAACTACCACCATAACCACCATACCTAGTGGAGAACTAGGACAGCCCTGTAGAACTGTGCATGCAGCTGCAACAGTCAAGTTTCAATGTAGATTAATCATAAAAATAAAACTCTTAACAAGGCTTGTGATCCAGGCATTCCTTTGTGCCAGCGGCCATCAGACTCTGACAGAGCATTGCGGAAGGAGGGAGGTATGTATGTATGTATGTATGTATGTATGTATGTATGTATGTATGTATGTATGTATGTATGTATGTATGTATGTATGTATGTATGTATGTATGTATGTATGTATGTATGTATGTATGTATGTATGTATGTAACAATGGATAGATGGATGGATGGATGGATGGATGGATGGATGGATGGATGGATGGATGGATGGATGGATGGATGGATGGGTGGATGGATGGATGGATGTACGTATGGATGTATATAGTCCTTGTTGTTGCTCTTCGTTTTTATGCTTATTGCTACTATGCATAGTTTGTATCTGTATTTCCAAGCTTTGCTGTAATTTTTCCACTGCTGAAATGCCAAATTTCCCTCTAGGGGGATCATTAAAGTAGCTATCCATGTAGTATTAGGATTCAAGGCTCAAGATACAAGATTCAAGATTCCTTTATTTGTCACATGTAATGTACGGTGTACAGTCACGGTGAAATATTACTGCTGGCCCCAAGGTTATGCTTGATACAGATAAACTCTAATACTCTATTCCAAATTACAAATTTACAAGTTACAAATGTACAAATTACAAAATTTTCTCAGGCGGCTACATTTTCAGCCCCCCACCTTTAATATGAAAAGTGTTTTTTGAACTTGACAAATATCCACAGCATCTGCCGTCTTTCGTGTTCTTCTACATTTCATCGGCGAGTCAACGCTCTATGTGCTCCCTAAACGCGTTACAGCCGGCGGTGTTCAGAAAGTGTTCAGTGCAATGAACGGCCCATGGCAGGGCGGTGTCCCAGGGGCATAGCCTTGATCAGTACACCTCCCTGGACCAGGTCCAATGACCCCCAACTAGCACATAGTACATACAGTATACGCCAATGGATATACAGTAGGAGAGATTTCCAACCCGACCTCCCTACTATGATGTCCCAGTCTGGGAATGCGTGTGAAGTTACATTCGCTTACTGTAACTATGAAGAAGTGGTCGGCTAAAAACTCTCATGAGTCTGTCCCTGAGTGTCTTGTCATACTCTACTGTAGGCCTGGCCCATGGAGCCCTTAGCTGCCCCCTCCTCCTCCATCTCTCTGTCTCAGACAGCCTCTCAGGCCTCTCAGAGGTCTTTCATGTTTAGCCTGTAGGGCTGTATGAGCCTGTCTGTCCACTCCACACGCTCTGAAGTCTGTCCCACTCTTAGAAAGTATAAGTGCAGGCGGTCAGGAATGAAACAGGCTTCTTCAAAGGCATAGCCAAAATAGTCTTGTACTGTATTTACTATGTGTGTATAATGTGTACTGTATGCACTATGTACTGTGTGTGTGTGTGTGTGTGTGTGTGTGTGTGTGTGTGTGTGTGTGCGTGTGTGTGTGTGCGTGTGTGAGTTTGTAAACGGAGACTTTATTTTTTGGCCTTGAGGCAACAGGCAGATTTCATAACGTTGCTCTGAATGGATGTGGAAGGGTAGTAGTAGTATAGCAGAGAGGAAAGGGTAGTAGTAGTATAGCAGAGAGGAAAGGGTAGTAGTAGTATAGCAGAGAGGAAAGGGTAGTAGTAGTATAGCAGAGAGGAAAGGGTAGTAGTAGTATAGCAGAGAGGAAAGGGTAGTAGTAGTATAGCAGAGAGGAAAGGGTAGTAGTAGTATAGCAGAGAGGAAGGTCCAGGTCAACCAGACTAGAGCACCTTTAAGCACTTTTAAGCTCACAGTGAGCGGCAGAATAAAGACCTAGCCTCAGGTGCTGGAACAGGACTGGTGGTGGATCGTGGTGGATTTTATGACTGCAGCTGCAGTATTTATGACAAGTAACCATGTAGATCATTACATTCTGATCTTTGATGATGTGCCAGCTAAAGGATAACTTGCTAATGACATTAAAGCAATGTATTATTATATAACTGTGCAATTACAATACTTGAGGTCTGAACGATTTAGAGGACAGGTTTGGAATTTAAGCCATAAGCCATGTTATAAGGCTATTTACGATCATATACAATGGTTGATATCAAAGTTTTATCAAACGGTGCACTCTCGAGATACAGCCCGTCGCCGCTAACACACTTAATTAATCAATAGGTGCATAGAAAAAATCCCTCAAAAACACCATAAACTCTCATTTTCAAAGACAGGACACCAGTGACAACTCACCGAATGGTCATTGGTGTCCGTTGATATTCTGACAAAACAACAACAACAACAACAACAACAAGTCAAGAAGCCTAGGATTGCTTTGCAGCTGGTATTTCATTGATAGTATTAGGTAGAAGTGTTTGTTGATCATAACAAATATGGGACGCGGATTAATCTTAACATCTCTGGCTTTGTTGTCAATACAAATCAATGGATATAATATGATCAATAAAACCAGATCGGAAACATACTTTGTGCCGATTTTTTTTGCCAGAACATCAACGGACACGAGTGACCACTCGGTGAGTTTCCTGTCTTTGAAAACAAGAGTTTATGGTGTTTTTGAGGGATTTTGTCTGATGCACCTATGGATCCATTGAGTGTGTTAGCAGGGCAAGGCTAGACATGGCTTATAATGCTAAATTCCAAACCTTTTTTCCTTCTCATGCATCATAATTTTGCATATAAACAGGACTGATTGACTGCTGCCCCCCCCCATCCTCCATGCTGAGGTGCAGTGTTGTCCTCTCAGTGTTGTCCTCTCAGGGTTGTCCTCTCAGTGTTGTCCTCTCGGTGGGCGCATCTGGGAGATGAATGAGGAGGTGTGTTGTCTCAGTCCTGCAGAAAACAGGTGTTACCCCACAGGGAGCCAGCCAGTCCTGTCTAGTCCTGTCTGCTCACACACACACACACACACACACACACACACACACACACACACACACACACACACACACACACACACATGAACACGCACACACACACACACACAGTGGTGAAATGGACTGCCATGTTTTGTAGTGCCAGGTGCTTTGATGATTGCATTATTTGCCCAGTCTGTGTTCAATTTGTATTTTAACCATTTTAACCCACCTACTTACCTACCCATGGTCAAAATACAAAAGGCTTACTTGGGGCATCGTTGGATTCCTTTCTGGTAAATAGATCCATAAATCCTGCATAGAAGCACGTAAAACCTAGAAATGACTTCAGCTACAGAGGAATGCACACAGAGACAAAGCCCTGTAGCTCCATGCCTCCACAGTTGACCCACAAAGAGATCCAGCGGGCGCTCTTCTCTTTCATTATCATTAAAATACACAAAGGAGGGCGATTGCTGAGCGTTTCTTGCCTCAAGGATTAGCGGTGGAGGCACGTCTCACACATCCGAACACATAGTTAACACACATTTCATCTCCATCGTACAGTAGTCCTGGGGAGTTGTCTATGGGAGTTAGCCTGCAGAAACGTCACACCACTCTCTGGATGCCCCCCCCCACCCGCCTCCCCCTTCCTCCCAGATCTGAACAGATCCTGTCAGCCATGTTCTGCCTTAAATCATGTTCGCCCCACTGTAAATTCAGTCTTGGTCTTCCTTATGTGTCCCACTGTCTGTGTGTAAGCAAAGTGATCAGAATGAGGTGTAGCTTCACCTATCCGGGACCATTCTGAGTCAGGTACAGTACAGGGCAATGGAGATGGCGAGCTGGTTTAAATCATTGTGATTGACCACCACACTCTCTCTGCTGATTGGTTAGTGTATAATGCATGCTGGTCTGCATGCATGTTCTACATGATTCATGTTCGTACTGATACAGTATGTGTTTGGATGTTTTGGCAAGTTTTTAACAGTAATGTTAACAGAAACGTAGACTCTGTGGGTTCAAACAATAAACAAGTGTCCATAAAACCTCTGTATGCATGTCATTCCACTGTATAGTCTCCTCAGTGTTTACATAGTGCACTGTGTCCAGCCATTGGTCGTCTGAGAGTGTGACATCACAGCTGCACATGTAACAACTGACCTGAATGTTCAGCTCCTGGTGGAGTTATTTTATTCCCACTCAGCCTACTGAACTTCTGTGAGATTGTCTGACAGCTAAATCCATTCTTTTGATTTGGAATCTCTCTCTCCCTCTCTCTCTCTCCTCTCTTTGTCGGCTGACATCGGGTGCATATTTTAGCGTCTAACATAGCATTGCTCTCCAGGAGGCAAGAGTGCATCTCAAGGACAGGGAAGCTCAAGCTAGGCTGCGTCAGAGAATGGATTAAGGCCTTGTTGCAGTATTTCTACACACGGTGATAGCAGGGTTCATTTTGTTCTGACAAGGGTCATGTATTCCTGAGCTCAAGTGCTCTTATCAAGTCTTCCCTCCGCTCTCTCTCAATCTGCGAGAGTTGAGTCCACTTCCCTTGTCCCAGTTGTCTAGAATAGTCTACTGTCTCTTAAACTTTACCTTGCTAACAGTACATGGTGGAATGCATGATTGAACTGTGAATGAACCTGTTTTCCATCCATGGTTGAGTTGAGTGGAGTCGAAAGGCAGCCAGGCCTCTCAAGGTTTCACCGAGCCCTGAGTGAGTGGTTCTAGTTGAAAGACGAGGCCTCAGATTTTTTTTTTTTTATACCTGAGCCTTCTAAATGATAAGGATTGTTCCAGTCATATACTGCATAGATAGGAATTTTCTTATGTGAAAGGGAAAGTTTTTTTTTTTTCTCTTTTCTCTGGTCTGTGTATAAATAGACAGACTCAAGAGGAACAGAAAAGTCTATCTCCATTCTCCACCCTGTCCACAGGAATAGACAACAAACATGCAATCCTGATTTGAGTCAGGTGCTCTTGAAAGAATAGCAATTATAGGAAACCGCCACGCCCACGCACACACACACAAACACACACTCCCTGAGTCCTACGTATATGAAGGAGATAGATTTACATTTAAGCGGCGCCGCTCATAAATTCACACATCTGGAAAGGATTATGCACCATTATAGACTTGCGTTTACACACATGAATCACAGTTCCGCTTTTTGCTCTGCTTTTTTAGTTTTGTTGTGGTTTTCAACACTGCAATTATACTTATTTTAGATGCAGATAGTGTGTGATGTGAAAATCGCTTTCATTTTGCCAATGGTCCTCTATCATCAGGCTCGGTGCGGCTATGAGGGAACAGGACCGTATTACTGTATCTTTAGAGTGATAGCTTAGCTAGCTCTCCGCAGATTGCTTTTACAGTCGGAGTCGCTGTGTGACATGATTAACTGTGCTGTGTGTTTGGTACACTGTGTCTGCGGCCTGCCTTCACTTCACAGGAGAGTTGAAAGGTCTGGCAATCGTCTCCAGAGGATTTCTCATCCTCCTGCTCTCTCTATCCCTCCCTCTCTATCCCTCCCTCTCTCTCACTCCATCCATCAGCAGGGATTCAGGTTACTCAACATAAATCCACGAGAAGATGGCTGGACTTATAATCAGTGGTCTGCGTCCTGTGATGTTTGATACATTTCTGAATACTGGCATGTTATGCTTTCTGTGTCTGGGTGGAGCTGGTGGGGCTCATTAATCTGATGAGTCACAGAGGTGATCTGATGTCACTGAGGTCAGATGGGAGCAGCCCTGAACCCAATGTTACTCTACTCATACTGTAAGCCAAGGTTAGAGCGACTAGGGGGTGGCTGTGGCTCAGGAGGTAGAGCGGGTCATCCAGTGATCATAGGGTTGGTGGTTCGAATCCCGGCTCTTCCTGTCCACATGTCAAAGTGTCCTAGGACACTGAACCCCAAATTGCTTCCATTGAGCATGGAGGCTGCCACCATTGGTGTGTGAATGTGTGTGTTAATGTGTGTGTGAATGGGTGAATTTGAGGCCATTGTAAAGCGCTTTGGAAAGTGCTATATAAGTGCAGTCCATTTACCATTACCATAGATTAACACCAAAATATACAAACGTGACAACAACAAAAGTCCAGCAAGCAATAGAAATAGTTTAAATACGAATAATTTAGATTGCAATCAAATTCAAAGTTTGCGATGAAGGAGGAGCAGTAATAGCATTATAGAATTTAACAGCCGAACATGGGTGTCTGCATCATCAGTATCTCTTTCCGCCTGTCCATACTACAACGCAATCCTGGAGTGCATGAATTGAAGGCGAAGGTTCACCTTCCAAAAGGACTATGACCTTAAGCACACGCCAAGCCAAGATAACAAAGGAGTGGCATCGGGACAAGTGTGTGAATGTCCTTGAGTGGCCCAGCCAGAGCCCAGACTTGAACCCGATTGAACATCTCTGGAGAGACCTGAAACTGACTGTGCACCGACGCTCCCCATCCAACTTGATGGAGCTTGAGAGGATCTGCAGAGAAGAATGGCAGAAACTGCCCCAAAATAGGTGTGCCAAGCTTGTAGCGTCATACCCAAGAAGACTTGTGGCCGTAATGGCTGCCAATGATGCTTCAACAAAGTACAGAGTAAAGAGTACAGAGAGTAAAGAGTGTACAGAAATTAAAGAGTGTGAATACATATGAACATGTGATATTTCAGTGTTTTATACATTTGAAATACATTTGTTAAATGTATGTCAAATTTGTAAAAACCTTCACTTTGTCATTATGGGGTATTGTGTGTAGATTGATGAGAGAGAGAAAAAAAAACTTTAATCCATTTTGGATTAAGGCTGAAACGTATCAAAAGGTGGAAAAAGTGAAGGTGTGTGCTGACTTTCCGGCTTGACTGTATAAACTTTACATGCTTGTTGAATGTCCTCTGAAGTGAGAGTTGTGTTACTGTGGAGGACGTCTTCCCAGGAGATTCACGCAAGGCTGACAGTTGTCAGTGTGACCTGGCCTTTGATCAGCAAGAGAGTCCAGGGTGAGGTGGCCCACCATGACGTTCCCAGGGTTTGGGTCCCTCTTCCTGGGTCTGGAACATGTTACTGCACTTCACACACAGAGCAGAGCAGACATCTCGGGGCAGGTGGAGTATGTGGAGCAGCGATATAAAATCTCCCTCTCCCCCTCAACTCATTCACCTTTGTCCTTTTGATGTGTAGGTGGGTTTACTGTAACTGTATGTGCACGCCTGTGTGTGTGTGTGTTCATATAGCTGTCGTCTGTGATAGATGGAAGGAGGGCTTATCTAAATCAAAGCAGATAAGCAGAAGTGGATCTCTCCTCTGTGTGTGAGGGGAGATCTGATATTCTCATTAGTGTCTGAGAGTTGGAAGACTGTTCCGGTTACTATGTCTTGAGTTAGTCACAGTAGTATGGGTTTGCCCGGCAGTGGTGTGATCACTCTTGAGTGAAGGCTCTCTGGTCTGGTGTGTTGATGACCCTGAGAGGTCGGCTGTACAAGTATTGGGACAATGTGTAATGTGATTTCCAATGCATACAATGCACTGATGTCTTACTGTCTCGCTATGTTTGTTTGCCTGTGTGTGTGTGTGTGTGTGTGTGTATTTGTGTGCGTGTTTGCCTGTGTGTTTGCCTGTGTGTGTGTGTGTTTGTGTGTGTGTGTGTTTGTGTGCGTGTTTGCCTGTGTGTGTGTGTGTGTGTGCGTGTGTGTGTGCGTGTGTGTGTGTGTGTGTGTGTTTGTGTGTGCGCATACTGAGTACGTGCTCCGGCTTTGGCATTCCCATGTTCTCAGGGAAGGATACTGGTTTACTTGTTTTGGCTCTTGTCCCACTCTGTCTCTTCCTATCGCTACATCTACCCTCCCACCCCCTTTAAAGATTAGCTATCAGAAGACACATTAACAGTCACTTTTATAAATGATCTTCAAGAGGAAATAAAACACCAAATAACACTGTATTTTGTTTATTTTTTAATTTCAATGCTTTTGAGTTCAGTGTTGAATAAGAACAGGTGCTTTTCCGGAATTGAAATGTCACACACGTCTTTCCCTGTATTCAGATCTCCAGGCTTATTATGTCAGCTAGGTGAGGTGACCTTGTAGTCCTGCCGGATGGGACTACTGTAGCTGGAAATTTCAACTGAATATTGATATCAGATGTGTCATTGTGAGCGAGAGCCTGTGTTTTCTGCTCTCGCACGCCCACATGCTCCTTCATCTGACACGTCTCTCCCCATCTTACTGTATCACCTGACGCTTTCCTCTGCTCTGGACTCTGAGGAAGAATCCCATCGTTGTCACTGTGGATGAGGCTCATTTGATCCTTTTTGATCTCCCTGGCGGCGACTGAGGCAAAAATCTTAACCTCGTGGAGACTTTTTTTTTATTTTGGTTTTACAGTGAGTTCAGAATTATTCTGAAGTTGTCCAACTCTCTCTCCACTCCGGTCGTGTATTCCGCTTCTGTTAATCTGACATAATCATGGGAACGAAATGCTTTGTTCAGGACCAGGCCAGTTCTTAGATGGAAAACAATGTTTTGTTATATTAGATTAGACTGGGGAAGTTATTTAAGGCAACTAGGGGTCTATTGAATCAGATAACTGTCATTAAATTCCATTGTAATCTAACTCTCTCAGTCAGTCCCTCAGTCAGTCCCTCAGTCAGTCCCTCAGTCATGGATGTTTAGTCTCTCGCCTGCACAGTAGGCAGAGGAAGGTGAGGAACGCACCACAAATATGCAAGGAACAAGCCTAGGCTATTCAGATACATTCCGCAAGTAATTCTGAACAGATATCTGTCGTTCAACTTTCTCCGTAATCCGCAAAGTCTGATTGTTAATTCCTTGTGTCAATTATGTTTTTATCACCAACCGCAGTGAAGGTTTTGCCATTGCCAACGACATCGCAGGCTACTAGTGTAAACATGGGCCAAGTGTCCTCTTCTTTGCTGCATCTCCAATAGGCGACATGTTTGCAAGTTCTTCCTGTTTATTTTACATTAAATACTCACAGGCTACAATTAAATGGGAAAAGCCCCATGAAACATAAAACCAAAACTGAAACAGATGTGGCGGTTCATGCGGTTGTCTGCAGACCGCCGTGGTCGACTGCTCCGTGGGCATCAATCCACGATCCGCGCTTGTTCTTCAGACGGTTGTTTGAAACAGATAATAGGTATTATTTTCAGCATTGCCAGCTGAGGGTTATTTGGGAGGCTGCATGTACAGTATACAGTACATAAAAGAAAGAAAGTAAATCTCATTCTTGCTGTGCTGCGTCAAAGGTTTGGTGATACATTGACAATGCTTTTGTTTGTACAGATGTGCTATTCGAGATTCTTTCAGCGATGAAGTAAAAATAAGGTGGCCGCGGATGTAGTATTTGTGTGTGTGCCACTGTCTGT
The DNA here is from genome assembly GCF_949987555.1 of Borostomias antarcticus. Taxonomy (NCBI): domain Eukaryota; kingdom Metazoa; phylum Chordata; class Actinopteri; order Stomiiformes; family Stomiidae; genus Borostomias; species Borostomias antarcticus. Next base: position 19,676,731 of record NC_140244.1, on the reverse strand, counting down.
CTGTCTGTCTGTCTGTCTGTCTGTCTGTCTGTCTGTCCTGGAGTCTCAGAGCAGAGGGGAGGGGGGAGAGGTGACCTTGGTCCCCAGAAGACAGCAGCATCTGGCCTGGCGGAGGTGGGGGGGCAGGGGGAAAGCTGGGGAGATGGGGTGGGTGTGGGTGGGTCTGGCAAGGAGGTGATTGGTTGCCTCTGGCAGGGGATAAGACAAGGTGAGGCCGGGGTGTGTGTGTGTATGTGTGTGGGGGGGGGGGATTATGATTTGGACCTTATGGTGTAGAGTTGGGGGGGTGAGCTGGGTGAAACATCGGGACGGGAATACAGCGTTCTTGTCTCAGACGGACGGACAGAGAGACAGACAGACAGACAGACAGGTAGACTGGTCTTCATTAGAGCAGTGCAGATGAGGAACTGTCCACTCAGCACATTCCTCCTCCCTTGGTAGACAGGTACACTGATCCAGCACATCCTCTCTCCACACACACACACACACGCACACACACACACACACACACACACACACACACACACACACACACACACACACACACACACACACACACACACACACACACACACACACACCATGTGGTGTGCTCCTTAGCAGTAGACAGACCCATATGGAGACAAAGGAGAGATGAGAAGGCACTGACCCTAGAAAGGAATTGCAGTGAGAGAGACACGAGAGATATGGACCACACTCTACCGGGCTGATAAAGCTGCTCTGAGTTATCATGTTGTATGATCTCAGACAGAGACGTTGGAATGAAACATTGGAATGGCTTATATACTGTAGCGCTACATGTGTTATATTTCATTTCAAACCTTTATTTCAACTCGTTAGACACTGAGGTTTCCCTCATTTGCGGTGTCGACGAGCTAACACAATCATACACAATCATAAACAAACAATAATAAAGAACAACAGATCAATGTACAGTGTTACAGATAGAATCATTAAAAACAATTGCAGGATGAAGTGCAAAGGCTAAGGGCCATAGATTTAAAGTCTGTCATAGTAGGAAGCACCTCAAGCTTTAAAGTCTGTTGGAGGGCGTTCCACGTACAGGGAGCGTCGTAAGCAAAGGCAGTCGCAATATGCAATAGTTGAAGGACTGCAATGCGTGTCTAAGTGGCGTGTAATTAGCAGTGTGGTGCCCCAGCTGTGAGTGTGAGGGCCCTGCTGTGAGGGCCCAGCTGGGACCTGACCCCTCCTGATGCCTCCCCAGGTCACCAACCCTGACCCTCGTTACTCATAGATTACGGTGGAGCGGTGGCACAGAATTTGTCCGGCTGTGCACGTGTGTGTGTGTTAGGGCTCAAAGACATGTTTTGGGGACCCCAAAGACTTATATTAAATTGTTGAAAATTAGCATAGTAGCAAAATCCGAGCGCGTCTTCTATGCAGCCTACAGGCAACATTGTAATCAAGCATTGAATATGATCAAGTAGACCAGCACTACAGGCTGTTCCTCTTGTTTTGTTTTCAGTTGGCTAGGATATAGGCATGATAAAAAGGACCCTGTTTGCACTAAATGTCACCCATGGTGACTGGGTATTAAAGTCAGTTGAATACTTGAATCTGTGACGGACACAAAAGTTCAGTTGGTTGTTCATGACAATAGGCGGAGAGCGCCCACTTGTGGTTAGAAGTGGTTCCATTGTATGCATCATTTTCTATGCAATGTCAATAATTGAATATATTTCGATCTTTTCTGAAAATATTTAAGAGAGAAAGTCGAATATAATTTCTGAGCTCATTTGTCAGCCCTAGTGTGGGTGTGTGTGCGTGTGTGTGTGCGTGTGTGTGGGTGCGTGTGTGTGCCCGTGTCATTGTGACATCATCACCAGCTGAATGTCTCCTCCCAGTATCAGCACTCTCGTCCTATCAGAGCCCTCCCTTGGCAGGGCTGTAGTGTGTGATCCCGCAGGCAGGGGGCGCCTGTGAGGGAGCGGGCCGTGATTGGAGAATTGGTCTCGTTTTCATGGACAGCACTTGGGGGAATTACCTGGCCTGGCTTCTCTCAGCGCAGCTGCTATCTCAACAACCATGATTCCTCCTCATTTCAGATACCCCCCCCCCCCCCCATACACACACTCCTCCTTCACACACACACACACACACACCCACACATACACTCACACATTCCTCTGTTGGTTAAGCAAGGAAGGCGTTTACGCAAGGACATTTTTGGAACAGCTGTCAGTTTCAACAACGTGTAATTTTAACTGAGGTCTTTCATATCATATTTTCTGAAGCACTGTCTCTTCTTTAATGAGCTTATCAGTAATGAGACACCTGTTCACAACAATTAAAACATCAGATGAGTGCATTCGTTTTGACCTTTCTCAGTGTGAATTAATGTGGATCTGAATTGGTTGTTCCTGTGAAGGTCTTAATTGTGTGCTTGTTTTTGTGGTTGTCCTTGTGAGGCGGCGATGAAGTGTCAATCATTCTGTTTACTGTATATGTCACTAGAGATACACTATTTATCTTGACTATCTAGTGGTATTGTTTAATTGGTATCATGTAGTTTCTCATTCATGTCTTGTGTGTTGCGCGTCTGTGTGGGTGTGTGTGTGTCGTCCTTTCCTTGTCCCTGGTTGTTTTGTTAATACTTCACCTGTGTGCCCATGTGCTTGTCGTCATGCTGCGTTTGAGCTGTGTCCTGTCCGCCACACCGTAGACCAGAACGAGCTGACTAACCCTACTGAGCCTGCTGCTGCAGTCACTCAGTTAGAACACATCCTTCCTTCCTGCTCCCCCTGGGCCAATCACCCATCTGCATGTCACGGGATGAGGGATTGCATTGCATTATATTGTCACCAACCCAACCCTGGTAAGTCCCTGATTGCTGCATGGAAGGAAGGAGGGAGGGAAAGGAAGAAGGAAGGAAGGAAGGAAGGAAGGAAGGAAGGAAGGAAGGAAGGAAGGAAGGAAGGAAGGAAGGAAGGAAGGAAGGAAGGAAGGAAGGAAGGAAGGAAGGAAGGAAGGAAGGAAGGAAGGAAGGAAGGAAGGAAGGAGTCAGACTGGGCATTAGAGTCCGCCAGTGAACTCCAGGCGTAGTGATCACACTTTTAAGTCAAAACGAGACCTTCTTGGCGATGGAGGTTGACACTTCTAGTGGGATTATAAACCTGTATAAAGATGTCATATATTTACGCTGTATATAGTGAAATAAGAGAGATGAATATACAATATAGCTTGTAGAACAACAGACTTCAGTCTTTCTAGGGGGGCATTTTCTTAGTTCCATACTATCCTCCTGAATGTGCTAATTTCACCCACGTTTCCTTCCTTTATGGAGGTTGCGGTTCCCTCCAGTCTCTCCAACCCCATTAAGAGTCTCCAGCAGTCACACTCTTCATAAAAGCTCAGGATATTTATTTGGCCAGGAATACAGAACACACTCCATCACTCTCTTTATGAAGTCAGACGCTCTGATTAATCTCTCTAATAGGCTTGTCCAATCCAAAGTGACCTGATGTTCTGGTGTCCAGTCTGGGATACAGTAGGAACTCATTAAAAAGCAGCTCAGAGGACAAAGAGTTGAGATATTACATCACATCAAAGATGAATCCATCCAGCCGTTGTTAAATCACCGTGGGCAGCAGCCACAATTTAACACTGACTAGAGAAGAGACTCCACTGGTGTAAAACAAAAGTTTGAGATGAAGTGAAATGCTCTCATACTCTATTGGACTTTAATGCGCTTTCTAAAATATTGAATTTATTCAACGGCATATGATTCGAATTATTTCCGCTCGTTCTCTCCAGAGCTCGCTCCCTTTTTCACTTTCACTCTCCTCTCGTTCCTCTGATTATTGACCTCCATCTGTCCCTCCTCTCTACTCAGCACCCTGTTCTCTCCTCTCTGCATCCCTCCATCCCCTCCTCTCACTCTCTCTCTCCTCTCTGCATCCCTCCATCCTCTCCTCTCTCTCTCTCTGCATCCCTCCATCCCCTCCTCTCTCTCTGCATCCCTCCATCCTCTCCTCTCTCTCTCTCTCACTCCCATCATCATCCCTCCATCCCCTCCTCTCTCTCTCTCTCACTCCCCTCAGCATCCCTCCATCCCCTCCTCTCTCTCTCTCACTCCCCTCAGCATCCCTCCATCCTCTCCTCTCTCTCTCTCACTCCCCTCAGCATCCCTCCATCCCCTCCTCTCTCTCTCTCTGCATCCCTCCATCCCCTCCTCTCTCTCTCTCACTCCCCTCAACATCCCTCCCATCACTTTCTGCTGTTTTTCCTCATCTCTCATTCTCCCATCTCTTCACCCCTCACTCGCACCCTCCCCCTCACCTACCCGTGAGCTCACCCGCACTCCACCCCGTAACTTAGCGGAGGAAATGTCAGCCTGCCTGTTTTTACAGGAGAGGGTTCGGTCTGATCTAACCCAGTCCTAGTGTTAGACATCTTTGACGTTACACAGGGTCAGACGTGTTCAGTTCTCATCTGGAGCGCCCCGTTTGAGGCTGAGAGGGGCCGTGTCATCGGTTTAATGAGGAGCTCTTGTGCTTAACGTGATTACAGCCAGTTCTCATCACTCCAGGGAGCGCAGCGGTCATCATCACAGGCTCTGCAAGGTTTGTATCACGGGATAGATGTCTTTTTAGGGATGTCTAGAAGCCTGAACATCACATGCCACAATCCTCCAATCCCAGCCCAAGATCAAAACGTCTTTGTCAGAAGGTGTGACACATGGAACGAGAGTGCAGTATCCGTGAACAGTTCAAGCCCTTTAGTTACGTGTGTATCCGCTTGTAGCCTATAGCATTGGACGTTGATCCGCTAAACACCCTATCTTCTTTCAGGGCACTATCCATCCGTTTGTAATGTTTATCTCCTAACACAGCAGCCCAGAGTGCTCCAGTCTCAGTGTTGTCTGGACCATCTGTCTTGTTGTCACCCCTGGGGAAAGGCAGACCTCTGCTTCCCTCACATTGCAATTTCATCATCAGGGTGAGCGAGCCAGGAACACTCGGCCCTACCTTCATATTTGGAAGAGATGGATGGAGAAAAATGGAGAGAAAGCAATAGAGAGAGAGAAAGAGTGAGAGTGAAATGATGTATTCGTGCTAAGTCATAGCTCGGAGCGGCGAGCTAAGACTCGGAGTCGGTTGGACGTTGAGGAAGCGATGTTTGATGTGCCATCGATTAGCATTTCAGATGGGCGGACACCGACAGCGAGGAGGCCAGACCTGAGAGGACGCCTCACGCCTTCGTCTCACGATTCGGTTTCAGTCCCTCTCTCACTCCCCTCCCCTCTGTGTCGCTCTGTCTTGATTGAAGTGCAGAGGGAGCGTGTTCCCAGTGTGCCCTGATATAATTAGGTTTTAAGTGGTAGGATTGATCTTCAGCGAGGCTGCGTACAAAGAATGGCGACATTGCAGAATTGTAATAGCAACAAAGCAGACGGCAGAGATTCAAACCTCGCTCTCGGAGCAGACTAACTAGCATCTGATCTGATCTGGTGATCTGAGGCTATCTGTGGGGTTGGGGGGAGTTAGACTAAGGAGCCTTTGAACTATTGTTTACTGTGTCCATACTTTATCCATAGATATTAGTCATCCTGATCAACATTTATATGCTGAGTTTGAACAGGGCTCCAAAAACTCCCAGCTTAAAGCTCAATGAGATAACTTTTTTATAGTTCAATATTCACCTTTACTTGCTATTAGTTTATGAATTGGCCTTAGCAAGACTCCAAAAATCGTTTTCGTGACATGAGACTGCATGAGACCCTGTGAATTTATTAGGGCCCGAGCACTGGCGGTGCGAGGCCCTATTGTATTTCGAAGGATTATTATTCTCCTACCTTCTCCTTCTTCCAAAACAAATGCATTTTTGGCGGCCTAAACATCGGTGAAAACGGATGAAACTTTGCAGATATGTCAGTCCCGGTGAAAAATTTGATAATTCATGGGTGACAGAAATGGGCGTGGCAAAACGGCTCAAGAGCGCCCCCTGGGAAATTTCAAATGGCGAGCCCCACCTTTCAGTTTGATGTAGGCGAACGAAATTCGGTGGGCATATGTAGTTCATCGAGACACACTAAAATGTCTCTTGGATCTATACCCAACATGCAATAGGAAGTCCGCCATTTTGCTTTTAATGTGCCATTTTGTCCTTGTTTTGACCATTTCCATGCCTCGTATTTCAACGAACTCCTCCTACAGATTTCATCCGATCAACTTCATAATCGGTCAGCTTCATCTTAAGACCTTTGTGATCAAAAGTTATCAAAAAAATTGAGTTTTCACCAAACACCCTTCCCGTGGCGCCCCGCCAAAGTTTGACATTTCGCAATAAAACACGAGGTCCTCATAACTCCTCCATACATTATCGGATTTGTCCGATATATCTCACGCTTCATGACGGTTCTGTCCTGAACACATCTATGTGTCAGTATTGCGTCATACTTATAGCGCCACCTATTGGTGAAACAGGAAGTCCTCATAACTCCTACATACATTATCCAATTCGTCCGATATATCTCACGCTTCATGACGGTTCTGTCCTGAACACATCTATGGGTCAGTATTGCGTCATACTTATAGCGCCACCTATTGGTGAAACAGGAAGTCCTCATAACTCCTCCATACATTATCCAATTCGTCCGATATATCTCACGCTTCATGAAGGTTCTGTCCTGAACACATCTATGTGTCAGTATTGCGTCATACTTATAGCGCCACCTATTGGTAAAACAGGAAGTCCTCATAACTCCTCCATACATTATCCGATTTGTCCGATATATCTCACGCTTCATGACGGTTCTGTCCTGAACACATCTATGTGTCAGTATTGCGTCATACTTATAGCGCCACCTATTGGTGAAACAGGAAGTCCTCATAACTCCTCCATACATTATCCGATTTGTCCCATTTATCTCACGCTTCATGACGGTTCTGTCCTGAACACATCTATGTGTCAGTATTGCTTCATACTTATAGCGCCACCTATTGGTGAAACAGGAAGTCCTCATAACTCCTCCATACATTATCCAATTCGTCCGATATATCTCACGCTTCATGACGGTTCTGTCCTGAACACATCTATGTGTCAGTATTGCGTCATACATATAGCGCCACCTATTGGTGAAACAGGAAGTCCTCATAACTCCTCCATACATTATCCGATTTGTCCGATTTATCTCACGCTTCATGACGGTTCTGTCCTGAACACATCTATGTGTCAGTATTGCTTCATACTTATAGCGCCACCTATTGGTGAAACAGGAAGTCCTCATAACTCCTGCAAACATCATCCGATTTGCACCAAATTGCTGACGCTTCATGAAGGTCACCTTCTGAACACATCTATGCGTCGGTATTGAGTTACACTTACAGCGCCACCTACTGGTGAAACAGGAAGTACTCATAACTCCTACATACATTATCCGATTTACTCCAAATTGCTCATGCTTGATGAAGGTCGCATCTTCAACACATCTGTAGGTCAGTATTGCGTCATACCTACAGCGCCACCTACTGCTTACAGGAAGTCCTCATAACTCCTACATACTTTGTCCGATTTACACAACATTTCTCACGCTTCATCAAGGTACCGTCCTGAACACATCTATGCGTCGGTATTGAGTCACGCTTAGAGCGCCACCTACTGGTGACAGGAAGTTTCTGTCAGTACTGGACACCGAAATAGCACACCCTTTAACGGCGCCACACCCCGACCCGCGTGGGGTGCGAGGGCCCGCTCACTGCTGCTCGCAGCACTAGTTATTTTAGAATTTCGGTGTACTGGCTAGTACACTGGCGGAAAATCTTGTGGCGGAAGCGGAAGTAACGTGTTTTCCGTGTCACGATATCAGGAAGACAACAAACACTTTGCGCCGTCAATATATCTACGAAACTCCATTGAAGTAGCTACAATCTTCCAATCTAGTCTGCTCCACGCACGTTTGTTATCATATTTTTTTCCCATCATTCCAGCGAGTTAGTGGGGAATTGTGGGAAATGTAGTTCTTAAAATGCAGTGCCAATTTTATCATGACCAGAGGGGCCGCCAAAGTGCCGAGATATCTCATGTAGCTTTAAGCGCTCTCCTTGGCGCAATAGCTGAGCCTGGGGCAGAATGTGCCTCCCGAGGTAATGGAGGAAATTCAGGGGACAGAATCATTTAGCGAAGCCCCCCCTTTGGGGCCTATTGTCGGGGTTGTATCTTCACACACAGCTCCGTGGCCATGAGATGGATCGCCCTTCAGTTGAAAGGCCTATTCCTGTACATGTGGGTGTTCCGAATACGTTAATTAATTTTGAGGTAAACACCATGAGCCTCCAGAATTAGGCCAGCCCAGGACACGTCTCAGCTGCTCCAGTCTGGCTTTCAACAGCTTATTATTAATTCCGCTGGTTCAGGCTAGAACAGGGGGGACATGCAAGGCGATTGGTTTGTCTAAGGAGACTGTAACCCTATCTAGCCACGGCCCTGCGTCACTAAAGGCAGGGTTTCTCTTGTGTCATTTCCTCCATCCTGTCCGGTTGACGCTGTGTGACGTGTCTCAGTGATCTCCTCTGGGTCCCATCGCCCAGGGTCATCAACTCCTCTGGGGGAGAGGGGACTCAAATGACACAGGGCTCCTGGTTGTGTCAGCCAGCCAGCCAGCCATGACATTTGGAAGAGGCATCCAGTCAGTCCCTGAAGGCACCTCAACTCATGTGATGATCTACCACGGTCCCTCTGCTACAGTGTTGTACAAATCTGGAGCTGAAGGGAAAGAGCTACTACTGTAAACTGCAACTGCACTATAGCAGGTTGTATATTAAATGTATGGGTTGCTTTCTGTTTTCTGATTCACGTCGGAGTTAATCTAAAACAGTATTTTAGTTTTCCTGTTTATACGGTGATCCAGCGGGCCTAGATAGAAAGTAGGCCTACCATCTGGAGTATGTAGAGTTTGGTATTCCTATAGTTGATGGGAATAGTCGCCCTTTGTTTAGTCTGTTAAATGGGTATATGTGGGAACAGGCAGAGTTTATAAGTGGTATATGTGTTTATCTGGGACAGTGCCATGCTTGTCAGTGCACCAGGACAGACTCCACTCTCTCTCTCTCTCTCACGCTCTCTCACTCTCACTCTCACTCTCGCTCTCTCTCTCTCTCTCTCTCTCTCTCTCTCTCACACACACACACACTTTCTCTCCCATCTCTCTCTTCTCTCTGTCTTCTCTCTCTGTCCCTTTTTTTCCTTCTCTCTTTCTCTCTCCCTCTTTCTCCATTTTTTCTCTCTCTCACCCCCCCCCTTTCTCTCCCTTTCTCTCCCTCTCTCTCATAACCTATATCTTTTGCCTCCCCTGTTCCACCTCCCTCCTCTCCTCCTCCTCCTCCTCCTCCTCCTCCTCCTCTACTCCTCCTCCTCCTCCTCCTCCTCTACTCAGCCTGTGACACGCACTCCTGGGTTCCTCAGGCTATATTTAGCCGTGAACAGATGTAGTTTGAATTTGAGTGTGATATGCTGCCTCTGCCTGCCTCTTGTGCGCTTGGGTGTATTTGTCTCGGTATGTCACTCTCACCCGAGACACACTCTCCCATCATGCACCACTGTCCCTCTGACTCAGCAGCGCGGTGTTGGCAAACTGGGTCAGGCCCTGTGCCCCAGTGCCCATTCTGCCCAGTCTAGTCAATACACCCACACTAGTAAACATGCTCGGTGAGCTCTGATCCTCAGGTTCATTGTGTCTTGTGTCACTTTGTTCTGCGTCCAGAGATCTTGGAAGCGTTACAGGATAGCTAGGAACGGGGCTGTACTGACCCTGTACTGACCCGATGATCAAGGGTCTAGGTGCTGTTTAGGGAAGTGCAGAGGAAATGGATAAGAAACAGGGGAGTTGAGAGGGAAAGTCCACTTTTTGTCTACATCTTCAAAACACAGTTCTTCCTGGCCCTCCTCCATGGGGCTCCAAGGAATCCCTGCTCGGTTGGCACACCAGGGAAGGTGGGGCAGGAGTGGGCAGAGAGGAGGGCTTCCCTGGGTGGGGTGGGGCAGTTTTACTGGGATAATTAGGGGGAGGCACGGGACACGTTCAGAGCTTTAGGGAGGATCTCTCTCTGATTGCTATTTTTCCTCTCTATCCCTGCCACGCTGATTGAAGGGGCGGTAGAAGCAACAGCATACTGATAGTGGTGGCAGTGGAGGGCGATAAACGTGTGTGTTGGTCTGAGGAACACTGCCCTGAACACTGCACTGTGTGTGTGTGTGTGTGTGTGTGTGTGTGTGTTTGCGTGCGTGCGTTCATGCGTTTATTTCCATATGATTATACACCAACATGCAGTAGGTCTGCTTGACATATATAGAACCAGCCAGTTCAGCATCATATCTGGATCATCACATCATTCATCTCATCCACGATATTACAGCATATAAATCTCTCAACATCGCCAAGACAGTAATGGCTGGATAACAGTGCATCGGGTACATTCCTCAGCTGAAAGCAGTAGTATTGGATTAGCTGTTCAATTGCATCTTCCAGTCTCGCTGACAGATCTTCCCCAGACCAGGCCAGGATAATGCAGAGCTAACTGCCATCAACTGAAACACGAGAGTCCAGCGCTGACTGACAGGAGGGCTCAGGACACTCAGGAAACGTCTGAAACAATGGATTTGACTGTTTAAGGACCAGCATTTCCAGTCCCGTCTCTGTGGCTATTATTCTGAATTGGCTTAGGGAAATATAATAGTTTATTTGGAGTGGGGAGGAAATGCCTTCTCTTTGTGCTCAGCTGGAGATCTGTGTTATCAGCATGCGGCGGCTTGGCAGAGGTATGCAGCTCTCTGAAGGGGACAACAACCGCTCAGGACTCACACAGACTAGAGACAGACTAGAGACAGAGCAGAGACAGAGCAGAGACAGACTAGAGACAGACTAGAGACAGAGCAGAGACAGAGCAGAGACAGACTAGAGACAGAGCAGAGACAGAGCAGAGACAGATCAGAGACAGAATAGAGACAGACTAGAGACAGAGCAGAGACAGACTAGAGACAGAGCA
>NC_140244.1:19626020-19651020 GCF_949987555.1 Borostomias antarcticus | reverse complement strand
GAGGAGTTGCTGACAGAACACCGCCATGCTAGTGGAGACACGGCGTTCACCTTGGCCCCCGGGTCACTGCTGCATCACACGGCACGGGCACACACTCATCTCAACGTGCCGGGATGCTACTCTACGAACGCATTTGTTATTAACTGCTAACTGCTAGAATATCTGTATTCACAAGACTGGTATCTTTATCATTGTCAATGGCTAATCCTTGATGACGAGGAGGGTTCCTATCCACCTCCTGTGGTTGAGATGGTCCTACTGTATCTCCTAACCAGTGTATTAAGGGAGTACTTGTGTAGACAAGGCCTTAAAGTGCTGCCTCAATCAATGCAGGTCCAGTAATTGGCTTACAGGCCCAGGAGACAGCCCATCCTGGTCCCTGTGAGCCTGTTTGCTTTTTGCTCTGACTAGAGGGAGTGCTACCCCACTCTCCCCCTCCCTGTCTTTCTCTCTCCCTCCCTCTCCCTCTCTTTCTCTTTCTTTATCTCCCCCCTCTCTTTCTCTCTCTCCCATTCTCGCTCACCCCTCTCTCTCTCCCTCACTCCCTCTCTCACTCTCTCTCTCTCTCTCTCTCTCTCTCTCTCTCTCTCTCTCTCTGTTTTCACAACACAGATCACACGGTCAGCACCTAGGCATATGTTTGTCCCGAACACACTCCTGTTTACACTCGCCTGGTCGTGTCACATTGAGGACAGGGAAATCCACACTTAGAAAGGGAAGTGGTAAAAGTGAGGTCCATTAAACAGCCTAACGTGATTTTGACATTTTAGTTGCAAATGTCAGCCGTTAGCAGTTATGATCCAGGGAGTGTGTTCTTTTCGGGGCCTCCCTGAGGTCATCCAAAGGTCAGTATTGAGTTGATGAATTTATTAGCAGCAATACACAGCCATGCTCAGTCTCTGAGCCAGCAGGGGTTAAAAGAATGGCAGATGTTTGGTTGGACTGGGGTGTGTGTGTGTGTGTGAGTGTGTGTGTGTGTGTGAGAGAGAGACTGCGTGTGTCTCTGTGTGTGTCTGTGTGTGTCTGTGTGTGTGTGTGTGTGTGTGTGTGTGTGTGTGTGTGTGTGTGTGTCTGTGTCAAACAATGAGTGGAAGCTCCCCAGACCGACAACAGCAGGAAGGCGATCGAGGGTATCAGATGTCACCAGACTCCTCTCAGCCCACCCTGCTATTGTTAACACACTGAGAACAGTGCATATTTCACCTGTGTGTGTGTGTGTGTGTGTGTGTGTGTGTTTGTGTGTGTGTGTGTGTGTGTGTGTGCACGTGTAGACTCTACAAGAGCTTATTCACATGGCACACACAGTAACAGATGTGTATAATCTCTTACTGGTTGATGTATCTTAGAGTTGAAGCCATTACAATCCCAGAAGCACCTATGAGTTTGTTTAGCCGGCTAACTAAACATATAGTCATGCACACATACCAGTAGGCATGCACACTGCTGCGGCAATCAATAACATACATTATGATCTGCAGGCCGTCACAGAGCAAAAGACTGGCGCTGGAGGTACAGTAGCAGACCCAGGGTCAGATTACCCAGCGTCCATGCTCCCTTGTCCTCACCTCAACCGTGGGTATGGATCCGTACAGTTACAGTGCTCGGAACATGTCCAATAGCTGTTGAGAGTTGCAGCTGACTGGTTAGTCCTCCCGAGGAGACTCTAGGGTCTTCTAGGCCTCAGCTAATATGGAGGAGGATAAGAAGGTGCTGGGTAAGCTTTTCTATACTGTATACTGTTCTGTTTTCCGTGCCGGCCTCTTTATCTCCACTGTCACCAGAGGCTGAATTATTAGTGAGATTTGTGACTCCTAGGGCGTGTTCCTCGCAAATTTAGGCTATATGTAGCCTAGTGTTGCCTCAGTCAAGTCACGCTCTCATGAGGAGGCTTGGACCACTTTTCGAGAATGCAAACATTCACTGGGTCACACTAATGGAATATCTAGTCGCTCTCTACAGATAATAGCTTTCTCTCTCAGTACGAGCTAGCACAGTTACTGGCACTGCTATGTGTGAAGAGAGGAATAAAGATAAAATGTGTTTGACCAAATGAGATGTACTAGTGCACAATGGTTGTGGTCGACTTAGTTTTGTATTTGATTCATTTAATGACAGAGGGGAGGACTATTGTGAACCTGTCATTGTAATATGATTACTGTGACCAGCCTACAGTAATACATACTACAGCTACTTAGTTAAGCAAAAACACACAAAAGCGAGTGCTTTATTGTGGTTATTACCTCCGCCCAACCCAGCGCAGTGCGAAGGGTATTGTTATCAGTGGCGTGTGTTCATTTGTTCGTCTGTTAACAGGATTACGCAAAAAATACTAGATCAATTTTTACGAAACTTGGTGGAAGGGTGTAGCCTCGTCTAACTTTGAACCCATTACATTTTGGAATGGATCCGAATCACGAGGCAAGTCCGTGAGCCACCCAAACACGGCCAGCCATTCACCGCCATTCATTATTTTGGATCAGGATTATGCAAAACCTTCCTGAACGATTTTCATGAAACTCAGTGGACACAGGTGTAGCATGGGTCAATTAACCCATTCAATTCTGGAGTGGATCCGAATCACAAGGCTTGTCCACGAGCTGCCCAAACACGGCCGGCCATTCACTTCCATTCATTTATGCAAAAACTACCAGACAACTTTTCGTGAAACTCAGTGGAAGGATGTAGCATGGGCCAACTTAGAACTCATAACATTTTGGAGCGGATCCCAATCACGGGGTGGGTCCACAAGTCGCCCAAACACAGCCGGCCATTCACCTCCATTCATTTTTTAGACTAGATTTACACTAAAACTATTGGACTGATTTTCATGAAACTTGGTGGAGGGGTGAAGCATGGGTCAACTAACAACCCAATAAATTCTGGAGTGGATGCAAATCACGAGGCGGGTCCACGAGCTGCAAACATGGCCGGGCCAGCCATTCACCTCCAGTCAATAGGGGGAATTGAAACAGATATATCTTGACATGTGAAGGTCACGGAGACACATGGTTTGGACTGGCATAAAGCTCTCAACCTAACGAATGCAGAAATACCAAACATGTCCTGCTCACACGCACATGCAGAGCCACGAGATGCATTCATGGGCAGAGGTCAGTGCTCTCTGAGCACCATTTCTTGTTGGCATTGTAACGCAAAGGTGCAACATTCCGGAAGCCGCGACAGGCTGTTCTTGCGACCAAGTTATTCATGCAAAAACAAATGGCGTGTATGGACGGGGGCGTGGCCACCTGCACATTCAATTGCTTGGCATGTTGGATACGTTGGATAGTCATATTCTCTATACTTTAAATATTTGTTAATGTGAACGACTGCCATTGGAATAGCCAAAGCAATATTAATCGGAATGCTTTTAACAAAGTCACTTAGTTGTTAAAATTGCTTGGCTATTCGTTCAGTGTGAAAGTTATAGCTTATAATCCTGCGTTTCAAGAATTTATTTGTCTTTGCTATAAGATCAAATGAAATAAGACTACTAATCCTCATGGGGGATTTGGGCGTTACAGCAGCAGTGACATAAATGGCCGGACTTTTCTTTCGCATACTGTAGCATAGCCTTCATAGTTTGCATATTCAAGTAATAACAAAACTTCAGCATGACTTTATCAGCCATTTCCTTACTGTACTTTAAAAATTATTCTACTGGCCTCAGCATGTTCTTCTCTGTCTAAAGGCTTTTGTCTATCTAATGATAGATAGATATATAAGAAACCATCTCAAGTTCAAGGCCTTGAGACCATTATGCTTGTTCTCGTTGTGTCATTGAAATTGAGGGCTTCCCTCAATGAATTTTCTGAGTTTTAAATGTTTAATTAAAGGCTTGAATAAATGAATGAATGTGACATTTCTTATTTCAGGGAATCGTGACTTTAGCACTAGTTTAGTGTTTGTACAATATGGGACCGATTCAGTCAGTCATTTAAACTAAAGCTCAAGAGTCCCTGTTGAGGATGGTGCGTCTATATGATGAAGAGGACTTCATCCTGGATTACCTCCATGGAACTGCTTATTCCTTCTACCTGCAGCATTGAGTAGACTAACTCATGATGAAAAACTGCATTGGGTATCTATCCCTTATAAATAGATAATTCACAAACTGTTAATTAATGGCTTGTTAATGACTTGTTAAATGTTTGAATAGTTGGTAAATGATTTAAAACTATGCCTTTATACATAGTTAATAGATCATGAAAAGGCTATTAGTAAACTACCAATGACTTTTAATAGTTGATCCACCTACAGTTGGCCCAATCTGGCCTTCCGTCAACACGAATCAATAAATGTTTAGAAGTGAATAGATTCAACAGATTCAACATTTCTTTATTTGTCACATGTAACGTACGTGTACAGTTATAGTGAAATGTTGCTGCCGGCTCCAACAGTGGCAGCACCTGTTAAATTTCTCAGGGGGGGCAATTGTTGCGAATTGATGATGGTCAAGGTGACCTGTTGAATTGGTAAATTAACCTAAATCAGTTACAGTAGCTTGACATTGTCACATCGCATTGTTTTTTTTCTGGTCACCTCACATAGCAATACCACCAGTAACCAGATGGCAATATAAGACAAGGATTGTTCCTTAGTTTACATAGCCTACTCTAGGCTATAGTATTTGTGGTATAACAGTTAGTTCATTGTCAGTCTTGAATAGCATTTGGCTCTACAATCAATGAACATGAATGAAAAATGAATGAACATTCCACAGTAACCATCAACAATATGGGTTGACATTCATCAGTTCACCCTCAAATACACATTTGGATGTAAAGGCAACTACTTTAATATTAATGAAAATTACAAAATCTCACAATCATCTGATTCAGTTATCACATAGGTCTACATTTAATTTAGTTGCAGCAAATCCAGAATAAAGAGCAGTGGCATTGGGGCTGATAATGTGCAATGGATAAAAATGGATCTAAAAGTGGGGAATATTTGTTGTGTAGGCTACTTTTATCTTTCTATTTAATTTGATTTGACACAGCCTACTGCAACCTACTGTCAGGCAACTGACCAAAGGCATCTTCGAGGAGTGCCTGGTGACTCGAGGCTAAGCTAACACTGGTAGAATGGGATAGAAAAAAATCCCTCTCTCTTTTGCCTTTGGTGGTGCGTCGCCCATATCGCCCTAATGAACCAGCCGTCCCTGGGCTCTGAGATTATGCTCAATACAGATAGAGAAACAGAAATCATTATTTAAAGATTAGTAAATATATTTGTTAAGACCATGTCAATAGTTTATAGACCTTATTGGGACGTTACCCTTAAGTTGAAACTATTCCTCATTTACTAGCATGTACTAATAATGTGCTGCATACAGGGCAGAATATCACATGAGAGAGAGAGGGATATACAGAGAGAGAGAGAGAGAGAGTATCTCTCTTACAGAGTTAGTGGTCATTATGGATTCATTTTTCCTTGCATCCGACACATTGTTAGTACAGTATATGTTAGTAAATGAGGAATAGTTGCAACTTTAGAATAACGTCACAAAAAGGTCTATAACTCATGAACATGGTATTATCAAATATATTAACTGACCTTTTACAAATGAATTGATGATAATTAGTTATACCAATTTACTAATACAAAATAACCTTTGTAAACATTAGCAAATGAGGAATAGTTGTAACTTTAGAATAGCTTCCCTATAAGGTCTATATAAACTATTGACATGGTCTTAACATTTTGCCCTGCATCCAACACATTGTTAGTACATGTTCTTAACAAATATACTATTGACATTTACTCACTTCTAAACATGTGTTGTTATCTGCCCTCATTGATGGAAGGTCAGATGGGGCCAGCTGTAAGTGGATCAACTATTAACAAATACTTAACAAGTCATTAGTAAGTAGTTTAGAAACAGCCTTTTAATGATCTATTAACTATTTATAAGGGATAGTTGTGAATCATCAACCAAACATGTAACAAGTCCTTAATAAGTCATTAACTAACAATTTGTGAATGATCTAAACTATTTATAAGGGATAGTTGTTTTAAAATATCACCAACATATTTGAAAGAATAGAGAGAATGCCTACAGCATTTATATATTTTGACACATCACTTATGAGAACAAACCCAGCAGTTTCCCATGGTGGTTATTTCTGCAATACAATTCACACCCACAACCCACAATTTTGTCTGTCCAACATTTTGATGGTTTGCTGCTGGGTCAAAATAAAGTAAGCACTCACAAAAATATAATCACCATTCTTTCCTTTAGGCCTATTTTCCTGTCCCATCGTGAAAAGTTTAATTCCCTTTCTACTTTAGAACACAGGTTCTACACTGGAAATAGACTTCCCTTGTCAGAGGCAAAAAATGTCTAACTAATTATTGTAGTAATTATATTTTAGTCAACCATTGTTAATTGTTTAAAGTGCGATGCAAACATGTGTGCTTGTCAATTGTTTATTTGTTTAAATAGCCTATTATTAGATAGTGTCAGCTATATCTGTGAAAGCCCCTGATTTATTGCACTATATGGTAGGCTATTACTGTGAGGCGTTCTGAGTAGGCTGATATTTGCCGACACAACAGATACTGGAAATAGCCTATTTCATTCTTGGACATAAACATCTGTAGTTTTTACATATTTACTGGGAATAATGGAATTATAAAATAATGCCATTCACCACGATTAAGCAGTGCTATTGCTTTTATACAACAACACTGCACTGTTGTTTCATATTTTTTCATATTGTTTAAATAACATTGCTTTGCTCTGCAATCCAAAATAGTTCTCCATCGTTAACCTTGCTATAGGCAGCTTAACACCAGCTGGCTGCGTTTACGGAATGATACCTCTACCGGTGATTTGCCCATTGGTATATTGTGGTTATTGGCATAGCTCTGAATGCCTCTTGGCCAATCACAATGCGCGGTTGGAACTAGCTGTTGTATAACCTGGCATAAACCTGGCTGTTCATAGAATTCACCTTCACAGGGAGTCATTCCCCTTTTGTTGTCCTTTGTTGTCCATGAATGAATGAATGATTTTATTTTTGTGTCTGGCCGCTACATCACAGCCCCTCCCTTACAGGATTATGTGCCATCACGCTGACACAAGATGAAACAAAACAAAATGGAAAATAAAATTAGAAGATACCAAAAGAAAAATATAAATAAACAGATCAAAATGTCTAAACAGATGACAAAATAAAGAGTTTAGCGAGGAGATAGAGTGTGTGTGTGTGAGAGAGAGAGAGAGAGAGAGAGAGAGAAAGAGAGGTGAGCTTTCTTACACATAGACTTACAGTAAACACTATCTATTAATAAGTGAGAGGCTACTTGCTCCCATAGCTAGCCCTAGCTCACAGTAAAATTCATCCATTAAGCCTTCAGAAATAGGCCATTTTATATCCGGTCTGTTTGTCGTCATTGGATGACAGCAATATGGGACTTTATTTTAGGAATGTTTCTGGAAACAGAGCCAATGCCTTGTGCATAGTGAAAGATTCAGTAGCCAGATGGCTTAAGAATCTGCTTTTTTTTCCGAGGCCAAACAAAATGGCCCCTGAATATTGTGCCGCTGAGGCTATTATGCAAACGTTTTTTCTGGACCAAATGTTGTCGGAATTCTCTGGCCCCAACTTTGAATCCCAACCCTGGCATTTTCAACAGTTGGATGAAATGTTTCATTGTACACACGGTTCCCGTGACAAACACAATGACTCGATTTGCAGCATAGTTCACGGAGTGCACTTTTCCATCTCTTCAAGTGTGTACTTTGTGTCTCCCCATCTGCTTGCTCGCAGTTGAGAGCTGAGTAGGCGAGACTTCCGCTGATCAGCTGAGCCTGATGAAGCTGACCCACCTTACCCTTCGTGGGCTGTGTCAGCCCACGTCCACTCATAACACCTGATAACAGAGCGTAGAGGGAAGAGGAGCGTGTCTACGGTGCCAGGAGGATCGTATTTGATAATGTCTCTCATAATGAGGATGTTCTTCCCTCCTGGGGCGGCACTGGCGGAGACCTGTGTCAGTTATCCCAGCTCTGTAGGTGAGAGCGATGATTGCTTGTTCTCTCTGTGATAGCGCAGTCTCAGTCTAACCAGCGTGGGGTCCTGGCTACGGCGCACCCTCACACCAGGAGGGAACCCGACTGCTGCTCCTGATGATGCTGCTGTCTCTGGACTGGCCTTTCGCTAATCTGCTGAACTTCCAACATGTTGTAATAACCGTTTCTTTCTGTTATCCTGGTCAACTTAACTGACAGCTGCATTCATGTTTTGTTGAGAGAGTTTTGTGATCAGGCGGGTCCATTATGATACTATTATCTACTATTCTGGGAGTGCTGAATGGTTATCAAATCAAATCAAAATGTATTTATAAAGCACCTTTAAAAAGACAGCAGTCGACCAAAGTGCTGTACAAAGGTGGGTCCTTGATGAAAACATATTGTTATGTTTTAGACAGTCAGAATGTATTATGTATAACACTTATCTAGGTTTGTGTATCAGAGGTGGCAGAATGGCAGCAATCAACACTAACTGACCATGATTATGTCCATTAGGGTATAATAATAATACCTTGACCGTGTGTATCTTGTGCCTAGTGGCAGGAGCGAGGCCCAGGTTGAGGCTCTAGAGGGGCCCAGAGTTCGGAGGCAGGGTGTAGGTCACAGCAGACAGTCAAACGCTCTACTGTACTTCAGGGACACATCCTCTGCTCTGCTCTGCTCTGCTCTGCTCTGCTCTACTCTACTCTGCTCTGCTCTACTCTGCTCTACTACTCTGCTCTGCTCTACTCTGCTCTACTACTCTGCTCTACTCTGCTCTACTCTACTCTACTCTACTCTAATCTGCTCTACTCTGCTACTCTACTCTGCTCTACTCTACTCTGCTCTGCTCTACTCTAATCTAATCTAATCTGCTCTACTCTACTCTACTCTACTCTAATCTGCTCTACTCTGCTACTCTACTCTGCTCTACTCTACTCTACTCTACTCTACTCTACTCTGCTCTACTCTGCTACTCTACTCTGCTATACTCTGCTCTACTACTCTACCCTACTCTGCTCTGCTCTACTCTGCTCTACTCTGCTACTCTACTCTGCTCTGCTCTACTCTACTCTACTCTACTCTGCTCTACGCTACTCTACTCTACTCTACTCTGCTCTGCTCTACTGTACTACTCTACTCTGCTCTACTCTACTCTACTCTACTCTACTCTACTCTAATCTGCTCTACTCTGCTACTCTACTCTGCTCTACTCTACTCTGCTCTGCTCTACTCTAATCTAATCTAATCTGCTCTACTCTACTCTACTCTACTCTAATCTGCTCTACTCTGCTACTCTACTCTGCTCTACTCTACTCTACTCTACTCTACTCTACTCTGCTCTACTCTGCTACTCTACTCTGCTATACTCTGCTCTACTACTCTACCCTACTCTGCTCTGCTCTACTCTGCTCTACTCTGCTACTCTACTCTGCTCTGCTCTACTCTACTCTACTCTACTCTGCTCTACGCTACTCTACTCTACTCTACTCTGCTCTGCTCTACTGTACTACTCTACTCTGCTCTACTCTACTCTACTCTACTCTACTCTGCTCTACTCTACTCTACTCTGCTCTACTCTACTCTACTCTACTCTGCTCTACTCTACTCTGCTCTGCTCTGCTCTACTCTACTCTACTCTACTCTACTCTACTCTACTCTACTCTACTCTGCTCTACTCTGCTCTGCTCTGTTCTACTCTGCTCTACTCTACTCTGCTCTGCTCTACTCTACTCTACTCTGCTCTACTCTGCTCTGCTCTACTCTACTCTACTCTACTCTACTCTGCTCTACTCTACTCTACTCTACTCTGCTCTACTCTACTCTACTCTGCTCTACTCTGCTCTGCTCTGCTCTGCTCTGCTCTGCTCTGTTCTACTCTGCTCTGCTCTACTCTACTCTACTCTGCTCTGCTCTGCTCTACTCTACTCTACTCTGCTCTGCTCTGCTCTACTCTACTCTACTCTACTCTACTCTACTCTGCTCTGCTCTGCTCTACTCTACTCTGCTCTGCTCTGCTCTACTCTACTCTGCTCTACTCTGCTCTACTCTACTCTACTCCGTTCTACTCTACTCTACTCTGCTCTACTCGACTGTGCTCTACTCTGCTCTACTCTACTCTGCTCTGCTCTACTCTACTCTACTCTACTCTACTCTGCTCTGCTCTACTCTACTCTACTCTACTCTACTCTACTCTACTCTACTCTGCTCTACTCTACTCTGCTCTGCTCTACTCTGCTCTGCTCTGCTCTGCTCTACTCTACTCTACTCTGCTCTACTCTACTCTGTTCTACTCTACTCTACTCTACTCTGCTCTACTCGACTGTGCTCTACTCTGTTCTACTGTACTCTGGAGCTTTTTAAGACCTGCCAACAAGGAGAGAAGCTGGCTTGCACTGTAAGCTATTTATAGGTCACACTCTGAATTATAATGTGTGATATGTCGTGTGTGTGTGTGTGTGTGTGTGTGTGTGCACGTATTTTTGTGTGTGTATTTGTATGTGTGTGTGATCTTGGGGAAGCTTAGTGTATACTTACATATGCTCTACATATAAATACATGTAAATTACTGATATTACTGATAATAGTGTTATCAGAAATGTAACTCCTGATGGCAGAAATGGGAGAAACCATTATTTGGTTTGAGAATAACAGAGTCCCATGTTTTACACACAGAGCTGTGTGTGACGCAGCAGCAGATGTGGAGACCAGGTTCATGATGCCACAGGGGCGTGGATTTTCTTGTGGCTGCCTATTTTCCCTCATCCTTTTAGCTGGGCTACGATCAATATCCCACATATTCACACACCCCACACTTTCACTCTCTCTATCTCTCACACACACACACGCACACACACTGAGTCACAGACAGAAAAATACTGCTTTACTTTTTAACAAGATGCCCCAGATGAAAGTGGAGATGTGGTCCTGCAGCGAAACAGCAGCAGGGAGTGTGATGAACAACCCAGAACTTCTGCGTTGTGTATTTGTGTGTGTGTGTGTGTGTGTGTGTGTATGCGTTTGCATGCGTGTGCGTACGAGCGTGCGTGTGTGCGCGTGAGAGAGAGAGAAAAAGGGAGCGCAGTGTTTGGTGTGGTGTCTGGTGTGGTGGTTTGTTAGACAGCGAGAGGTAGCAGAGGGGTAGAAAGTGTTTGTACTGGAGAGGGGTTTAAATACCCATTAGGTAATTGTTTTTCCTGTCGCCTGGAATCCTGGCTGTCACATCTCTCTCTCTCTCTCTCTCTCTCTCTCTTTCGCTCTCTCTCTCTCACTCCTCCATTTGCTTCCCCTCCCTCCTTTCCCACTTCTACCATTTGGCAGCCCCCCCCCCCAAACCCTCTCCCAACAACAGCCTCCTACCCCTTGCTCCCATCCCCCTCCCCGTCTCGTGGACTGGTCTACAGCTGCTGAGTGATGTCGAGGCTGGGAGAGGGGATTGATGCTGATTGGACGATCAGTGTTCCATTTCCCAACCTTCCCCAGTAGCAGGGAAACGTCAGCAGTGTGGTGGGCACCTCGTCACACCTAGTGGCATCTGCTGCTCGCGCTAATACCTCCTCATACCGCGAGACCGGGAGGGAGGACGACGGCTAGATCGTGAGAGGAGGAGAGAGATTGGGGGAGGGACCGAGGCACACTTCGAAAGAGAGAGAGAGAGTGAGAGAGAGAGAGAGAGAGAGAGAGGGCAGAAAGACAGGGGGAGACAGATCGATAAGAGTGTAGATACACAACAAGCAAAAAGGAGATGGGAACGGAGAGAAGGAGCGAGAAAAACGAGGGAGGAGAGGAAGTGGAGAGATACGAGTCTTGAGCAGCTCGGAAAATTCCACTGTTCTTCCTGTTCATTCATTCGGATTCGGATTCAGATTCAAAATCTGAATCTGTCTGTTCAGTCGTTGGACACAAATCCCGGTACACAAATCACAATTCTCATTTGGACCCAGCAAACACAGCATACTTTATCCAGCGACCCATGTATTCTACATACTAACACCACAGTAACATAATAATTACCCAGGGCTATGACAGCTCGAGCTGTAATTGGTTGACCACAGCACGGAGCTGGTGGCAGTTTGTCCCTGGGGAAGAGAGGAGCTTGTGTCTCCTGTGTTTGTAGCTCTGTAAATAGGAGAAGTGTGCGGCTTTCCTGCCACGGCAGGCCAACGTGGAAGCTTTGTCAGACAGTGCTGCGTACACTACTTGTCTGTTATTGCTGCATTGTACAACACTATAAATATTCGACATTACATGCCTCAATTTGACCGCGCTATTTCAGTGGTGTAGCCGGCATGTAACATTACTCATTCTAATACTGTCCATGTAGACCGGCCGTACTAGTGTTGTCTCTCTTGGTCTGTCCCAGACCTGTCATGCTGGTGTTGTCTCTCTTTGTCTCTCCCAGACCTGTCATGCTAGTGTTGTCTTTCTCTGGCTCGCTGAGAGTGCAACATGGAAACCTCTCCGGTTGTCCTTGGCAACAGGACTGGATGTCTTGCAGGGGCCATGTAGCCTAGCTCTGTTGTGGTAGGCGACTGCACACTCCTTCTCACTCCGCAGTTAATACCTCTAGCAGAACAGATTATCTTTCTTAGCTCGGTAGGTAGACTCAGAGTCATGTTATAATATAACAAAGCTATGTTAAAACATTCGGTATGCCTAATGATTTGGCACCTAGAGGTGCTGTGTAAGTGCGGTGAGGCAGATAAGAAAGCACCAAACCTCCCGACTCTTTAATAACGTTCCATGTCAGCGATATAATGTATGATGGCAGAAGCTCCTCGAGCAGACTTGTGTGTGAACATTTCTCCATTCATACAAGCTCTCCGGCTTCTCGGGACTAAGTGAAGAATACGGCCATTGTTGAGTGGCTGTGGAAGGGAGTTCATCAGCGCCGAGGCCAGAACTCTGAGTACCGAGGCCAGAACTCTGAGAGGGTCCAGTCAGCCATTGTCTCCACGGCTGGAACAGAACAGAGCAGACAGACACCGATAGCGATGAAACCGACCGGCCTCCCCTCCCTGACCACACTCAGCCTGCTGTCCGTCTGGAGGAGCTGCTCAAGAAGAACCAACTTCTAGTTATGACAGGGTTTCTTTTGACTGGCCATGGGGTGCTGACAAAGCACACCCATGTTCGAGAACCAGGAGAACAGGCCCCCGAGTTCCTGTGAGGCTCGCAAACACAACATACTGTATCTCAGAGCTCATTAGCAGAGCTGTCGCTGCTGACCAAGCGAACACAGTTTGTCACCATGCAAGGGAAGTGTATTTGTGGGGAAAGTGCTGGCTCTGTAAGCATGACATGGTGTTTGATGTTTTAAAACATCTCTCTGTTGAAGACTTTATTAACATTTCTACCTGAAGCTCCAACACATCTACTCTGAGAGTGTGTGAGTCGGTATAATCACACCTGCCTTCTTATCAGCACTGTAGCTCACCACCAAAACAGCTTACAAATACATGTTGTAAGTAGATTGTATCATACCCAGATACTTCGCAACCCATCACAAAGACCCAAGGATGACTTCAGAGCAGGACAGGATAATTAGTCAACAGAGGGCAGTGGTCTACATTGGGGAATGTTCTGGAAAAGTGTCTCTATTCTCTGCAGAGAGCTTCATTATAGCTGAAACCAACCCTGCCGTGGAACCGCAGACCACTACGATTCCGTCTGCGCAAATTCCCAACTTCCTCCGTTGGAAGAGCTGCATTCAGGGCGGCTGTGGCTCAGTGGTAGAGCGGGTCGTCCAATGATCGTAGGGTCAGCGGTTCGAATCCCGCCTCCTCCTGTCCACATGTCGAAGTGTCCTTGGGCAAGACTGAACCCACCCACACTGAACTTCAAATTGCTCCCAATGAGCAGGCTAGCACCTTGCAAGGCAGCTGCCGCCATTGGTGTGTGCATGTGTGTGTGAATGGGTGAATGAGAGGCCTTCATTGTAGAGCACTTTGGATAAAAGTGCTATATAAGTGCAGTCCATTTACATTCATACAGTAGCAGGACTACTGTGTGATGTCAGGGGACTGGTGATCAGGTGACTCCTCATGTTGATATTAAGTAGTCTAGGACTAAAAATACTGATGGTCTGAATAGGGAACCTATAGTTCTGTGATTCATCCCGCCTGTCACCCCAAATGACATGAAACGACCGCTGTGATAGAGAGAGGAGCTACTGGTGGGACGTTCGAGGCTGAGAGGGACAGCTGGGGCTCTGGTCAGGTGTTTGTTTATTGGACGATGTTTCCCAGAAGAGCTGGTGTTTGGCCTCAGATTGGTAAGACCAAGGTGAATAGGGACATTTTCCAAAGAAACAGCTCAGTGGTGATTGACACACAGCGGCTTCTCTCTCTCACCTGTCTGAGCCGGTCAGGTACGGAGCAGGTGTGGTAGATAGAGGCACACCAGCTCCGCATGTCTGCTCATGGGAGGCTTGGCTGGATACTTAAAAAAATATATGTATTTTTGTTTACGTATGTTTGCGCGTGTGTGAATGTGTGCATGTGTGTGTGTGTGTTTGTACAGTGTATGTGTGTGTGTGTGTGTGTGTGTACATTTGTGCATGTACAGTATGCATTTAGTAGTAGTAGTAGTAGTAGCAGTAGTAGTCCTTTCTTAATCCCTGGGGGAAATTGCCACATCAAAAGACAACGTAACAGATACAGTAGATGTGTTAATAGATAGATATTTATATGTGAGGTGATGTGAGAAGTGTGATATGTGTGTATGTGATGTGTGTGTGTGTGTGTGTGTGTGTGTTGGAGTGCATGTGTATATGTGTATTGTATTGTATGTTCTTATCCTAATCACAGATGGGTTATGACTTCCCCCAGCCATCTGCCAGGTGTGCGACGGCCCCTGTCATCTTGTCTTTGTAAGGACAGGCGCACACACAATGGCCCGGTCTCTATTGTGTGGTGTCAGTTCCCTCCCTCCTCCCTCAGGGCGGCTCCCTCCACAACCCCCCTCCCCCCCCGTTAGGACTGCACCTCACTAATCATTAACTCAGAATGAGGGGAGGGGCTGTCTCTGGTTAGCCAACGTAGCAATTAACATTTCATCCCACCTTTTGACACCAAACGTTGCTGTGTGCTTGATATAGAGCGCAGGAAGCATGCACTTTTTTCACTTCCGCCTCCTTTTGAAATGGCCTTGACTCGTCAGAAGCACCAGGAGCCGTTGCGAGTGCTATTGTGTGCTGTTTGTTCGTCAGAGTTCCCTCCACACGAGCGCATTCTCCGTCGGAGTATTTCCAGCGATGTCTTTGTTGTGGTGCAGGAGGCAGAGTGTATGGAGTAAAGAGTTCCCCCAAACAATGGTGTCAGGTCCCCTCTATCGAGATGACCCTCTGTCTGTCTCGTTCCCTTAGAGCGCCAGGGTTTTTGGTTTCATCAGATTGAGATGGAGGTTGAGTCTCTTAATTTCCTGTCCTTGGATCACATCCACGTCCGCCTACTCGCTACTGTCACCTCAAAGGGAGCAGCGAGCGGAATCGCACTCTTGTCTCTTTAAGCTCCCACTCACTTCCTGTTTAGACAGTCACCCTCTTGACCGTTCATCGTCGCCATCGTTTTTATGACAGGCGCAGGCTGCGTGCGGACGCTGATAATGGCCTCTATCGATGTGTATCCTGTTGTGTATCCTGTCTGTTCTCACGTGGACGCCGTCATGATGCGCGCTAAGCTCAAGTGAGAGACGAGTGAGGTGGCATGACTTCCTGCCGGCGAGCTCACCGTGCTCTCCTCTCTCTTTCTCCCAGGTACGACACGCCCCCCTCGAGACGGAGAGGTCCCTGGGGTGGACTACAATTTCCTCTCTGTGGAGGACTTCCTGGACCTGGAACAGAGTGGCACACTACTGGAAATAGGAACATATGAAGGTGATGATGATGGTGATCAGGATGATGTTGTTGATGATGATGATGATGATGACTAGGGATGCACCGATTGCAAAATTCTGGGCCGATGCCGATATTTAAAATAACAATCCAGCCGATGGCCGATGTTTATTTAATAAAATTTTTATTCTCCCTTTTGTGCCAGGGAAACAAAGAAAGGAAGTGTTTGGTTCCAAAACACCGATTTTTATTTCACTTTAATTTGAAAGCAAACTACACATGCGTTTGCGGCGTTACGTCACGGATCTTCTCCGAATCTGCAGCTGGGTAGGCTACATTTTGCAACAAAAAAAGACGTAATTGTTGCGAAATGCCAATGTTCGGCCGATGCATCGGTGCATCCCTAATGATGACTTCTATTGACTCTACAGTTACAGATAAATCTTTCTGCAGTCTTTCAAGAGAAGTATAATACTGTATAGTGAGACAGATCCCTCCACATCCACTCTCCTTTCCCTGATAACTGCCTACTCGCACTTCACTTCCAAACGCCCAACATACCTGTGTGTGTGTGTGTGTGTGTGTGTGTGTGTTTGTGTCTGTGTCTGTGTCTCGGTACTGTATGTGTCAGTCTGTATGTGGGTGTTCATGTGTGTGTGTGTGTGTGTGTGTGCGTGTGTGTGTGTGTGTGTGTGTGTGTGTGTGTGCGTGTGTGTGTGCGGGACAGGAAGGGAGAATATCACTGCGTTAATCTGCTTGGCACCAGCTCTGGTGTGTGTTGGCACATTTCTCCCCACCCTGTAGACAATGTCAAATACCTGTCAAATACCTGTCCACAGGAGCCCGCGGCCGAGGAACATGAGGGAAACAGTGTCATTCATACCATTCAGATGGATATAGTCTTTATAATAATAATAACATATAACATAAATAATAAATAATAATGATAATAATAAGAAGAAGAAGAAGAAGAAGAAGAATTAACAGTCAATGTTAACACCGTCTTATGATCAATAGTTCAAGGCTTTTATTGTCATGTGTATTATAAAATACTATGAAATGCACTGTGCCCGGCACTCTCAGACATCAAGACATAACTTAAGACATAAGACAGTAAGACATTACAACAATATGACAGGAGACGTTTACAAAATAAAACATTAAGAGACTGTAGACATTACGAAATACGACAATAAAACATTAAGATATTACAAAGAGACATTAAAGTGCATAGAGCAATAGTAGGAGCATCAGTGATTCATCAGCCTAACTGCCTGTGGAAAAAAACTGTTACTGAGACGGGTGGTACGTGACTTGATGCTCCGGTAACGTTTTTTGGATGGAAGGAGAGAGAACAGTGCATGGGCAGGGTGACTGGGGTCCCTAATGATGGTACAGGCTTTCCTCTTACAGCGAGTGGTGTAGATGTCATGGAGTTTAGGCAGATCGGTGCCAATGATCCTAGCTGCTGTCTTTACAACCCTCTGTACTTTCCTACTGTCCTGGGAGGTCATGTTCCCATACCACACACGTGATGCAGAACGTGAGAATGCTCTCAATGGTGCACCGGTAGAAATTCGTGAGCGCTTTGGTGCTTAAACCAAACTTTTTAAGACGCCTCAGGAAGTACAATCTCTGTTGTGCTTTCTTGAGGGTGCACTTGGTGTTCAGGGACCATGTGAGAGTGTCTGAGATGTGTATACCGAGAAATCTAAAGCTGTCAACAACCCCCACAGATGCTCCATCGATGATAATTGGAGTGTGATCAGTTGTAGTCTTCCTAAAGTCGACAAGGATTTCTTTAGTCTTACTGACATTTAGAGAGAGGTTGTTATCGTGGCACCACAGGGTGAGGTTCTCAACTTCCTTTCTGTTGGCCCTCTCCTCATTCTCGCTTACTAGGCCAATCACAGGAGTGTCATCTGCAAATGTAATGATGTTGTTATTCTCGTACATAGCTACACAGTCGTGTGTAAACAGGCTGTAGAGTAGAGGGCTGAGGCAGCATCCCTGCGTGGCCCCGTTCCTAAGCACTACGCTGGATGAGAGTGCCTTGCCTGTCCTCACTGTCTGAGGCCTGCCCGTCAGAAAATCAAATAGCCAGTTACAGATGGAGCTGCCCAGACCAAGGCATCTGAGTTTCAACACTAACTTGGATGGAACGATAGTATTAAAAGCAGAGCTCTAATCAATAAACTGCATTCTGACATAGGCATTTTTATTTTGGAGATGGACTAGAGCAGTGTGCAACGCAAGTGATATAGCGTCATCTACAGATCTATTTGCACAGTAGGCAAACTGCAGTGGATCGAGGGTAGCAGGGATGTTACGTTGGTTGTATGAGATAACCAATCTTTCCAAGCATTTCATAATCACAGATGTCAGAGCAACAGGTCGGTAGTCGTTAAGACAAGAGACAGGTGTTTTCTTAGGTACAGGTACGATGATGGTTTCCTTGAAACACACACAATGACAGGGACAGATTAAATATGTCCGTAAAAACCGGAGCTAGCGATATTCTTACTGTGCATCGTTTTTCAATGCCCAGTAATGAGAAGCAATGCAGCTACAGTAGTACAAATATTATGTACCGAGAATGGCCGGTTTATGACACACAGAATAGAACTCTGTGTTATAGAAATCTAGCCTCCAAACTGTAAAACATACAATCATCCTAATCTATTGCTGTGGGGGGAAAATGGAAAAACAACAGATATTGTGCCCTCCAATCAGAAGCTATTGAAATGAATGTAGCTAGTTCATGAGGAGGAGGGAAGCTGTTGTCCCCTCCGCCAGCTTCTCCATTGTGCTGTCTGTGTACGGCCTCTGCTCCCAGACAATGAAGCTCCACCCCCTCAGTCCATAACGACCCCGGCTCGCTCCGTCCCGCCTCTCCACCAGCTGTCTTCGCCGTGGCCTCCCATATCAGGAAGCGTCGCGCTTTCCTGCGCTGTGTGTCTTTTCTTTAATTGAGTTGATTTTATAGATCCTATCCCCGCTATCTTACTTTCCCGAGCTCTGCCTCTGTACCACCCCCCCCCCCCTCCACCCCCCCAATCTTCCTGTCCCTCCTTCTCTCTCTCAAGCCTGCTAATGTCCCTCTTGTTGCCTAGGTAACTATTATGGGACCCCCAAGCCTCCACGGCAGCCCGTGACTGGGACAGTGATTCTCAGTGATGCTGGGTCCCAGCAGTCCACCCCCAAGCGCACCAAGTCCTACAATGACATGCAAAACGCCCGAGTAGTGCCTGCTGAAGACCAGGATGACGACCAGGCCTCGGAAATGAACAACAGTTTTACAGGTGAGTCACTCGATCACACATACGCAGCGTGTTGTCTGTGTGTGTGTGTGTGTGTGTGTGTGTGTGTGTGCGTGTGAAAAAGAGAGGGAGATAGAGGAGGAGAGAGTGTGTTTGTGCCTCTCCTCCTCTCCTCTGTGTTGCTTGGGGTGTCTGGCGGTTACATCATGTCTTTGTGATGCTGATTTCTCTTTGTGAGACTCATAACACTGCCATCTGCCTGTGAGGAGGGGTGGGGGAACAACCACAGCGCATGCTGAGTTTAATCACAGGGCCTCTCCTTCTCTCTCTCTCTCTCTCTCTCTCTCTCTCCCCCCTCTCTCTCCCCCCTCTTTCTCTCTCTCTCTCTCCCCCCCTCTCTCTTTCTCTCTCCCCCCTCTCTTTCCCTCTCTCTTTCTCTCTCCCTTACTCCCCCCCCTCTTTCCCTCTCTTTCTCTCTCTCTCTTACTCTCTCCCTTACTCTCTCTTTCCCCCCCTCTCTTTCCCTCTCTTTCTCTCTCTCTTTCTCTCTCCCTCACTCTCTCTTTCTCCCCCGCCCCTCTCTTTCCCTCCCTTTCTCTCTCTCTTTCTTTCTCTTTCCCTTACTCTCTCCCGCCCCCCCCCTCTCTCTCTCCTTTTTTACGTTCGTTCTCACCTCTTATTAATATATCATTCATTCTGCCTGTCTCACACAATCTTGTCTGACATATCTGTTAATGGGGGTGTTAATATTATGTTATATAACATGTTACCAATTAAAGGGTGATACTAGAGTGGGCGCGATGTGCTTTGTTGTTTTCATTTCTAATGGGGGTTAATCTGATAGTCTAGACAATCATGTTTGTGCTGATAAAAGTATGGATGTGGGGTGTTAGCGACGGGTGTGTTTTGCCCCGGGCTGTCTGTCTGTCCCCGCGTCTGTGAAGAAGAGAGTGTGTGAGACTGGTCCCGGTCCCGGACCGTTTGTTTTCCCCCCTCCAGTTGTGAGTCTATGGTCTCTCTGTGTGCCCCTGCCAGCCTGCCTGGGCACTGAATCAGCGTTTGATCCCTCCTGAAAGGCCTGCGGAAGTGAGGGAGCAGCAGAGGAGAGAGGGATGGGGGGGTGATTAGGGGGGGGTAGAGGCCAGTGGGCGGGTGGAGGTGGTGGGGGGGTAGAGGATAGTTTTGGGGCTTTGAAGAGTAAATGGCTGTGGGTGGAATTTGCATACTCCCCGGGCCCCATTCCTTTACGATTATAAACTGCATGCATAGGAGGAGTAGGAGGAGTAGGAGGAGGAGGCGGAGACTTAATGTGTCAATGATTATATTGTAATGAAAATCGTCTAGTGAGTAATGGTAGCTTTTTGTCAAACAGTGAGATGAATGCCGGTAGGTACTTCCTGTCGAAACAAGTAAGCATACTATCATGTTAGCCCGGTGATACGGGATACTGCCGTGTCTCTAGCGTACCAGCTAACCACTCCACAGTTCTCCCTTTTAGCACATCACATAAACCCTCTTCTCTGTTTTGTTCTGTGTTGTGCTCCTTACCCAGAATCCTTAGTGCGTAGCCTCTTCCCCTCTCCCTTTCTGTGCTCAGGTAACCCTAGTGACCAGGACGAGAGCCGCGGCGGCGTCCTGCGGCCGTACCCGGCGCGCGAGAACGCTCCGTCCTACGGTCTGAACAACGCGGCCGCCTCCACCTCGGACAGCGGACAGCAGACGCATGCACAGCCCCAGGCCTCTCCGGACGATCCGCTGGGCCCGCTGCCGGACAACTGGGAGATGGCCTACACCGAGAACGGAGAAGTGTACTTCATAGAGTACGTATACCCTGACTCCTAGTAGCGCTACACTAGCTCCTAGTAGTCTCTTTCACTACGTTTCTACTCGGCGCACAGCAAAAAGGTCATGCTAGCCTGTAGCCACATGGAAGCCTCAGTGCATGCTAAGGGTATGCTGTAGGCGAATGTACTATAGGAGGTTGTGAAGTACATGTATGTTCATACAGTATACCCTTAACGTTACTATATTTTACAACCTCCCACAGTGCTTTGGCTGTCTTACAGCATATCCCTAGCATGCACTGAGGCTTACATGAAGCTAGTTGATCTAGACATCATTTTCTTCGCTAGAGCAACTTGATTCTGAGGCTGAATGGGCCCAGTCAGTGGCATTTTCAGTCAGTCCTGTCAGTCCCATAAGCAGGAAGACCCGCCCCCCTTCCCCCGCCAGGGTTCTACAGGCCGGCCTGGTAATCCGTCCATGACCTGCTCTCTAAGGAGATCACAAACTGATCACCTGACCAGATCCAGACCCTACCGCAGCGCCGCACCAGGAAATGGCTGGGTGTATTCTCTATGCTGGATTATTGGTCTGTGTGTGTGCGTGTGTGTGTGTGTGTGTGTGTGTGTGTGTGTGTGTGTGTGCGTGCGCGTGCGCGTGCGTGTGCGTGAGTCTGTGTGTATTCTCTATGCTGGATTATCAGTGTGTGTGTGTATTCTATATGCTT
This sequence comes from Borostomias antarcticus, assembly GCF_949987555.1. NCBI lineage: Eukaryota > Metazoa > Chordata > Actinopteri > Stomiiformes > Stomiidae > Borostomias > Borostomias antarcticus. The sequence goes on along the minus strand of NC_140244.1, from coordinate 19,629,394 downwards.
GATTGTTGGTCTGTGTTGTGTATTTGAAAGTCACAGACCAACAATGCTGGATTTGTATTTGAAAGTTGTACTGTAGCTATTTTCAAGACTACATTGATAGTAACATTGACATGTATCTATTCTGATTAGATGATTCCATTCCTTTTCACTGGTTTGTACTCCTCCATCCATGTAAACATACAGACGTACAGTTCTGAACTTCTCACACTACCACTGCCATTGCTCTTTGTATTTTCTAGTCTTGAATGGCTTTTGATTGTGTTGCCTTTTTTCATGTGTAGTCACAACACAAAGACCACCTCCTGGCTGGATCCTCGCTGTGTGGACAAATCCTCCAAACCTCTGGAAGAGTGTGAGGACGATGGTAAGCCAGACTGTGTGTGTGTGTGTGTGTGTGTGTGTGTGTGTGTGTGTGTGTGTGTGTGTGTGTGTGTGTGTGCATGTGTGTATGGTGTTGGTATTTATATAAGAGTGTAGCTGACACCGTTTGGCTTGTCCACACTGCAGAGTCCCACACTGCACAGTGTTTTCCAGCCTTGCTGGGTGTATCAGTAGGTGGTGCACTTGAGCTCTCATAAACACAGTGAATCAGGTGTTTCATTCTGGAGTGGAGGCACACATCCAAGTGATCACATGATCAATGCCATAACTGCATAGTCAAAACCTACCCGGCTACAATAAATATGATTCTGATTCTGATCAAAATGTACATTCATTGTATTAATATTATTCATTTTGCTGATTCTCTTTGAAAGCAACTGTCTCAGTCCAGGCTCATGTAATGTTGTTGTAAATTTGTTTTGTCAGAATTGTCAGTAAAATGTTATTGTAATTTCAGCTAAAAAGTATTACAATGCTAGTTATGATATTATGGAACATTATATTGATAGCCCAGAGAAAGAATTGTAGCTCAAGAGAGTACTAGTGTAAGAAACTGTGCCACCTCATGGCCATTTTGAGAACTCTCTCTGGTATAGAACATCTGAAATAATTAGATGTTTTTAAAGATAATCGGGCAGGTGGAGAATCCTAACTAGACCATTTAGAGTCTTTATATATTAATGTTACCTCTCCTTTACAACATATCTATGATAACTAAGGAATCTCTATTTTCCCTCCCTACTTCTCTCTGCAATGCTATCCCATTTCTCACCCCATTTCTCCTTGACCCCCATGTCTTTTTTCTCCCTCATCTATTTCTTGTGTTACATCCTGCTTTCCTCACCTTGGAGAAGAAGGGGTACACACCGAGGAACTGGACAACGAGCTAGGTAGGCATTCCCACTTCCTCTAGGCTACCGCGCTCGCGTAGAAGCAATTCAAGGAACGCTAATTTGAGATCCCATCGTAATTTATGTGGTGTGCTGCATTGTGTGAGTGATTTCCTTTTATGCACAAGAACACATTTCGGAGGTGTTTGGCTGGTGACTCCGGTTGATCTATGTACTCAGACCTGTTATACAGACTGGAAAATGGCTCTTCTGGTTGGCTTCTGCTCTGTGGGTGGCAGATACACACTCACATACAGCCCTGATATGGGAAGAAAACTCCGACTTGTACGAGGCTTGGAATGACTGGCTACCAGACCCTATTATTTCTGTTAGATCAGAGGCAGGCAGTCTGTGATTATCGATTGTGAAATCCAGCCTGCTCCAAAAGTGTTTGGTGGAGTCAGTACAAGCCCACGCTAACACACGACGCTAATGTCTTTGTATGAAATCAAATACAGCGCGGAAGACAACGAGATGCTAACGACTTAATGGGAGTGTGTCAGCTTAATAGGCCCTGTCTGTCAGACTGTTCCTTTTAGCAGGGCTAGGATGAGAGTTTGAGTGTGTGTGAGTATGTGTGTGTGTGTGTGTGCCAGCCCACATTTAACTGGGTGTACTATAATATTACGCCATATGCACTGAACACATGACAGTAAATCTCAGCTAGATTGACAGTGATATACAGTAGATTCATACAGAGATATACAGATGTGGTTTCTAGACTAACTCCCTAAACACTGGCCTAAATTTACCCGCTTGACACCGACTGGTTTACCCTGAATTGTCCCAGTCCAGTTATGTTTAGGGTTAGGATCAGTATGTGTACCTGCTTAGTGGGTCACAGTCAAACCAAACCCCAAAGGGAAACAGGAAGTAACCTGAATCCAGGCCCGGAACACTCGGACACAAACCTGCCACATCTGGAGCTTGACTGAGAGGGCCGCGTCTGAATATATGAATATTAGATGAAGTAGGAGGCGGCCGTCGGAGGTTTCCAGTCTGTTATTTCCATCGAAAGTCTCCAGACAGCTCACTGATGGAGTTAGAGCTCCTTCACTGACAGTAAGAGAAAGAATGATCATGAAGAGTACTGTAAAAGCCCGATGAAGAGAGATAACTTCAGAGTTGGGCTGTTAGAACCTGCGACACCTTTAAGTAAATGGTCTGCACTTATATAGCGCTTTTCCACCTTAGCGGCACTCAAAGCGCTTTACAATGGCCTCTCATTCACGGTAGCTGCCATGCAAGGTGCTAACCTGCTCATTGGGAGCAATTTGGGGTTAGGTGTCTTGCTCAAGGACACTTCGACATGTGGATAGTCGGAGCTGGGATTTGAACCACTGACCCTTCGATCACTGAACGGCCCGCTCTACCAACTGAGCTAGAGCCGCCCCACAAGTATTGTAAGAGGAGAATGGCAGAGTGGTACATGCTGAAGAACAGCTCCCAGATCAGGCCACTTTCCTCTCATCCCGACTCAACAGTGCCCTGAGCTCTGCGCCATACAAATAAAGTTTGATTTGATTTGATTTGATTTGAAGGGAGATCACTCCACACTCCCGAGGACCTGACCCCTATGAAGATGACCAACAGTTGGGGTGTGTCCAGTATGTAATGCAGTGGTCTTCTCTAAATGATGTTGTCTCTCCTTCCAGAGCTGCCTCCAGGATGGGAGAAGATAGATGACCCAGTGTATGGGGTGTACTACGTCGAGTAAGTTCAGGCTCTCACTGAAACCTCACCGCACAGCTGTCTTAGGTTGTAGGACGCTCTTATCATGTCTCCTTACGTCTTCATCTGCTCTTACAGCAGAGTATTCCCTCACATAGCGCCGTGCAGTTAGTGATGTCGGTCAGCTGACTTCTTCTACAATTACTCTCCCTATCTCTTGGCTTTCTCTCTCTCTCTCCCTGTCTGTCTCTCCCTGTCTCTCTCTCTCTCTCTCTCTCTCTCGCCCTCTATCTCTCTCTCACTCTCTCTCTCTCTCTTCCCCTGTCTCTCTCTCTCTCTCTCTCGCCCTCTATCTTTATCTCTCTCTCCCACTCTCTCTCTCTCTCTCTCTCCCCCTGTATCTCTCTCTCTATCTCTATCTCTCTCCCTGTC
>NC_140244.1:19613520-19618520 GCF_949987555.1 Borostomias antarcticus | reverse complement strand
GTTGCCGTGTAACCCAGAGGTCATTCTCATTCCGCTGTCATTCCCGTTCTCGAAACGTTGCCGTGTGACCCAGGCCAGAGAGAACGGCAGAGGGAGCGCATAGGTGAAGGTAGACATGAAGGAAAGGAAGTAGATAATAGGATATTACCTGTTCCTACTCAAAACTATGTGTGAAGCTGTTAACTGAGTCTGTATTCACACATCATTAATGCGTAGGACAGACTTTTCGCCGTTCCTACCACTACAAGACTGCCCCACTCAGTCTTTAAAACCATTAAACTGCTATTTAGGTCCACACATCATTCAGGCCTCCATATGTGGGCTAGAATGACCCTGGATGCACCTTTCGCTGGATCTCACAAACTATTTGCAGGAATAATCATCCATATCCACATGTGTCTTATAGCCGGAACTCTCTCATCTGTTCAGGCCTCATTGTTTAATAGACGACCCTCCCTACCGGCCCGGCCTCATCGGTCAGGGGAGGGTCAGCATGTCTGGACAGCATCAATTATGTGTTCTAATGGGCCGACCCAGTGCTCTGCAGTTGAAATAGCAGAGCAGTGTTTTGATGAATGTCAGCTTCATTACAGCCACGTGTGAAAAGAGAGAGTGAGAGAGAGAGAGAGAGAGAGAGAGAGTAGTGGGTAGATTTGAGGACAAGGGGTGAGAGAGGAGGGGGACTGAGGGACACACAGAATTTCCTTCCACACATGCACTGAACACCTGAACATATGTTTACATCAGCCGGAGCTGCTCGTGAGAAAGTAAATGTCTGAATCAGTTGTACAGCAATCTACCCTCCCTCCTCGCTTATAATCTGATTGAGCCAATCGTGTGAAGAGAGAGGTCATTTAGAGTTTCTATCATGTACGTGAAACCAGAAGAATACATTCCAGTCAGGTGCAGAAGAAATATTGGCCAAGGTTTTTTGCATTCCAGGGACCTCGTGCAGGGAATAATATTAATGGAATCTACCATTGCACATCAAAGAGGTTTCTAACCAAATCAAAAAAGTTAGGAGGTGGCACCCGGTAGAGGTCCTAGAATAAGGGGACAGGTCAGATGAAGGGACATCACAATAATGTGTACAAATTCTTAAGAGGCTCTTAATGTTTTATTGTATTGTACCATGGAACTTCTTGTGTGCTGTATGTCCCTTTGTTTACTGAACGACTAAGAGCAAGGACCACCATGGAAATAAGTATGCACATTTATTTTGTATTCCTTGATGATTTTTATAGAATTACCTGTACAAGGTATATAGTGTTTTTTAATCAATTGTCAAATAAAACTACTATGAAAATCAGCATTAGAAGTAGTGTGGACAATAGAACAGTAATTTTGGGGCAAAGCTGTGGAGGAGCTGAAATGCTGGTGTGAGGTCTTGTAATAGTAAACACATTCAGACACTCATTCAGAACTGATTCAGAGATTCTGATTCAGTTCTGTGTGCGGCACAGATCGCTTTTCACTCTTTCTTTGTTTTCTTTTCTTAATAACAAGACGTTACCATACAAAATTGAAAATGAACACCCTAGTGACCAAGTAGACACCTACAGTGCGATGTTGTTAAATTTAGAAACACGGCAATATACAATATATTGAGGAAGGTATTTGAATACAGTTGACAGTTTTAAGCACATTGCCTACTATTGAAAGAAGGGCAGTAGATATATTTCAAAGGAAAATTGAACTTGTCTTCTTGAGGATAAGGTGTAATTTCACGTAATTTGAAAATATATATTTTGCATCATGTCCTTCGGGATGAAAAAGAGAGGCGGAGAGGAAGGGAGGGAGGAAGGTAGGGAGGAAGGGAGGGAGGTAGGGAGGGAGGAAGCATGCAGTAGATGTTTTCTCTGTGTGCAGACAGCAGGTGAGCAGACATTACTGTGGGCCAGGTCAGTAGCCAGCTGACCAACAGAGACACATACAGGTGGACAGAGAGACGGCTAGGAGGCATAGAAGCAGACACGTCGTATAGAGACAGCTATGAGGCATACAGTAGAGACAGGCATAGAGAGACAGCTATGAGCCATGGAGACAGACACCGAGAGACAGCTCGGAGCCATGGAGACAGACACCGAGAGTCAGCTATGAGGCATACAGTAGAGACAGGCATAGAGAGACAGCTATGAGCCATGGAGACAGACACAGAGAGACAGCTAGGAGCCATGGAGACAGACACCGAGAGACAGCTATGAGGCATACAGTAGAGACAGACACAGAGTCAGACAGAGAGACAGGCGAAGAGAGGGTCGACGTGGATCCTAAGACGCCGGTTGTCTTTTAGGCAGAGACAGAGAGGCGAGACCGTGGCTGGGACACGGACAGGAACACGGAGGAGGCAGGAAACAAAATGGAGTCCGTGACAGGGAGAGGAGAAGGACGCTGCTGTCAGTCAGTCTGAGCGCAGAGTAACGCGGTGACCTTTCAGGTGATTATGGACAATAACGCCACAACAAGCAACACCAGAGGAAAGGAGGAGGAGAGGATTCAGGGGCACAGGGAGGGAGGGAGGGGGTCAGAGAGGAGGAGGCGGGGGAGGCGTTAGAGGAGGTGGGGTCGGAGAGGAGCGGGCGGAGGAGACGAGAGGGAAGGAGAGGAGAAGAGGGCGGAGGAAAGGGAACGAGGAGGTGGACTCCGGGTAGAGGAACGAAAGCTTTAATCTCTGCACCTGTGAGTCATCGGTCTGAGCCGTCTAAGGTAGAGCCTGCAGGACCCGGCTAAAAAGGACAGGAGGACAAGGTCAGGGAGATACAGCACACACTGCACACTCAGGAGGCTTGTGTATCACAACACACACTCAACAACACACACGCACACACACACACACCAGCAGTACACACACTAGTTTCTTCAGGAATGGACCTGATAAGGTACTCCTGTTGTGTCTCATAGGCTAATAAGAAACAAGCCATTAGGCTAAATACCATGGAGGGGTTGTCACATACTTTAAAAATGTCAACATTACTGTATGCAAATGTATTTTTTGACTTCAGTGTATAGTTTCTGCTGTACACTTATACTGGACTTAGAGAGAGTGTTAGGAATTAGGATTTGGAATACAATATAAAGTGTAGCTCATATCAGTAAGATTGTCTTTCTTTGCAGTGGCTCAAGTTGAGCTGTCAGCATTATCACAGTGTCTGGCTTTCCCGAATGTGGCCTGAAACACTGTTTATAATGATATGACAATTCAGCAATTTATCCTTCTCACCCAGGGGTCAGGATTCTCTATGGGTGTACAAAATGGAGTTTCTAACGTGACTTGAAAAAGTTCTTCTTTTTTTTCGAGGGAAGAAAAGCTCCATTAGACTTACAGTACAGTGAAGTGATTCAGTTTAAGGGCAATTGTTTTGCTTGCTTTGCAGTAAAAATGGAAATGAATGCATTTTGTCTCATTTTGATAGAAGGCAATAATACATTTTTGTCAGTACCTCAAACTGTACACAGTTCTGTCCATTGTTCATTATTCTCTGAACAATGTGTCCACAATGAAAAGAACTGTGTCTTGGCTTTCCGACAACCCATGTATGTTAGGCAATGGAAACGAAGAGAACATATCGAGAGGAAAGGGGGTGGGACAGTAGGCACAAACGTTTGCTAGGTGACTAAAGTTGTGATATGACTTGAGTAGCACACTCCTCTGGGTAGGTTTACAGTGTGTCCTTCCCTCTCACATCCTTGCCTCGTCTCCTCTCCTTCCATCTCACCTCCTTGCCTTGTCTCCTCTCCTTCCCTCTCACCTCCTTGCCTTGTCTCCTCTCCTTCCCTCTCACCTCCTTGCCTTGTCTCCTCTCCTTCCATCTCACCTCCTTGCCTTGTCTCCTCTCCTTCCCCCTCACCTCCTTTCCTTGTCTCCTCTCCTTCCCTCTCATCTCCCTGCCTTGTCTCCTCTCCTTCCCTCTCACCTCCTTGCCTTGTCTCCTCTCCTTCCCTCTCACCTCCTTGCCTTGTCTCATCTCCTTCCATCTCACCTTCTTTCCTTGTCTCCTCTCCTTCCCTCTCACCTCCTTGCCTTATCTCCTCTCCTTCCCTCTCACCTCCATGCCTTGTCTCATCTCCTTCCATCTCACCTTCTTTCCTTGTCTCATCTCCTTCCCTCTCACCCCCCCCCCCAAAGAAAGCAAGTCTTGCCTCTCCTCCATCTTGCCTTTCCTTTGTTGCCATGACGATGCTCTGCAGCACCTCAGCAGGGACTGTAGCTACTCCTGAGAGATAGGAGCGTGTGATCACAACAAAGAGAGAGAGAGAGGGAGGGAGAGGGAGAGAGAGAGAGAGAGGGGGGGAGAGAGAGAGGGAGAGAGAGAGAGAGAGAGAGAGAGAGAGGGGGGGGAGAGAGGGAGAGGGAGAGAGAGAGAAAAGGGGGGGAGAGAGAGAGAGAGGGAGAGAGAGAGGAGGGGGAGGGAGAGAGAGAGAGAGGGAGAGAGAGAGAGGGAGAGAGAGAGGTAGAGAGAGAGAGAGGGAGGGAGAGAGAGAGAGGGGGGGAGAGGGAGAGAGAGAGAGAGAGATGGAGAGAGAGAGAGAGAGGGAGAGAGAGAGGGAGAGAGAGAGAGAGAGAGGGAGAGAGAGAGGGAGAAGAGAGGGAGAGAGAGAGAGAGAGGGGGGAGAGATGAGACGAGAGGCAACGTGGCAGAAGGAAATCAAGTGGAAGACAGAACACAGGCAGGTGTGACTTTCTGTAGAGAAAGTCAAAAAGTTTGACCAATCAACAGAGGCCGTCTGTCTCGGCGGCTTCATCCCCGGTCTTGTGACGCCGCGCGGACCGGAGAGAAAAAATCCTCTTCCTCCTGAACGTGGGCGCCGTACAAAACCCTCCAAGGCCATCGTCTGCACAGAGCCATTCAATAACCTGCCTAATGGCGTGCACCCACTCACACGCCGACGCCCACTCACATCCTCCAGCATATGCTCCTCCCCCCGACTCCTGCCAGGCGGCGTTGCTGCCGGTGTCACACACGTGTTGGACTCTGCAAACCTGCATTCCGTTACATCTG
>NC_140244.1:19607784-19610284 GCF_949987555.1 Borostomias antarcticus | reverse complement strand
CTGGAAAGAAAAAAGAGAGGGGGATGGGGCGGGGTTGGGGAGGGAGGGAGGGAGACCAGGCAGAGAGACCAGATCTGCTTCTCAATGTCTGTGAGCCCCGAGCAGAGGAGTCACTGCTGCAGGTGGAGAGACGCGCCAGCAGCGGGAGATGTGCACATCGGTGGGGGTCGGGTGGGAGGGGGGGACGACGCTCGCCTTTGATCCCACGCTCCAACTGCCGGACCGCCTCCTCCGCCGGTGACGGCTGAGCTGGACGGACCCGCGGACCTGTGGAGGACAGCGAGCTCTCCACGCCGGCATCAGCAGCAGTCAGCAGTCAGCAGTCAACCTGGCTAATGCAGATAGATCAGTGGCTCTTCTGACGCTGTGGCAGAGCAGAGAGGGTGAGAGAGAGAGAGAGAGAGGGAGAGAGAGGGAGAGAGAGGGAGAGGGAGAGGGTGAGAGAGAGGGAGAGAGAGGGAGAGGGAGTGAGAGAGGGAGAGAGGGAGAGGGTGAGGGTGAGAGAGAGAAGGAGAGATAGGGAGAGAGAAGGAGAGTGAGAGAGAGAGAGGGAGAGGGAGCGCGGAGCGGAGCACAACGCAGGGGGGAGGAGACAGAGGAGAAAGAGGAGACCACTCAGGCTAGTGCAGCGCAGTGGCTCTGAGAGAGAGAGAGAGAGAGAGAGAGAGAGAGAGAGCGGAGGAGAGGAGAGCAACAAAGCTGGGCGAGCTGCTGTCAGATCCGCCGGCAGAACCCACCGGTTCATTGATCCTTGCGCCCGCGGCGTCGGCCGGTCGGTCGGTCGGTCCTGGGGAGCGGTTGATTTTGCCCGGGGGGTACGAGGGGAGACTAGCACCGGTCATTAATGCTCTCTCTGTCTCTCTGCCGCTGCTTTGCAGGAGTGGTGCCGGCCAAGAGGAGTCCAAAGCTGGTGGTGAGTACGCTTTCAACTCTCCTCCATGTGTGTGTGTGTGGGTGTGGGTGTGTGTGTGTGTGTGTGTGCGTGCGTGCATGCGTGTTACAGTATTCCCCATGGTGCACGCCTATGTTCCACTGGATGGATGTGAGGGCTATTTAAAGAACAAAAGTGATGGAGGAGACCAGGGACTCTTTGTAATCTTTCTGTTCAGCTCTCCATCCAGAGCTGCATACATTTTCCCAGGTCTCTTTCTGTATTCATCCAGCTCTAGCGTTGTCACGATACCAAATTTATAACTTTGATACCTGCTAAAAATATCTCGATACCGATACTGAAACGATATCACGGCAAAAACCTAAAACATCAGGAAAAGTAAGCTGATGGAATAAAACAATGTCAGATGTAGCCTAGCGATCTCAGTGTTTAATGTCTACTGAGGCGCGGCCGGAATGTCAACAGTTTAAACGCAATAAATTACATATATAGGCCATTTAATTTTATTATTTTATTCATTAAATAAAAAAAAATCTACTTTGTAAAACAATAAGCTTGGGATGCTACAATTATCTGTTAATGTCTGCTCTGCTCCACTAGTCTGACACTCAGATTGAATTGCCATTCAGATTCAGGGGCGGGAGCCAGGCTAATGATCCTCTCTCCTTCTCTCTGTCCACTCGTGCAACAGTTTCCTTCGCAAACGTTCTTTTCCAAACTATTTTACAACTTTTTTCCATTAGATTTGTGTTCGCCCAGAACGTTTGCCGAAATAAGCGAATGGTCTGAAAGTAGTTTGGTGAACGACAGTTAGCACGTGCACTCTGCTTAGGGAGTAGCAGAGAGAAAGGGAGTAGCAGAGCGCTACACACACACACACACACACACACACACACACACACACACACACACACACACTGCCCCAGAGGGACAGAGTAGCAGAGAGGGAGACACACGCACACCACCCCGACACACTGCCTCCACGCAACTCGGAGATACGGCTCATTCTTAAAGTACCGGTACTAATAAAATGGGGCATTGTGCCATTTTTGACGGCAGGGTATCGCGGTACTTTTCTAGTATCGGTATACCGTGCAACACTATCCAGCTCAATCCTTCGTTCAGTCGGGTTAGGGTTATTCCTCACACGCACACACACGCACACATGCACTTTCTCACTCAATCTCTTCCTCTTTCTACCTTCCTGCCTGTTTTTCTCTCCTCCTTGGTCTTTTCTTCCCGTGTCTTTATTTCCCTCCTCTCGCCCTCTTGCTCTACATCCCTCTCTCTCTCTCTCTCTCTCTCTCTTTCTCCTGCCCTCCTTTCTCCTCATGCTGTCATGCCATGACTGATTAAGGGGAGCCAGGGCGCCCTGATTGAGTCGTGGTAATGGTGACCAGCTGGCGGGGAGGGCAGAGGGCCACACAGCCGAAGGGACCAGGGAGCGAGGGATGGAGGGATGGAGGGAGGACGGAGAAGAGGAGAGAGGGATGAGCTGAGAGAGAGAGGGGGGGGGGGGGGCTGTCCTATAGCTTTGATTCACTGTGTGAGCCCAAAGCAGTAGAGAAAACTCTGAGGTTAACGTGAGGTATAAGAGAGAGGATGATG
>NC_140244.1:19540284-19600284 GCF_949987555.1 Borostomias antarcticus | reverse complement strand
AACAGAAAATACCAGGTGTTTCCTAACGACATAGCATAGCATAGCGACATACCCAGATAGCAAGCGGATCTGGGTCATATATGGGCCGGAACTAAGCCACAAGTGCCAGATCTGGCCTGTATACGGCCCTGATCGGATTGCTGTCTGGGTAGCATCGGTCCGATGTCCTTTTTTTTGTGTGCCCCCGTAGATCTACATCGGCCACATAGTGAAGTACGGGGCGGCCGACGAGGACGGGCGCCTCCGCTCCGGCGACGAGCTGATCTGCGTGGACGGCACGGCGGTGGTGGGCAAGTCTCACCAGCTGGTGGTGCAGCTGATGCAGCAGGCGGCCAAGCAGGGCCACGTCAACCTCACCGTGCGACGCAAGAGTGCCGGATACGGGGGTGAGGAGGGCCGCCGGACCCGGGCGCTGCAACCCGCGCGTCGCATACACACACTACAATTACACACACGGTACACTCTCACCGGCCACACACACACACACCGCACTCTACACATACACTACTGTACATGTATACACCATACATACACCGCACTCTACACCTACGCATGCACTACATAACTAGCGGACGCCTGGTGGCGTAGTCCAACTAGCAAGCGGATCTGGGCCATATATGGGCCGGAACTAAACCACAAGGGCCAGATCTGGCCTGTATATGGTCCAGATCCGCTTGCTATCTGGGAAGGGACATTTTCTGACCCCCCCTCTTCCTCTTCCTCAGGGTCTAAAGGGGAGGGCGAGGTGCCCCCGTCTCCTGCCTCCTCCCACCACAGCAGTACCCAGGCCCCCTCCCTGACGGAGGGCAAGCGGACCCCACAGGGTAGCCAGAACTCCCTGAACACCGTCAGCTCCGGCAGCGGCTCCACCAGCGGTATCGGCAGCGGGGGCGGGGGGGGCAGCGGCGTGGTGCCCGCCGCCCTGCAACCGTACGACGTGGAGATCCAGCGCGGCGAGAACGAGGGCTTCGGCTTCGTCATCGTCTCCTCCGTGTCCCGGCCCGACGCGGGGACAACTTTCGGTAAGCCAGGCAGTCGGGTTTTCTCAACGGTTCACCCGCGTCGCATCGGTCCGGCGCTCGTTCGGCACTCATCCGGCGCTCATCCGGCGCTAGTCCGGCGCTCATCTGGCGCTCGTCTGCCTGGAGCCTCTGTGTTTCCTCGTTGTGTCTAAAGACGCTTTTTTTTTTAGTTCCGAAAAAAAGCCCAAGGTCCCACCGGCGCGTGAAAGACTTCCTGTCCGCTGCGCTCTCGGTACACGCAAACCGGCACAGCACATCCAGCGCCAACTCTTCATTGATGTCACCTCCTGTTGGAATGACAATATTTTTCCAGTCACTCCTCATTGAGTGTCCCTGCTTTCACAAGTGGCCCGGCAGTGGTGTCGTAATGACACCGGCTGAAGTCACAAACCCGCAATCATGAGCTTAGGGAAACTACAAACCTCTTTATGTCTCCCAACGCATTTCACCCGGGACCGGGCCGGCGGCTCGCTCGATCGAAAACACCTCCATCACCGACCCCCGCCGCACGCCGGTCCGCGCCCGACTCGCGCAGCATGTAATTGAAGTCTACTGAGCACAATCCTCGGCTGTTCCTATCGTTTATGGACAAAGGCAAAACAGTGAAATTGCATCCATTAAGGTCACTCAGCCATTGAGAAAGGGATTTTAAATGTCCTCTCCTCAGAGCAAATTTGATACCGGGCTGCATCTGATGAGCTTGCGACATCAATGTCACGCCAAGGTCCTTTGCGCCCCTAATGATCACAATGATGCAGTGGAGGGTGTCACATGACACCTCATGAAAAATGGGTGTTTTGTTAGCTGCACTGCGCAGGGCAGGTTTACATTAATCCTGCAGGTTTTACAACGTAGTACTATAAATTAGATTTTCAAGATTCAAGAGTCCTTTTATTTGCCACATGCTATGTACACATGCGGTGTGCACTCACAGTAAAATGTGGCTGCCGCTGTTTGAATTAAACATACTGTAATATAATGGATAATAATATAATGAATGGTACTGTAGGTCATCCTCAGGCCCTCCTGAGGAGGTAGGACAACTTTTCAGAACACAGGCTCCAAGATTGTCCTCGATACAGATAAACTCTAATACTCGACTCCAAATTAGAGCCCCATAAATTAGAAGACAGATATCTGTATGGCAGCCCTGTATACCTGTCTCTGTATGGAGCATGTATAGCAGCCCTGTATACCTGTCTCTGTATGGAGCATGTATAGCAGCCCTGTGTACCTGTCTCTGTATGGAGCATTTATAGTAGTTACATTACATTTACATTAGTCATTTAGCAAACGATTTTATCCAAAGCCACTTACTGTACATGTACAATAATTGCATTTAACGTAGGTAGTCAGTGTACTACTGTACTACTCGCCAGAACAAGTGCACCTCCTTTCTAAACAAGTGACTGAGGTCCTTATCTACCTGTACTAAGATCCCAAATAAAGAGCGCATTATTGCGTTGGCAGTCCTTCAGGTTGCACGTTTAGTTGGAATGCATTTTGCAGTCGATCTGTCAAGGATAATTGCGTGAATGACAACAGGTTCAAAAGTGTGAAGACAGCCCTATTTAAATGAGGGATTTTGCGTGTTGTATCCCATAATTGCACCATGGAAGAGGAGAGAAAAAACAAAAGCAGTAGGCTTCACTGTTATTTCGTTTTGCAACACATTAACGGTGCGCTCATTGATGTTCCTCGTGCGGATATGGGCCGCATTGTATCTGCACCTCCTGTGAGTATTTGGGTACAGAACTGGAGTCATGAGGAAGGACTGTAGGGGATACGCACTCTCACCTAAAAAGGAACATGAGATATGAACTGAGATGATGCTTCGGTTCTGTGGGCAAGGTTAACCGATTAAACGTTAACCGAACCGAAAACGATGAGACTGGATTCTCCCCTCCCTCGGCTCACACACACCCATTCATTTATCCCGACCCACACCTGGGTAAAAAGCCTAGCATATAGGCCCATTTGACAGCCTATTCAACTTAAACAGGCCTACCGTTGCCTATGTGAAGCCTGACTCTGAGGAACAAAAAGTTTTGGAAAAATGAAATAATCGTTAAGCCTACTGCAGCATACAAACATAAAAAGAATAAAAGTATTCCCTCTAGCATGAGAACGTGGCTCGGCGGTAACGTTGTAGAACCACAAGACACACTGGAAATAACCCAGATCTCCTGTGTGGGAAAACAATAACCTTAAAATGAATGAATACAAAATAGCACATAGTCGACTTTGTAACCACAATTACACGGAGCCAACTACAGTAGTAGCTGCCCTTCAAAATCGCAAATGCAATAACCATCACTGAACTTGCTTTCAAGGTTGATAAGTCACTGGGCGTGTGTGCATTTTCTCCTCCCATATTTTGCACGCTAGGGTAGGCACGGCCCTTATTATTCATTTTGGCCAGTACTAATTGGATAGAGCGTGCAAATTTGCGCACTTGAAGGACGCAATCCTCCATGCACACCGTTCATAGATCACCTTGCGGAGGCATTTGCACACATTTGTATACGTGAAAAACTGAAAGACCCTATGAGCATAATCTAGTGCTAAAGTGCTAGACTAGCAAAATATAATAGAATACAATAGATGCTTAAGAGGAAGGATCCTGATACTTCTTGAATAGGGGAGTTTTGAGCCTGCGGCAAAAGATGGGAAGTGACTCTGCTGTCCTGACGTCAGTGGGCGGTTCATTCCACCACTGCGTGAACAGGACAGAGAAGAGACGTGACCGTGACCGTATTGATCGACCGGTATACCTGCCTCTGCTATGGAGCATTTATAGTAGCCCTGAACACCTGTCTGAGTCAGTCCTGAACACCTGTCTCTGAGTCAGCCCTGAACACAACACCTGTCTCTGAGTCAGTCCTGAACACCTGTCTCTGAGTCAGTCCTGAACACCTGTCTGAGTCAGTCCTGAACACCTGTCTCTGAGTCAGTCCTGAACATCTGTCTCTGAGTCTGTCTCCTTATCTCATGCGAGGTTTGTCGTCTCTCCGACTCCTCTCTGTCCTCTGCTCTGTCCCTGCTCCTCTAGGGGGGATGGTGTGTGTGTGTGTGTGTGTGTGTGTGTGTGTGTGTGCGCGCGTGTGTGTGTGTGTGTGTGTGAGGGAAGTGTGAGCGGGAGTATCGCAGGAGGACGTTGTATTCGGGGATGGGCGGAGTCTCTAAGGGGGCCGATCTGAGAGGGGGGGTCGGGTGTTTTGTCGGGGCGGTGACAAACAACAAGCTTTCCGCTGTATCTCGTGTGTAGCACGCGTCTCCCTTTACAGTAAATCATGCAAAGCAAACCGGTTTCCCCCAACCCTGCCAGCCCCCCCCTCTACCCCCCCCCCCTGTTGTGCTCAGCAGATTGGATATTAAATCCTGGGAGTTGGCCACGCCCAGTAACGTCTCGTATCTCATTATTTGGATAGAGTGTCAGGAGACAAGTGCAGTTTTTAATCAAGACGGAGGGAACGTAGGTGATGTGATAAATGAGGATGGAGGAGGGGACAGGGAGAGGGGGGTGAGGGGAAGGGAGGGATGAGCGAAGGGTGGGGGGTGAAACGAGAGAGGGGCGGAGAGACGGGGAGGGATGGAGAGATGGTGAGAGCGAGGGATGGAGGGAGGGAGGGAGGGAGGGAGGGAGGGAGGGAGGGAGGGAGGGAGGGAGGGAGGGGAGGATGGACAGCGATCCCCGGGGGCCGCTCAGAGCTGATCTGTAAACAAGTGTGCAGTATTGAACGCCGTCACTCAGGATCAGGCCGTGTTGCCTGCGTGGCTCGGCGCGCTTACGTCGGCCAATCGGCCGGGGCGACGCTGCTGTGACATCTCTGTAGCTTCTGGTATAGGCTTAGTGTTGATATATGCTCTCACCTCCCCTTCTCTCTCTCTCTCTCTCTCTCTCTCTCTCTCCCCACCCCCTCCTCTCTCTCTCTTTCTGTCAACCCCCCCTTCTCTCTCTCTCTCTCTCTCTCTCTCTCTCTCCCCACCCCCTCCTCTCTCTCTCTTTCTGTCAACCCCCCCTTCTCTCTCTCTCTCTCTCTCTCCCTCTGTCACCCCCCCCCTCCTCTCTCTCTCTCTCTCTCTATCTCTCTCTCTCTCTCTCCCTCTCTCTCTCTCTCTGTCACTGAGAGGCCTTATATCCCTGAGTGTCACTTTGTGGGAATCCGTCTCACTCCCTGAGCCTTTTCGACAGCCAGAAACTCAATTACCTGAACATCTATGTTCTGCGCCGGTGCCACGAGAGCTGCGTCATCTAATCGATCCCCGGCTGCCAGCAGGAGGGGGAGGTCCCGAGAGGGGGGGGGGGGGGCGAGGGGGGAGAGGGGGAGTGTGATGGGGGGGGGGGGGGGGGGGAGGAGAGGGGGTGGAGAGGACAGTCGTGAGGCCGTGTCAAGGCTATTGACGGCCTGCCAAGCGTTAGCCACCACGGGCCTCGACCGCTGGCATGCGGTTCACACGTCAGCGATTGAGGTGCCAGGGGTGAAGGGTCACAAGGTCACGTCTCCTCCCGCCCAATGGGGAGGTGATGCGTGTTCCGCCTGAATGCTCGCTGATTGGGTGTTTTCCCCGTCCACGGCCGATGGTTTTAGGGTTGTCCTCTCTGGGTGACTGACCTGTCGGTGGTTTGGATGATAACTCTCTCTTCTTCTCTCTCTCTCTCACCCCTTATCCCCTCCTTTCTCTGTTTCTCTTTCCATTTCATCCTCTCAAATATACAAATAATCAATTGAATCAATCGACACAATCAATCATCTGATCATCGGCTACACAATAACACTATCACATATCCACACACACACACACGCACATGAACACCAAAGCTGGAAATGCATGTGTGGCCATGCCCCACAAAATAGGGCGCATCATCGAGGGCAGCCCGGCGGACCGCTGCGGGAAGCTGAAGGTGGGCGACCGCATCCTGGCCGTCAACGGCTGCTCCATCACCAACAAGTCCCACTCCGACATCGTCAACCTGATCAAGGAGGCCGGCAACACCGTCTCCCTACGGATCATCCCAGGCGATGGTGAGGCTCCCGGCTGTTTTCTGAAACGCGACAGCGGCCGACTTGTTGTTCGTTACTCCGCTCTGGCGGAGGCTCAACCCGGGTTGATCCTAGAGAGGGCGCTCTGGAGAGGGCGCTCTAGAGAGGGCGCTCTGGCGTCAGCCTAGGAGAAGCTGGCAGAGTAGGAGGAGGGCATTGCCTTCCTGACCCGAGTTGAGGTTATCGTTTCTCTCATGAGGATAGATTTAGGATTTAGGGCCCATTCATAGTCAACGCAAGCTACGCTAGCGCGAGCTACGTAAGCTACGCAAGGTGACGTTGACGCGTCCTTGCGTAGAAACGTGTGTCATGCCAAAAATTTTAACTTTACGTGAGCGCAAGTGCTATTTACACACGAACAGATAGGGACACTGACGCAAGGCAGCGACCCCCGCGCGCTCAGAGTGAACCAAAATACTTGCGTAGACCCGCGTTCACAGCCGCGTCAGCGTGGCTTGCGTTGACTATGAACCAGGCCTTAAGGTCAAGTTAGGATTTAAGGTAAACTGATAATTGACACATTGTATCTGTGTGCGTGTGTATTGTTTTGTGATATCTTGTAGGATAATGATGTGTGTACTTTCTTTGCAAGCAGACTGATAATGTCATGTTGATGTACTACATCCTTTCAGTTCAGATACATCTGCCAGTTTGAAGAGATTATGGAATGTGCTTTAGATACAATCTCCACTTCCTGTCAGTGGCTTGGGCGAGGTGACAGGAAGTACATAAAATCACAGCAGAAACTGTTTGTTACAAGATACAGCAGGCTGGATGTGTTGTGTCATGTCTCACAACACAAGCTCGTCAGAAGCCACCCATTGGTCCGCAGGCAGCAATGTCGTTGGTCTGTGGACCAATCAGAGGTCTGTGTGCTAGACACACTGCTCTGCGCTAAATGACCCTCCAGGGAGGCGGGCAAGTGT
Organism: Borostomias antarcticus; assembly: GCF_949987555.1. Classification (NCBI taxonomy): domain Eukaryota; kingdom Metazoa; phylum Chordata; class Actinopteri; order Stomiiformes; family Stomiidae; genus Borostomias; species Borostomias antarcticus. The sequence goes on along the minus strand of NC_140244.1, from coordinate 19,593,291 downwards.
AGCTTAATTAAGATAGGAGAGGAGAAGAGAACCAGGAGCATGTGCACACACGCATGAACGCACGCACGCACACACACACACACACATTAAACATTAAAAGCGGCAGCTTGTTTAAAGATCACAATGACGGTATCTATTTATAAACCAGCCTTGAATGGAGGAACAGAGAGGAAGGTGGAGTGAGGCGTAGCGCTCCACCAGCACATGAGATATGTCGTGTTGCGCGGCGGCATTTTGTTGTTGAAATTGCTATGGTCTCCTCCAGAGACCGCAGTGACCATGGGGATGGCAGGTCTGTCAGCCGAAGAAGGGAACGTGGGAGAGAGGGATGAATGAGTCAGGCCGATGCTCTCGCTAAGTGCTTGGTATAAGTGCATGGTAGAATCACATTCACCTAATAACTAACCATAAGTGTCCATGATGACTAATAAGTGCTGCCGTGCACAAGGAAGGACAAAATGCCCCTGTTTTTGTTGTTGTTGTTATTCTGTACGCTCCATTCCCCGGTGAGTTAAAGAAAACAGAACGGTACGAGTCAAGAGACTCAGAAGCACAAACCGTTTATCGCTGTGCAGCTTTACAACGTGCTAGGAATTTTCTTTCCGGCGAGGTGCGTAACATTTAGACAACGTTGGACAGGGTGCAGGGACGAGACAGGACAGTGCAAAGACAGGACAGTGCAAATGGCAAGTACAAAAAGCTAGAGCAAAAAAAGGGTAAGCTAAAGAAAGGAACAATGTACAAAAAGGAGCGCAGTCAGTGTATATACAGCGAGTATACAGCGAGTGTAGTGTGTGCGTGTGTGTGTGTGTGTGTGTGTGTGTGTGTGTGTGTGTGTGTGTGTGTGTGTGTACTGTATGTGTGTGTGGCATGTGTGTCCTATACATACATTCAGGTCCTATACATACATACACACATACATACAAGTAGTTCTGTGCATGATTATACTAGTGTTGTTGTTGTTGTTGTTGTTGTTGTTGTTGTTAGTGGATGACAACATCACAGGCAGTTAGTATCAGGTTGGATAGAGCGGCCTGGAGGAGGAGTCCAGACTTTCACCGGAGGAGCAAACTCCTCTTCTCTAAGACAGCAGCCCGTTTAGACAAAAGCAATACTCATTTTGTGTTCTGAAAGAGCCACCATTTTATCAGACCTGCAAACTTCCCACAGAGGTTTGGGACCCTAACACACAATCCTCTGTGTTTCTCTGGACAGAGTCCTCCAACGCCTCTCTGCTGACCAATGCCGAGAAGATCGCCACCATCACCACTACGCACACACCACAAACTGCCTCCGAGCCTCGGTGGGTGAAGATACTTTCACTTAATACTCATACTTATTCGTAAATTATATACTAAAACCAAAATACTTATGCTATTTTTTCCTGAGCCTGTCAATAAGTAATTCCCAATGATGTATGTCTATCTGTGTATGAATATGAGCGTACTCTTTTGCAGGAACAACTCCAAGTCTAAACAGGCTCCGCCTCCTCCCCCCACCCAAGTTCAGCCCTCTCAGGTAAAGATGGACACTCCCTGGTACACACCTGACCTGGAATAAGCATGATTGATCGATTGATTGAGAAATCAGTACATCAGCCAGCCAGTCAGCCAGTCAGTCAGTCAGTCAGTCAGTCAGTCAGTCAGTCAGTCAGTCAGCCAATCAGTGAGTTCAACAAAGAGGGTTGCAGTGCGAGGAGACACCAGCTGAACTTGTGGTGAGTGAATTGGGTGTCCAGCCCTTGTGGTGCCCTTGCTAGGTGTTCTGTACCCTTTTCATTGGCTGAGGATACATTCATTATTCATTGGTTCCGGGCTATTGTACCTCCATTGATTTTGTGTGAGTTCATTTGCTGGACGTGGCTTGATGAATCCTGAATTTAGAACACACCTTGTGACCCCCCCCCCCCCCCCCCCCATGTTCTATGAATTGTGTGTATTATCGCTGCTTCTTAATATACAGTACCCCTGTAAACCTGCTTACTCTGTCCTTTCTCCATCTCTCTTTCCCTCTTTCTCTCTCTTCCTCTCTCCCTCCTTCCCTCTCTCTTTCAATCCCCCCCGCCGCTCTCTCTTTCAATTTCCTTCTCACCGCCCCCCCCCACCCCCACCCCCTTCTCTCTCTCTCTCTCCCTCTCTCTCTCTCTCTCTCCCCCTCTCTCTCTCTCTCTCTCTCTCTCTCTCAGGATGCAGAGTTTTACTCTGTGGATCTGGAGCGTGACAGTAAAGGTTTTGGCTTCAGCCTGAGAGGGGGGCGCGAGTACAACATGGACCTGTACGTGCTGAGGCTGGCCGAGGACGGGGCGGCCGTCCGGAACGGCAAGATGAGGGTACGGACTCAGAACGCCAGAGAGGGCAGAAGCTCCTCCCCTTATTGGGTCGCAGGGTTCCCAATATCCCCCCCGAATATCAACAGCATCGCCTCAGTCAAAAATCCCCGTCGGCGTCGGTCTGCGCACCGCCCCCGACGCCGGCGCCGGTTGTCATAGTAACATGGCCGCTCTCTCCCGGCGTTCTCAGGTGGGGGACGAGATACTGGAGATCAACGGCGAGAGCACAAAGAACATGAAACATGCGCGCGCCATCGAGCTCATCAAGAACGGCGGGAGGCGGGCGCGCCTCGTCCTCAAGAGGGGCGATGGATCCGTACCGGAATATGGTGGGTAGAGTACCGGGGCGTGGCACCGTTCCCCTACGGTGTTACTCTTGACTAACAGCACTGACTCTTAATGCCGAAGGCCCCCCATTCATTCCAACCGGCCCCTGGAGGGGGCCCCAGGAGGACCCACATCCTCCTGATTCAGCGCTTATGAACAGATAATCGTGATATTGACTGGTGCCTAAGTCACCCTGCAGTGTTTGTTGTGCAAAGGATTTTATGATTATTTGGCGTCCCGGTGATGTGTGCCGTATCTGAGTCACATCTGCTGTTATTGCCGTCACGTTCGCATGCGTCTCTTTCTCTGAGAAAGGCTAATGAGATAACGTGTGTGATTATCCTTCTATCTCTTTCTCTTGTCTCCCGAGGATCATCTGTAACCCATCTCTTTCTCTATTTTGTTTATTTTCTTTCTCCGTTTCCTCTGCTTTTCTCTCTCTCTCTCTCTCTCTCTCTCTCTCTCTCTCTATCTCTCTCTCTCTCTCTCTGATTGCTGGGCTCTTCCTCGTCTCTCCAGCGATGATGGCTCCTCATCTCGCTGTGGGTACAATGAGAAATGACAAGATGGGAGAGCCCTGTTTCTACCTAATGGGTCAAAACCAGGCCACGGTTTGTAGCCTAAAGTCTGCTGTCCCCTAACCCACCTCGCTTCTCGACTCTTTAACCTCCGACCCTTCAACCCTGCACCTTGAGAATCCCCCTGCCCTGTCCTGTCTGTGTGTGCCGTGGCCTGACTCACTCACTCCCTCCCTGGCCCGATGCCGTGCCTCCATAACCGACGTGAATCCCATCTTCCCAGAATGCACGGCTTCTCCACTGCCCGCCTCACACCAGCAGCCGCCAGTGGGATTGATTCATGTCACCGCTCATCACATGTTGCTACCACAGCAACCTGTCTTTAAATACGCAAAGTCATGGGCAAAACATTGTCTTGTTGCTGTTGTTGTTCTGCCAAGCTATTTGTTTTTCTGCTGTTCCCAATGATGGACATCGATGTGTTTGCCATTCCAGCTCTTGATAATTCCTTAGGTGCTTGTGTCATTTATAACCCTTGCCCTCCACTATTGATCCACCTGTTGATTTACTGCTGCCTACATGTTTCAACCCATTGACATATTCACTTCAACGCATACATATAATATACTAAACGTATGTATATAAAATATAGTAGGCTAACCTGTAGATGAAAGTAAAACATTATTTACATATTTTAATGTCACACAGTTTATTCGTCAGTTGTTTCAAGGGCTTTTGTTGTCCCAAACCTTTTCATTTTGAAACGTGTTTGCAGAAGTGCATGGCAATGCATGGTTTACATCAAAACCCCTGTGTTGGCTCCTTATCGATACAGTTAAAAGGATGTGCAGTCAAGATGGAATAGTCCTGTTTGTTGTTGGAGTTTATGGCTTTTTCTATGATACATGGTTCTGTGTAAACACGTCTTACTGTGCATAGTATGTAATTGCAAAGCCTTTTGAATTCCATACTAACTGTGTTCCTCTATGTTCTTCCAGACGGCAGCAATGACAGGCACTCTCCCACACCCGGGGCACAAAACACTCCGGAAGTGAGAACTCTGCCACCAAACAGCCGATATCACACCTCATCGGAGTCCAGTTATCCACCAGACCTTCACAAACCATCACGCCAGTCTGCACCAGGCAGAGACAGGGACAGGGTTGGGGCTGGGACCGACGGGATGGAGCAGAAGGGCCGGCACTTTAACCCCCACCACCATCACACATGGAACAACAACCACAGCCACGCCAACCCCAGGCAGCACTCCCCAGACAACAGCTACGGCCACGGCAGCAGCAGCGGCGGCAGCAAGAAGACCCGCGGACGCAAGGTCAAGAAGTCCGAGTCCGAGAGCGGCATCTCCAAGCTCCTGAAAACTCTGAGGAAGGACAGTTCGGGGAAGAAGGCGGCGGCCGCAGCGGAGAAGGAGAGGGAGAAAGAGAGGGGCAGAGAGCTCTCGGCTAGCAGCTCCACTCTGGACCGCAGGTTTGGTCAACAGCGACAGGGCTCTCTTGACCGCTCCCCTGGCCGCAAGCGCAACTCCTCCCCCGACCGGCGTCGGGCCAAGTCCATGGACCGCAGGGCGGAGCGGGCGCCGCAGCGCGACCGCACACCCGAGAGGGAATGCGACGACGGGGGCTTCCTCAGTCACTCGGCCACGCCGGAGCGACCCTACTACTACGACCGCAGGCTCCTCCTCCGGGAGCCTCCCACGCCGGGCCGCGTCTTCAGTGACGTCGCCGCCACCCCCGAACGGGCCAACAACGGCGACTCGCTGTCCCTCTCCAGGGGCCGCACCCCTGACAGGAGCCTGAAGAACGGCAACCTCCTGAGAGACTCATCCTGGGACAGGGACAGCAGGGATGATGGGAGGGTGGGGACGAACGGGACGCCGGAGAGATGCTACCTGAGGGAGAGGGACTCGTCCCCCGACAGCAGCTACAGCCGGGAGGATGTGAACTACGCGACCGCTCCCAGGCCCAAGGACTACTACGGCATGACGAAGAACAACGCCGACCACAACAACGCGGCCTACAACAACGCGGGACACAATAACGCAGGCCAGAACAATGTTGCGCACAACAACGCAGGGCACAACAACACAGTAGGCCGCAGCCCTAACCAGCTGCCAGAGCCCAAGAGAAGGCTGTACAAAGAGAGCCCCAAGGACCTCAGCATCTAAAGCAGAGCAGAGCCGAGGCCAGACTGTGTTGAGATCCTCCCTCTCCACTCACTCCTCCTCCCAGGAGACTTATGTACCATATACACTGGACTTGGACTTCCGAGGAGCTTAACGAGCTCACCTGATTTATCCGATCGATTTGTTGATTGACTGATTGAATGATTGATTGATTTGACTTCTTGTGATCCCAGCCAGAGATTCATAAAACAGCAGGAGTACAATCTTTTTCTTTTTTTTTCGATTCATGCATTTGTTTTTGTTCTCGTTCTCTAGTTACTCTAGCGTTACCGAGGTTGTCGTACTGTAGAGAAGGTGTGTGTATGTGCCTATCATATCACAACTGGTGATTTTGCTATTTTTGTAGGCATCTCTGACTCCACATATCTGTTCCCTCAGAGGTTTGAGACATGCTTGCAACTGTGGTCACTGGTACTCAATGAGCTCGTTTTAAACATGTTGTAGATGTTTGTTTTAAACATGTTAATGAGCTTGTTTTAAACATGTTGTGGATGTTTGTTTTTTATCCCTGGACGGCCCTGTAAGGCGTAATTATAGCACAAGACACTGGTAGTACAGAAAGCTTATGAACGGCTGCAGTGTGTACATACTGTTCGTAAGTGAATATTGTACTAGATGAAGACTAAATCAAAATTTTGAAACTGATGGTAATTTTAAAGTGAAGAAATATAATATATGAGATCATATTTTTTTGCATTTGCTTGCTATTTATTTTTAATTGGCACATACCATAAGCAAGCTCCTTGAAAGCTTGGAGGACCAACTTATACCGCCACATAGTCAAAACACATTTCATCCTAATTTGATTTGAGCATTAACTGCTGGCTGTTAGGCTAGCCCCCCCTCTAAGTTAAAACAGACTCACCATTTTGCAACAAAATGGAAAAGAGAAACTAACCCTCAAAATGAGAGAACACAATGTTAATATTCTTCTCGCAGGGTAGAGGAAGCTGAAAACACTTGTAATGTTCTGAGATATCTGTTCCTCTGCATGTCTAGTAATGGGGCACTAAGAAGAGTAATGCTCCTCTTATCTCTCTCTCTCTCAGACTAGGCGGCCTGTGGTGGAAAGAGACTTGTTTGGTTTGTGAATCATAGGAAAGTGGAGGTGGTCACCTGGGCTCTCTGTAATGCCAGATTGGGCAGCGTACAGTAGAGAAGGTCTTATGAGGAAGGGACGTCAAGTATCTGTGACTCATCACTTGAGGGAACATCAGTCTGTTAGGGTAGAGGATTCCACTAGAATACCCAAACACAGAAACATGCTCTCTTGATACCTTGTTATATCTTCCTCTCTGTGCCCAAATGAGGGCACTACTTCCCAGGTCCTAAGAGCATGAGGTGATGGTGTGATTGTTTAGGGAGGAGTTGTGTTGGTAACAGATGGAAGGTTCTGGTACAGAAGTCAACTGATCTGCCATTCTGAGCCATGCTGTCAAGCCACTGGAGTCTGACTGCTGCTTTACAATGTGTTTTATGGGTGTTCTCTGTTTTATGTTTCACTAAACTAAAATATATTGGATAAACCACAACACATGCATTGTTTTATCACTGTTGTTGCCATGGTACTGTATTAAAAAAATAATGGGGAAAAAAAGAGAAGAAAAATAAAGTATGAAGTTAACCTGCCGGTCATCACCTGTACAGAATTTTACGATGTAACAAATAGGAACCTGTCAAGGAATAAAATGTTGCCTTTTTCTTGTACAAAAGAGAAATTTATGAGAATCCTCAACACTGAGGAATGTGATATTGTGTTTATATTTCTGAAATGGACCTGATGATTCATGGGAAATAAGTTAATGTACTTTGAATCAGGTATGTAAAGAGGTTCTAAAATGGAGGACTGTATTTGGTCAATCAGAAGCTGTTTGTTGGTTTGAATATCTCTCGATGGTTAGCCTGCCTTTGTATTATAAAGCACTTGTATGCAGTCTGTGTTCTTTAAGCATTATTTCTTGCAACGTGCTCCAGACATAATGCTGTCTCTGTGTTGATAAAAGCAGTACATGTATATGGGCCAATCTTTTTATAAAACTATGCATATATAAATACTACATTGTTCATAGCTTTATTTGACCCATGAAGCTATACATAACATTAGTCTAAGTACAAGTAGATGTGGACTTACCAGTAAAAGCTTCTTTCCTTGGATCACAATGTATATGTAGCTATCAAAAGAAGTCTGTGAATGCTATTTTTATTATCAAATAAAGTTTTCCATACAAATTCACAAGGATTTCATATTTCTGCACAGCTGTCTGTAATCATATTTTCTCAGGAAATTTTGATTGGCCTGATTGACATTATTCTTTTTGCAGTGCAGAATCTGTACTGTTATACCAAATGAGATACAGTTCTCATCCCATTAAAGAATGCAAGCTACAGTCCCCACACTTGATCTCATTTAGTAACAGGATCACAATATGAGCGCCAACAGAATCACGTGAAAGGATGTCAACATAATCTCTCTTTCTTTTTCACAGTTCTGTATCTGACATTTCAGATCTGTCTGATTAGCAGCCAAGATAAGGGGCAGTGGATTTCTATGTCAGGAGACATAGGAGACCACTCCATGTTTGAGTTATACTACAAACATGTGGAGGACATACCTGCAGCTACGACTACTACTTTCAACCAAAAGAAGATCGAAACGATCGCTGTGGCCCATACTGATCACTGTGGCACATACTGAATGCTGTGGCCCATACTCTACAGTAGGCTAGCACCTGTAGGTTCTAAGTGCAGATTCCGTGTGAAAGCTGGACTGATTCAGATTCAGATTCCTTTATTTGTCACAGGTACAGTCACAGTGAAATGTTGCTGCCGGCTCCGAGATGAGCTTGTTATATATATATCTATATGGTATGGATGGATTATGTACATGCTATATATATGGATATAATAACACTGGGGGCGGGGCATGGATGTGTTAAGTACATGCTATTAGCATTAATAAATAATCCTGGGGGTTAGACATACAGTATTAGCACTATTGTACTGTAGTTATTGGCAATGTATACATTAGTTAGAGTCATTCAGGTGCCGAGTCTCTGTGTTCGTCATGTGTGTGTTAACTTGTGTATAAATTGCATTGCAGTATAACCCCTATGGGACACTCATACAGTGGACCCAATACACTGAGTAGTTTTGACACCACAAACCCTGTGTTATGTGTTACTGTAATTATTAAAGAAGTATATAAACAGACCTTGAGAGGACTTTTAGGCTTGCAATTGCTCCTCCACTGTACTGTATTCCATGCCATAACTGATGAAGCAGTAGGACCTCCACTATGGGCGAGCATGCACAGATCCACCACGCCTGGCCCTGGATCACCAGGGGCTCACATCACTGAATTATGGATGTGTTTTGTGTTTCTTCTTTTTCTAGATGAAAAAAGCATGCTGGGTAAGAATTAAAGCACATATAGTACTGTTGTATCGGTTGAAACACAGTCTAGAGACCTGGAAGGGAATGGTACCGATGAAATTATCCATGGGTCCAGGGTGGGGGGTGGGGGGGCTTGCTGACCTTGATGGGCAGTTGTCATGGAAACACACAAATGGATTCTGCGCCACGGAGTCAGATGTTGACAGCAGGAGACATCTTTGAGGCAGAATTTCTCCTTTAACAAGGAAATGGAGGAAGTGGAAAAATCCAACACCGACAGCGGAACCTCAAAGCCATTCTAATATGTGTAAGACTAGAGAGAATGTAGCATTCCTAAAAACAATCTGCAGTCTTCAGGTGATGGTGCTCTCTGTCTTCATATCCCAGCCCTTAATCTGGTTTTAGGCCTGTGATTGATTTGTTTTCTTCAGCCACTCAGTGGCTGGTAGACTGGAGCAGATCGCATGGCGAGAATATCTGTATTCCACCAGAGATCCAATGGCATGAGGGTTGCTATAGCTACACTCCAAGGTCATTATTGGAGAGTTCTTGAGGTGTTTGTTTTGCTCCGGCCTGACAGATATTTCTGCACAGCCGAGCACTGAGGAGAAGGAATCACTTGTCATTCCTTGACTTCCTGTCATTTATCACTCAGCAACACGCAGGCTACGCTCATAAAGTAGTTTCACGGAGTAGCCTACAAATCCATGAATAATCTAGCGATGTGATGAAAAAATAATGCTGTAGATGTATTTCGGATATTCTCTTATTCCTTTAGGAGGATTAACATAATGAAGGAGTAGTGAGAACAGGCTTTCTGAATCAACTTCTAAACCTCAGCGGAGAAGCAATGCTGTAGATGATACACAATTATAATCAGTAGGCCTAAAGCCTTCAATAAGAACAGGTGACATTTTTTTAAGAGGTCTAGTCTAGACACAGTTCTCAGTCTTTGTGTGAATGTACTATAATATTGTAACCCTCGACGTACTGTATCCACATGATAGTGTTTGAATGTGCCAGCACCATAGCAACATGACAACCTCTTAAGCACCATATTGATACTAACCCAATTAGATAAATCAGGTCAACCTTTTGTCTGATTAATGTACGTCAGCAGATTGACTAGACTGACCTCCTGAGTCACAGCTATGGGTATTGAGGTCATCTTGCAGTATTACCTTGCACTTAATAAAAAGTGACCTTTAATTGACCCGAGTTTACAGAAGCACACTCTCATTGCTTAGTTATGTCTGTACTGTACTATAGTACAATGTTAGGCTCTTTTTTGTACTGTCCTGTCATTTGCACTGGCCTGTCTTGATCCTGCACCCTGTCTATTGTTGTCTTTTTACTGTCTGCACCAACAGTCCACAACAAATTCCTAGAAGGCCTGATATGAAAACCTACCTGGCTACAATAAAACTGATTCTGATTCTAATGTAATGTTTGTGGGATAATATAGGCCTACATTACAGAAGCCTAACGTTTTCACACACACACACACACACATGTACACACACACACACACGCACACACATGTACACACACACACACATGTACACACACACACAAACTGCAGAAAATAAGATACAAAAAGCTATGCTTTGGTTGATTATTGACTCACAACATGAATGCACACTGATTAGATCATTCACATTTATTTTATTTTTTTATATACTACAGTCACTTATTCACCCCTGTAATAAGTAAAACATGAACAGGGAGATTAATTTGCAAAGTGCGTTTTATTTTACGTTGCGTTGATTACATGTCTCTACATTCACAAATAAGCCAGTAACATATAGGATCCAACTGTAAAAGATTTAAGATATTTTACTTTCGTCATCTTCGGAAAAAAAAACATCTTACACATCGATACGTTGGACTCACTGTACATGCAGAAACAACTTTGTCGTGGGCTGCCCTGTCCTGCAAACTGTCTTTAGGTCGAACCAACTGGTTTGTAAAAAAAAACAAAAATTAAGTTGTTTCTGTAGACGATAGTCTTCAGTCGTTTCCCGGGGGAGCAGAAGTCTTCTTCGTGGATGCTGGATAGCGGGGCCCGTAGTGAGGGCGCGTTTATGCCGGGGACACGGAGGACGAGGACGCGGAGGAGGCCTCGGTCTTGGAGGCGGTGGTGGACGCTCCCTCTTCCTCTTCGAAGGGGTTCTTTCCGCAGCACAGCGTGGTGAGCATGCAATGGCGGAACTGCTTGTTCATGCAAATGTAGATGATGGGGTTGTAGAGGGCGGAGCTCTTTGCAAAGAAGGACGGGATTGTCATGAAGAGAGGTCCGAATTCGGCGCCCTGGTTGCAGAAGATCCACCAGGCCACGCTGGCGTAGGGCAGCCAAGACACCAGGAAAGAGCACACCATGAGGATGACCATGCGGGTCACCTCCCGCTCGGCCCTCTGGGTAGTCTCGGACTCCTGCTGGGCGGCGGCGGCCTCTTTGACGGCGCACAGCAGACGGCCGTAGCAGAAGGAGATGATGAACAGAGGAACGGCGAAGTGTAGGACGAACATATAGATGACAAAGGATTCGTTGTTGTAACCGGGGGCACGGGTGTAGTAGTCGACTCCGCAGGCGCACTGCATGCCCTCTGGGATATAACGGGACCATCCAACCAGAGGGGGCACGGAGCAGCTGCAGGCCATCACCCAGGTGAAGGCCAATCCCATGATGGCGTGGTTCTCCCCGAAGCGGAAATTGGCGATGGGCTTGCAGACGACCAGATACCTCTCGATAGCCAGGACGACGAGGGACCAGAGGGCGATCTCACCGCCGTGGGTAGCGAAGAATCCCTCGATGTTACAGCCAAGCCTGCCGAAGACGAAGTAGCCGTTCATGGAAGAGTACATCGTGGTCGTGAATCCACCGATCACCATGAAGAGGTTAGCGACAGCCAGGTTCAGCAGGACATAGTTTAGGGCGGTCCTCAGCTTCTTGTGCTCGATGGTAACATAGAGTGTGAGGAAGTTGACTGGGAAGCAGGTGAGGATGAGGAAGAACATGTAGGAGCCCAGCGCAAAGAATGCCACTGGGCTGACAAGGTAGTACTGAGGATACTCATAGGGGCTCCTGACAACGCCAGTGGTATTTGTCATAGGAACATAGAAGAACGGTCCCTCCGTGCCATTCATGATTGCGGTCTTGTGGTCAGCCCTTCAGTGGTGTTGTTTCTTCTGGCTGTACAGGAAAGAGATGGAGAGGGGCCTTGCTAGTAGACCCAGCTGGTCAGGCTCCAGCTTTTAAAGACACACCTTGGATTATCACTTTCCAAATCCGTCAGCACAAAGTGATTTGGGGCATAGTTAATATCTAATCCAGCCACCACTGCAAACATAACTGGCCACTCATCAAGATATTAAGGTTACACCTGCTTATACCTATCAGGGAGCAGTCTGATCACTGCTTAGTCGTCATTGTGATTAGAACCAACTTAAGCGCTAGTGAAAGTATCTGAAATGCTACACTGGCCATCATACAGCCACCTAGGTCCAGAACAATGAGCTATGGCCTGGAAAAATATGATAAAGTTAGTAGTTAGGACATTAATAAGGACATTTACTGTAGTCGTTTTTAGGTGATCTGATTGCATGACTTAAAGCTGCAGTATGTACGATTTTCATAACATTTTAAACATTTAAATAATATAGCCATAAGTTAAATCAAGAGCGATTAGTGATTGAGCTCCTCTGTGAAAACCTTGTCTTTGTAGGCTGCTGTTTGGCCCTAATTATTATAATTTGGTGTCAGGTCGACACCAGAGCAATTTTTTATAGCTTGGAGGTGTGATCACACCTAGTTCAAAGCATGTGTACGTGCTGAGGTTCAATCAGCAACACATGACATTCTTCTATGTCCGTATGTGTGCCCAAACCCACAAAATGTGTAACTGAAGCAGACTGAACTAGCTTTTCCGTCATAACTAGCTCGTAGCTGGATCATAGTGCATAACTTACAAACTGCAGCTTTAAAGACAGCCCTTAAAATTATGCAACAACTACAGTACTTTAAACCAAGGCAAACCATTTTATGTATCTGTAATTTGAGAACTTCGTGAAATTATATCATAGTACATCAAATGAGGAAGACCTGAATTTTTCATCCTCGTAAAAGGTCCTGTCTACATCAAGATACAGTAGGCAATCTCTTGCAATGAGTAGAAATTGCTTTAATATAATGGTTAGTCAGTAGATGAGAGCAGAGGGACTAGAGGAGTTGGGGTGTAACATCTTAGCAGCTAGCAGAGTGCTCAGCACTTTCCTAATGGGTGTTGTATTAAAGGGATTTGGAGATTATGTTACTCTCACAGGCCTGTAATGGGTTTACACTGTAGTCACAGAGGTCTAACTGATTGGTCACCCTCACACATAGCACCGCAAGCACATCAACCTTTAAGACTTATTTTATTTAAAGGTACTTTAACATGGCCCTTTTACTGCAATTAATGGTGTATTACAGCATTTTGTTTTCTGCCAGCTTGAAGACAATATCACAAAGGCATAAAAGGGCAGGTGCAAAACAATGACCAATACATGTGTAAATCTCTAGATTTATTCTGTAAATTGTCCTGTAGAGATGCATACAGTTCCTGGTAGGTGACTGTGTTAACATAATTATGTCGTCAAATTTGTCAGTAGCCCAATAAGCCAGTTTAGTTTGACTAGTGTAGGTCAAGTTTATTAATACCATAGGTGGTTATATTGTAGCACTGAAGTAGGATTAATGTACCCCTCTAACCTCATCTATGATGCTCAGTTAAGAGTTTCTCGCTCTGCTCTCCTCTGCTATAAAAGTGTAAACTAATCCACTGCAAGGTGGTGCACACATATTTTGCAGGTGAACTCTGCCCTCTAGTGGGGCCTCATTGATATGACCAGAGGGGTATTGCATTGTATGACTTTGTTAACCTCTTGAGACCATCCTGATCAAGAAACTGAGCTTTGTAGCCTCTCGACTAGAATTTCAGAAAATGTGCAAATTTAAAGTGCTGAAGGCAAATCCTGTTAAAGGCCCTATGAGGAGTTTCGGGAAGCGGAAATGTTTTCTGCCCAAAAAGACCACATTTCCCATGAGCCTCCCCGCGCACTGTCATAAACCTCAGCTACCTGAGCCAGGTGTTTTGAAGACGGAACGAAGGCCACTGACGAGGTAATTACATAGGTCTTACTAGTAACGTTACTTTTGACAATATATAACATATTTAAATTATTATTCATCTTGTCGTAACTGCAGTAAATCGTTTCGTCATTCCAAGGAAGTTCTGAACGACCCGACCACAAAATAATAATCTAAAAATAAACTACATACAAGAAACGACATTTGTCGAAAATTGACACATGAACAAGTGTGGGTAATGTAGATTCATCCACATTAAAGGGGAGCCAAGATCAAATTTGCTGTATGCTCATCTCAAAGTGGCAGATAGGCCAGATATGGGCCGGGGTTTTAGAAAATGAACCCAGTCTTTTATTTGCTTCACAGGGCAGGCACTTTCAAAACGACTTGGCAGGTGATTGGATGAATGAAGGAAAGAACCGGCACTCACGAGATAGACACTAGTCTTCAAAACTTTAATGGGCAGGAATGAACGTTTCGGCCTTAAGCCTTCATCAGCATCGTTAATCATCAGTACGCTTTTTTGTAGGTGATTGGATGAATCATCTGATAAAAATCTGAAAAAGTCTATCAGTGTTCATCGCTGTCATAAACCCGCCCATCGTAGCTGTGTGTACTTCAAATTCCTCTGAACCAACGCTGATTGGCGAGATTGTTTTCCAATCGGAAACCAAAATGTATCTATCAAGAGTTTCCAGACTGATTTACGAGCAACAACGTGAGCTTGCATCATCAGGATGGTCTCACGAGGCTGCCAGTCTATAAGCACATAATGATGTCTCTTGTTTACAATAAACATAATGTTGTGTTTGTGAAAGAAGGAGGAGGCAGCAGCAGTTGTTCGTGTTTTGGGGTTTTATGGGCCATAACAAGTCATAATGCACAAACTGCTCCCAGGGGATGAGGAAAGGGAAGAGTCACAATAGGCAAACAGGGGGGGCGTCGCCATCCTGATCACGTCAGTCTGCTGTAGCCCAGGACGCACAAGACTGACCCAGGTGAATATTGACATGCTTGTGTTTCTTTCAAAGAACCTGTGTTTTGCTAAACAGGCAAACAGGGCCGCTCTAGCCTGGCGTCACCATCCTGATCACGTCATCCCACATTTTGCTTTCCATGGATCTGTCTGGACTTCTCCCCATCCACAAAGATTACCAGAAATAACAAATAATGGCCCAATCAGGGACGGTGTTCTGATTGCTGTTCTGCCCCACAGTGAGGACGCAGCCCCTGATTGGTTGTCGTAGTGTTACACTTATAGAACTTAAAGGAACATACCACATTTCTTAAACGTCAAGAAATGTGGTATGTTCCTTTAAGTTCTATAAAATAACGGTTAAGGAAAAAGTAGAAAACGCACATCGTAGAGGTGCCGCCGATAACGGGCGAAATACTGGATAAAAGGAATGAAACCGCACACTCAAGCTCTTGATGCTAGGTGATTTAATAAAATATAATTTAATCAAATTAAATCATCCAGCATCGAGAGCTTGAGTACATACATACATATACATAGGCTATATACATATAGGCTATATACAGTATATATATATATATATATATATATATATACATACATACATACATACATACATACATACATACATACATACATACATACATACGTGCACGCCTCTATATATTCTTATACAGTCTGATGGCTGCTGGCACAAAAGAAAGTCTGAACCGCTCCTTATTGGACCTGGGTGGGATGAGTCTGTGACTGAAAGTGCTCCCCATCTGCCACAGCTCGCCATGGAGGGGATGGGAGGGGTTGTGATAGATAGACTTCAGTTTGTCCCTCATCCTCCTCTCGGCCACAGACTCCAGGCTGTCCAGTTGTTGCCCCACGATGAAGCCAGCCGTCCTCACCAGCTTGTTTGACTCCCCCGACTTAATGCTGCCTACCCAGCAGGCAATGGCAGAGAACAGTGTGCTGGCTACGACAGATTGGTAGATCATCCTCAGTACAGTAGCCTGCTACACACGTCGAAGGACCTGAGCTTCCTGAGGAAGAGCAGTCTGCTTTGTCCTTTCCTGTAAAGGGCCTCAGTGTTGTCAGTCCAGTCCAGTTTGTTGTTCAGGAACTTGTATGAGTCCACCATCTCAACCTCCTCACCCATGATGGTGATGGATGTTGTACACAAAACATTTTGTGTACAACATTTATTAACGTATAATCCTAGTTTAAACCCACACCGACCATATTTGAGCCTGGTCTCACCGCTACTATATTTCTCAAACATGAGATGAAATAGTGTCCACACTGCAAAGCATCATTGTTGTATAATAAAACAAAAGAAGAAGGTGGCAGCTCCAGTTTACTGTGGGAGAAAGTCCTTCTTGCAGGTAGGTGATCTCTCAACTAACTAAAACTTTGGCGCCGGGTGCAGTGAAGACGTATAGGCCTAGCTCACGTTAGCGTAGCAGCTAGTGCCATCTGTAATCAAGTTCACTTCACAATTTAAAATACATGTACAAATAATGAATTTTTCTATACAGCACCTCAGGATTAATCTGTAGCCCAGGACGCACAAGACTGACCCAGGAGAATATTGACATGCTTGTGTTTCTTTCAAAGAACCTGTGTCTTGCTGAACAGCTTAGGTAGTCCCTTTAGACATGCAAATGTACAAGCATTAGGGGACAGAGTGTTTACTGTGTGATCAAGAGGATCATAGTTCATACCGTTTGTAAAGACCTGAATGAAGAGGTCATAGTATAGATACTGTACGCATTAGGGGACAGTGTCTAGTCTACTGTGTGAAATCAGAGAGACTCATCGTTCATATCTTCACCTCAAAGACCTGAAAGAAGAGGTCATAGTGTAATTCATAAGTACAAGCATAAGTCTACTGTGTGAAGACTGGTGTAAATGTAACAATATGTTCCACAAATAAAGTAATGTGTTATTTTGTGTGTTCCTGCGTGCACCTGTTCACACACACACACACACACACACACACACACACACACACACACACACACCACCTTACACACAAAC
Organism: Borostomias antarcticus; assembly: GCF_949987555.1. Lineage (NCBI taxonomy): Eukaryota > Metazoa > Chordata > Actinopteri > Stomiiformes > Stomiidae > Borostomias > Borostomias antarcticus. The sequence continues at coordinate 19,576,389 of NC_140244.1, read as the reverse complement.
TTAGCCCTGTGTGGACAGGATTAGTACTGCTCGACAGCACACATCCCCCTTCGGCCTACCAAATTATGAAAAAGGCTCGCAAATCTGGTTTTATGCTCCCAAAAATGTATTATACTGTAGCTTATATTAATAAAAAGGTATTGGTTGATACTTAACCTAAGATCTTGCTCTCTTGACTACCTACGCACCGTCACTCAAACAGATCCACTTTTTCACCACTCAATGTCGAGTTGGCGCTACCCGGCCATTTGACAGAAACTTGTAGTCCCATACAGTACATAAGGCTTGTACATTCATAGCCTAATGTTTCCCCTTTCTGTTTGGAGTAGTACTGTAGGCCTATATTAATATAGGCTATTATAGAAACAACATTTCGATCCCAGGTGGATCTTCATCAGATTACGTGGGCAACCACCTGGGTTGTAAAATAAAATATTTTTTTGGGAGCATAGAACTGGAGTTGTGAGGCTTTTTCACAATTTGAGATTCAAGGGACTCGACATTGACTTCCATTGATACACAGAGCTCACGCAATACAAATCCCTAAATCATGTAATTCATATAAAAAGCTGGTATGTCTATCCGGACCGTAATAAAATTATCAGAGGATGTCAGAGTTCACTGGTGACGTCAGTCAGAATTACTGTTGTGGCTGGCCAAAATCACTAACATGTCGTTCAGGACGTGAATCAAATTTCACCCTGGTGAAAATTACATTACCTGACCTCTGGTTATTACAACAGGTCTTACACTTAAGCCCCATTTCCAAAGCACCCCAGTGACCACTGTCGACACCTTCCACTTCCTGGGCACAACCATCTCCCGGAACCTAAAGTGGGAGCTGTAGCCTACATCTGCTCCCTCACCATAAAAGCACAGCAGAGGATATTCTTCCTGAGGCAACTGAAGAAATTCAACATGCCAAAGGCAATGATGGTGCTCTTCTACATCCATCATCAGGTCCATCCTCACCTCCTCCATTGCCATCTGGTTCTCATCCTCTACAGACAAAGACCAGGGCAGTAATATCTCATGTACCAACAGACTACAAACTGCTCAGAACAGGGTAGTTTAGAAACTCCATCCTCGTACTCACTTAACAGCCCAACATTTTAAGTATCTTGGTTGGCTCACTGTAGAGGACAGAGTGACAATGCTGAATCTCTGACTAGTGCATGGCATTTATTATGACTCCACTCTTATTATTTTAGAGGGTATTTTAATAGAGTCTGTGATTCTCACAATTACCGAGCCAGGGCTAGAGATAACAATCTGGCTACCACAAGATTCAGAACATTGATAGGTAAAATAATTTCACATACTCTGGTGTAGTCACTTGGAATAGTCTTCCAGCCTCCATAAAAGCCCAGTTAGCACGGTAAACCAGTTTAAAGTAGCAGTAAGAAGGTGGCTGCTAGAACGTCTTGAACACTAGAGCTCTTTGTATGAGGGTCTGTCCCCTCTCTCATTCTCTCTCCTTTTCTCTCCTGCTCTCTCTCTCTCTCTCTCTCTCTCTCTTTCTCTCTCTTTCTCCCTCTTTCTCTTTCTCTCAGTTTTTAACCTCTCATAAATGCTATGTTTTTGTATTAGATGTGAAGTACATTGTTGCCAGGAGAAGACCACCGTGGAAACAAGTCTGACTTTTCTGTGTTTTTTTTATCCTCGTCTGTTAATGAAGGCCATGTTGTGGTTTCTGTCCTATGTGGGTGGTTTGTTTGTAAAGTTTCAGATAAATAAATAAAAAAAATCTAAGTGCAGCACCTCCTTGGCTCCGCTGAGAGGGTGATTGGCTGTAGACTGCCATCCCTACAGGTCCTGCGTGCCGCCAGGACCCTAAAATGGTCCAATAAGATCGCGGCTGACCCCTCCCATCCTGGACACGGTCTCTTTGATCCACTCCCCTCTGGCAGGATACTGCGGTCCATCAGGACCGGGTCCACACGCCACAAAAACATTATCTTCCCCACGGCCATGAGACTCATCAACAAGGCTTGTGTCCTCCCACGAATGCCCCCCCCCCCCCCACATACACACACACACACACACACTGACTCTATACCCCTGCACCACTTGCACACAACCTCTGATTGTTCCACATACCTTAACGGCACACACACACACACTGCACTCACTGTACATACTGTAACACCGCTCACCACTGTAACACACACTCACCACACCCCATTCTGTATATAGTATGTATATTGAAATTCCCTTTTACTTTTTAACAGTATATCGTAATGTGTACATTGCACTGCATTTTGTTGCACTGTTTTTTGATATTTAGTATTTGCACTGTTTTTTGTACTGTTTTGCACTTCATGTCTTTGCACTGTCCTGTCCTGTCCTGTCCTGCACCCTGTCCTGTCATCTACAACAGCGCATGCCTTAACTCTAGTCACATTCCTAGTATGTGTGAACCAGATACATGGCAATAAACAGATCCTGAGTCTTGAGTCTTTTGGCTAAGGACAAAGAGGAGGCCAGGTCAGTCCAGGAGGAAGTGAAGAGGGAGCTGTGGAGGGCCAAGAAAATCTACGGAGAGAGGGTGGAGAGCAAACTTGACCTGAGCAGCACCAAGGAAGTGTGGGAGGGGATGAAGAGAATCACAGGGCTGGGTACTTCAGGCCCAGCTGTGGGGGGGGGAGTCAAGAACGTGCCAATGAGCTTAACTAGTTCTTTAACAGGTTCGACGCAACCCCTACGCCCACTCCTGTGAGGACACCCCCACCCCTGTGGGGCTGGAAGGCAGCCCAACGCTGCCTCTACCTCTGCCCCTGCACCCCTCCTCCCCTGTGAGGCTACTAGGCAGTTCCCCCCTTCCCACCCCCACACCACCAGACCATTCATCACAGAGAGTGTGGTAAGGGGTGAACTCCAAAGGCTAAGAATCAAAAAGGCCTCGGGTCCTGTCGGAATGAGCCCCAAGGGTGCCCAAGGAGTGTGCGAGACAGCTTGCTGAATGGTCTGAGGAGAACCAGCTCCAACTCAACATCGGCAAGACCAAGGAGCTGGTGGTGAACTTCAGAAGGAACAAGAGGCCTCCAGCCCTTCATCACCATCCAGGGCGAGGACGTTGAGATGGTGGACTCATACAAGTTCCTGAAGTGCACCTGAACAACAAACTGGACTGGACTGACAACACTGAGGCCCTCTCTAGGAAAGGACAGACTGTTCTTCCTCAGGAGGCTCAGGTCCTTTGATGTGTGTAGCAGGCTGCTGCGGATGTTCTACCAGTCTGTTGTAGCCAGCACACTGTTCTTTGCCGTCGCCTGCTTCCCAGATAGCAAGCGGATCTGGGCCATATACAGGCCAGATCTGGCCCTTGTGGCTTAGTTCCGGCCCATATATGGCCCAGAATTATTAAACATCCGCTTGCTATCTGGGTTGGGTGGCGGCATCAAGGCTGGGGAGTCAAACAAGCTGGTGAGGACGGCCGGCTCTGTTGTGGGACAACAACTGGACAGCCTGGAGCCTGGGGTGGAGAGGAGGATGAGGGACAAACTGAAGTCTATTCTAGACAACCTCTATGATGAGCTGTGGAAGATGGGGAGCACTTTCAGCCACAGGCTCATCCCCTGACTGACTGACGCCATAACACCGGCTGTCTTCAGCTGTTGCTGGGTGGTGGACAACAAATTCATATCACTGACCCCACTGGTCAGGAAGCCAACACTAAGACTTTAAACAACAATGCTGTTTGTACACCTGAAGAAACCCCATAGGTCAAACTTACTGCCGCTCTCTCCTGCGTTACTCATGCAGACGTTTGTCACTATGTCGTAAATATGGATTATTACAGTACCAACCCTGTAGGCCAGTAAATGAAGAGTCCATCGAATGATCACTGAAACTTATGCCCTGACACTGTCCTACATAATAACTATCTTAAGAAGGGGGTTTCTTCTTATAAATCACGCTTTCCTCTTAGGGTCGAGAGACTTGGTGTCTCTCTGAATGGTCAGTCTCTCCTGTGACTCCGGCTGTTTGACGGCCCAATAGACGGTGGCCTGGCCCTAGCTGATGACTGACGACTGGGAAGGGTGGTGGGCAGCAGAAAGAGGAAACCAAAGAGATGTGGGAAATGTTTGATGGAGAGGGAAAAGTGAGGATGCAATATGCTGGGGACAAGGAAGAAACTGGTTCTTGTCAGGAGTCTACATTCCACCTCACAGGCTACTGATGAGTCATTCCTTCAACCCCGAGTTTAGAAATAGTATAGCGGTCGTCATCTTTCCTCCTCCTAACTGTACCTTCAGGAAACCAAGCCTGACAGACCATTGGCCTTATTTGCATATTGGGATGACTGCTTTTTGCCGGAGGACAGATCAGTGGTCAGAGTGTAATGTTCTCTCACTTCGCCCACAGGAACTCTCTCTCGCTGATGGCCGTTAACCAGGATGGAGCATTGTGACACGGACGTTCCACGCCATCGTCTCACACATGCGTGTCACTCTGTTGGTTTATACAATGTTAGACGTTGTTGATTTATACAATGTTAGACGTTGTTGGTTTATACAATGTAAGACATTGTTGGTACAATGTTAGACATTGTTGACATGCAGTTAGAATCAAATGTTGTTCAGTGACCCAAGATATTGAGCTCTCATAATGGACCCTGTTCTATGTCAATCATCTGAGCCTGCTTGAAATACCTTTTTAACTGGGACACACCCACCACGAGCCGTGTAAACTGTAGATGTAAATGGGAAATGTAGATAGTTCAAACTAAGAGGACATCGCTTGAGTATATGGGGTATAGGGGAACATATCCATCTCCTTGCATGGATACATGCACTGCAACATCTCCTCCAGTAGAAGGTGCTGTGTACTGTAAAAAAGTGTTTTTAGGTGAACATACTGTATAGCAACCCCCCTTCCTACACACACACACACACACACACACACACACACAACATACACAACACAACACAACACACATACACAGCTGCACCTGCACTCTTGCAAACACACACATACGCACAATGAAGTAAGGCTCACTTATTGCAGACCAAAACTAAACTTTTGTTTTGGGGGGGGATTATTTCAATGAAATAGCTTTACAGAACAAAATAGTGTTATGTTTAAGGTTTTGCGACACAATGTTTGGTTTTGAGGTTTTAGCGAAATATCAGAGATGACACGATACCCTGCAGTATTATGGGCGAGATGACAAGCAGAGCAGAGGTGACAGGTGCCATATCTCTGAGGACAGTGCTTCTTTTGACAACCTCTGTCGGTTGTCCTCAAAAGAGACTGTGTCTGAACCCAGATAGCAAGCGGATGTGTAGTGATTCTGGGCCATATATGGGCCGGAACTAAGCCACAAGGGCCAGATCTGGCCTGTATATGGCCCAGATCCACTTGCTATCTGGGAAGCAGTACTCACAGTCAGTCGCCTGCAGCTGGGGAGCAGCAGGAGGGGGGGTTAGGCGGCTTCATAAACCTAGTTCACACTGTAACAGACAAGCTATGGCTCTGGGCAATTGTGAGCGAATGCCCAGAGCTATGAGCCATGAGCCTTAACTCGTCTTACATGAAGTAAGCTGTATGGTTTAATTACTGTAGCTCAAGTCCTGTAGTAGTGAGTTAGATCACCAGGCACCGCACAGGATCTGCATCCTCCCTCCTTCCCAATTCTCTCTTCTCACCAGTGTAATTCAGTAGGAGATGGTGTGTTTGTCAGATTGGTCTCCAGGATATGAGTCATTCGGATGAAACATAAAAAACAAAAAAAATGTTGCTGTTCTCTTTGGTCTGGATAAGTGTTTGTGTGTATTTGTCCTTATTGTATGTTTTGTGTGTGTGTGTGTTTTGTTTATGAGTTTGCACGTATTTATGTTTATTCACCTTCAGCCATGAGTGAACAGCATGAGCAGGAGGGTGGGTGGCAGTGCTGAGACTTCAATTCCAATTACTGTCTGGGGAACGAGCACAGGAAATTACCTTCAATTAGCTGGATGGGGACCTGCTTCCATGCAACACACAGGAGCACTGTTCCCTGACCCTCATCTGCTACGTTCTCTATCGTCCTCTGACTCTCCCGTTCCATCTCCCTTTGTCACCCTGTATGCAAAGTACCGCATTTGCTTTTCTGCTGTAAATTTTTGTGCATTTCTCCCTGTCTTTGTTTCTCTGCCTTCTCTCTCTGCCTTCTCTCTCTCTCTCTCTCTCTCTCTCTCTCTCTCTCTCTCTCTCTTTCTCTCACTTTCTTTCTCTCTCTGTCTTCACTGTAAAAATGTGTACTAATCAACAATGAACACAGTCATAAGAAAAATGTTAGGCACTCAACTGAGTTAATGATATTCATTGTACTGGTGTAAGCTATTTAAAGGTGTCCTATTATGCTATTTTCAACAATTTAATATACGTCTTTTGGGTCCCCAAAACATGTCTTTGAGTATTTTTGCTGAAAATACTACTCAGAATAAGCGTTCTAGCATGCCTCTATACCCCTCCATTGACCACGAGATCAGATTGAGCGGATTGAGCCTTTTTCATATGCAAATGAGCTCAGCTAAGAGCAAGTCGGCACGCTAGAGAACGAAGGCTGTTGACGGCACTATACTACCTCAAATATAGCTGGCTAGCCTGGACCATCCACACTCGATGCCACTGTGACTTTCATTGTCCTCTCTCCCTGACTAAACATGATAGCATTAGTGCCCATATTATTATCTCCACAGTTGCATACTGTTACCTCTAGCTACATTCGCTAGCTAGACACCAGGCTTTATGACACCATTTGACTACAAACAATAAAAGCTAGATTCTGTAGGCCGAGGGGAATCAAAAGATGTCCACTTCTTAACATTTGAGCATGTTGTTTGTTTGTACTGATCCAGGTTGGAAAAGCAATGGGGGAAAAATGGCTAGCACACACTGCCAATTTCAGCGGGAATGAAAAAATACAATTTATCCACTTGGCTCTGCTGTCCTTTGAGCTTGGGAGACGATCTGTGCTGCTTACATCCAAGAACAGAGCATTTTCCATGCAAAGACATTATGCTAGCTAGCGGGGTCCCCAACTGTGACTGTAAAGTGACACGGGAGATTTGAATGGCTTGCAGGGACTGACTTTTTCTAATGTTTTCATTTCGGCTGACCACAACAAAATCACTGAGTTGTTTCACTTCATACTTTGTGTGTTAGTAGGCCCATCAGAGATTCAAATGTACATGCAAAAACAATGAAAAAGTTAGTTTTGCAAACGGACCCCTTTAATGAGTGACATTCTCCTTCATTTTTCTATGGCAGATTTTTGGAGTGGGACCAGCAGTCCCCTTGGCTGTGATCCACTGTGTTTGAATTGATTTGTTACCAAGGTGAGCAGATCGAGACACTGAGGAGTGTGTAGAACAATGTGACACAACCCACAGACGCAACCCCATAAACCGATTAGAATCACCGAATTACAGCCCTTAGCGCCTTATGTTGTCCTAAAGTGTGTGAGGCAGCAGTAGGATCCCAGATAGCAAGTAGATCTGGGCCACATACAGGCCAGATCTGGCGCTTGTGGCTTAGTCCCGGCCCATATATGGCCCAGATCCGCTTGCTATCTGGGATGCTAGCTTGTTTTCATTTGGTGTTTGGAGAGACAGAGCTGCCCCAGATGCAGGAGTGATCAGACGCCGCCACAGTGAAACCAAATGTCACACTCAATGTCATACATTCAAACACGCGTACGTTCAAACACACATGCACACACACACACACGGCGCTATCCTCCCACACTCTCATCTCAACACACAGTATCAAAGCGACAAAAAATCATAATCCCTCTGTAATCATTTTTTTCTATTAGTATCACATGATAAGCCACGCAGATTGAGGCTTTGTTAGTTTACATTAGTCAGCTGGTTAGCCACCACTCTAGTCTTGTACCTCCCCAGTGCGCGCCTCTCTTTTCTGTCTTTGTGCTAATTCAGTCATCCCTCGTGTAGTAAAGACCAGAAAATGGGCCCCATGCATCATGTGTTCCTACCTATTTCCTATCGAACTTCAATTGCAGATGCCACAGTTCAGAGCAAATGTGTGTTCTTTCAAGCATAGAGAATGAATTAACAAATACTCTGTGAATGTTTGAAGCCGGTTGGTGTGTTTGTGTGCCTGCCTGTGCATGTGCCTGTGCGTGTGCCTGTACAGTACGTGCGTGCGTGTGTGTGTGTGCGTGTGTGTGTGTGTACAGCATGTGTGGGCTTGATGCCAATATAAATAGAACATTAGTCTAACTAGTCACTGTCACCTGGAAATTGAGCAGTGCTTCAAAAAAAAAACATTATTATTAATTTGGTCATAAAAACTTTAAAGGGGAACGGTTACGCATTGTAAGCCTAGTTCTATGAGTGGAGCTCCTATTAGCTAGTGAAACCAAGCTAGCTTCAATAGACTGAAGAAAAAAAAACATACATGCACCTGTGTCCAACCAGGTCCGGTGCACCACTGTATAAGCGGGCTTCGCCTACACAACTGATCCTAACCAAAATTTTCAGCGAGCAGACTGCTGGTTCAACAAGTCTGTTCCCTGTGGGGCTCCGCTCCACTCATAGAACTAGGGTTACAATGCATAACCATCATTCTATTTCGTGGAGTTACACAACCGCACCATAGACTCCCCAGTAACAAATGACTGGCCAACCAGGACAGAAGCCAGTGCTCCAAGGTGAGACCATACTAAAAGTTGGCCCAACCCAAGCACTGGGCCCCACCCTGTCACACTCGGTTCATCACAGCCGAGGGCAAGGAGAGGTATGTGAGGGGAGAGCCGGACCAGAAGAGGTTACACAGTAACAGCCCGTCCTAGCCTCACCCACAGACAGGAGAGGACCGACACTCACCAGACGGTCCTGACCTGAGACAACAGGTCAGCGCTGACTCCCGCTGGCGGCTGTGCCTAACAGACAACGCTACAGAGACAGAGGACATGGATAAAAGATAACGGACAAAAGGATACGGAGGCGACCAAGTCGCCGCCGCACAAATGTCCTCCACAGACACACCACTGAACAGAGCAACCGACGTGGCCACACCTCTCTAGAAAGTGCCCGAACAGCCCCAGGCAGAGGACGAGCTGCAGTCACATACTGTAAGACTTGGAGATGTCCTCACAAATCCACTGGAAGAGACGCTGTTTAGACAGCAGTGAACCCACCTTCCCTGGGCCGTGACACACCAACAACTTGGGGTAGTAGTCAGCACACGCACAGGACACAATAAAAGTAAGCGAGGCTCTTCCTCGTAAGCAAGAGGCGGAGGATAGAAGGCTCTCAGCTCCAAATCCTGTGCACTAAATGTGCGCTGGACCACTTTCGAAACCAAAAATGCATCTGTGCGCAAAACAGCTTTGCTCCCCATCACCCGTGATGAGAGAAACTGTCAGCACTCTCAAATCACTGACCCGCTTGCCTGATGTCAGCGCGAGGAGCAGCGCAGCCTTCACAGAGAGCCACTTGAAAGAGACTTGCTCCATTGGTTCAAACGGCGGCGGCGCTTCACATAGTGCGTTTAGAACCAAGAGCAAATCCCAAGGCGGCGCCGTAGCTTTACGCACTGGGCGAAGACGGTGCTTGCCGGTCAGGAAACCTTTAACCAGGGGATACCCAAAAAACGTAGTTTTGGTGAACCCCTCGTGACACGCGGAAATAGCGCATGCATACACTTTGATAGTGGATGCTGCTAAACCGTCACTATGATCCATCAGGTGTTGAAGAAATCCCCAAATCATCTCAACCGAGCAGGACTCAGGACCAATAACCCTTTCTTCACACCAGCGCGCAAAAGCGTCCCATTTGCCCAAATAAACCGTGGCAGTGGAAGCCGCACGCGCACTCTGGATCATACTGATCACGGCTGGAGAGAGTCCTCTATCAGACAATCTCCACCGTTCAAGAGCCAGGCCACCAGCTGCCACCCCAGAACATGGGGCACGCAGATCGAACCCTCCGCCTGGGACAGCGCATTCAGCCAATGAGGGATGAGCCACGGTTCCACAGACGTCATGGCCATTACTTCCGCATACCATCTCGCTCAGTGATGTTACGGCGCTATCAGTAGGCTATCACTGATAGGTGCTCCGACCGTATCCTGGCTAACAATGGCAGGATCAACCCCACTGGCGGCAGGGCATTCAACAGCGCCTTCAGCCAGGGGGCATACGCGAACGCGTCCACTCCCAGCGGAGGCTGGTCTTGCTGTGACAGAGAGAACCCAAGGAGACACTTCGCGTTCTCTCTCGAAGCAAAGATATCCATCTCGCCCCTGCCGAACCGAGCCCAGAGCTGAGCCACAATCTGAGGATATAGGCTCCACTCGCCCGGGAGAGGCCCGCCTCAAGACATTAAGTCCGCCCCGACGTTCAAGCGGCCAGCAATGTGCCGCGCCGTCAGAGACCGGAGGTTGACAAGCGGAGTGAGCCAACACTCTGTCTATTGGAACGCTGTGTGCTATTATGCGCCGGTCCATCCAATAGTTGAGGTCCGCTCTCAACGACCTACAACTTATGCATCTCATCAATGCACTATAGAAAAAGAAATAGAAATCAAGTTTATTGTGCTAAATACAGTAAAACATTAAACTTCCTACCCCCTCCCTACCCCTACCCCTGCCTCTATCTGGGCCCAGGCACATTCACACACACACACACACAGACATCCACCAGCCATGTCTCTCCTCTGATGTTTTTAGCCTCTCTTACTCTGAAAATGTAATTTAATGTAATTTATCGTTTTTTAAATGTTCTTAGACAAACATACTTCAGGAGCTTGCTTGATCGGCTTGTTGAGAGGGGTCAGGGAAGAATTTTTACAGCTCACTTATCTGGCCCCTGGGTGATACTGTTTTTTTTCTTCCCTCTGGAATATGTAGGGGTGGGTCGCATGCCCACCTCCCTTGTTCTCTGTAAAGCGCATTGTGTTGCCTCTGGGTATGAAATGCGCTATACAAATAAAGCTTTGATTGATTGATTGATTGATTGAACTTAAATAAAACATGGGCAAATATGTCCATCCCTTCTATTACAGCCTTATATACATACTGTAGAGTAAAATGTAATGTTCATGGCTAATGCTAGCTATAGCTACTCCGATAACTATGGCTCATTCACTTACATGTAATTCCAAACACGAAAACTATAGCAGTGAAAATCAATCGGAGTCTGGCAATGATGAGTTTGTAATCCCGAAAGTGTATTCAGCCTGTTATTTTGACTATTTTGTTTTTTGAAGTGGTGTTTTTATAGTGAAATTTTAACATTGGAGTCAACGGGCACTTCCGCATTCGTCCAACCAATTACGTCAGACTGGACCAATATGGCAGCTGTGTGAATAAAGCGAATGAGAGTAATAAGGACAAACAGCCAAACATGGGTTTTGGCGAGGTTTAATTACAGCAATTTGATCGCCAAAAAAGGCCAACCATGCGGCTACAATGCCAGTTAAAGGGTTAAAGAAACTGACATAGGAAAACTTGTGTATTTATTACTCACAAATTGTGAGGCGAAACAATCCGCTCACAGTATACACACCCAGGCCCTGGTCTTCCACTCGAGAACAAGAAGGCAATTTGGCCTTTGGGTCAAAGCTAGGCCACGTGAAAATTGGAAACCTGATCCCAGTCTGTGATGATTTGGTTATTACAGAATCACAAACTGAGAGGGCAGGGAGAGGGAATTGCTTAGAGGATTTCACCAAGAATGGTTGAGAAGGTCATTCCCCTTGCCTAGCAATATCATTTTCAGAAAACTAGAACTTTAGCCAGAGCTCAATCTGAAACAGCCTCTGTGGGAGCAGCAAAGAGAGTGTCCTCTTACTACAATTCAGAGCACAATTAATACATTTACTAAGAAAGTAAAGGGTAGAAAAGTTTTTCTTTTTTTTTTAATAGTGTGCCATGGATGATTACAGATAGCTGGGCCTTATTGAAGACAACTGGGTATGAAATGCGCTATACAAATAAAGCTTTGATTGATTGATTGACAAGAGATGCCACACTTAAACTAGCCTTGAAATCAAAATCAAAATCAGCACATGACAAATGTCAATTTGTTATGTTGAGATTGTGACGTGATTGTGAAGGCACTGAGAAGGGCGAAAGCAGACTTTTTTTATTGATATTATTAAGGAGGCTAGGGGTAATCCCAAAATGATATGGGAGCAGCTAAAAAAAAACTAACAGGGAGAAATTCTCCCCCGACTGGGGTCCCACAAGGTTCCATACTCGGACCGCTGCTATTCAGCCTGTCCATTAATGAACTTCCATCAGTCTGTGACACTGTAGAAACCCAGATGTATGCAGATGACAAAGTCAGACGCGTGGAGTGTGGCGCCTAGATACAAAACCAAGTAGCCCATCTTAGCCACGCCCACAGAGCGAAGAAAGCATTGGTCATAGAATTGAGAAGCGAAGAAAGCATTGATCAAACAATTGAGAAGCGAAGAAAACATTGGTTGTAGAAATGAGAAGTGAAAAAAGCTATGGTCGTAGAAATTAGATTTGGTCCCCCAAAAGATTTGGTTGAAAGAAATACGGAATCATACGTTAATATGTCACTTTATGAAGTTTGAATATGTTTTCCGGGAAGAAAGTCACCATGTACAGTAGATTCCCAAAATGTGTCTAGTTGATCAAAATAAGCCATTTATATATCTGATCTGACATTTGTTTTGTTCTTCTGTTGGCTAACGTTAGCTAGGCTAGTGCTACAGTAGTTAGGCTACGTTAGTCAATCAATCAATCAAAGCTTTATTTATATAGCGCATTTCATACCCAGAGTCAACACAATGCGCTTTACAGAAAACAAGGGAGGTGGGCATACGACCCACCCCTACATATTCCAGAGGGAAGTAAAAAAAACAGTATCACCCGGGGGCCAGATAAGTGAGCTGTAAAAATTCTTCCCTGACCCCTCTCAATAAGGCGATCGAGCAAGCTCCTGGAGTATGTTTGTCTAAGAACATTTATAAAGCAATAAATTACATTAAATTACATTTTCAGAGTAAGAGAAGCGATCATAGGAGAGACATGGCAAGACATGTTAGTTACATAGATACCTGCGGGGTTTGACAGAAACGTCTGAAAAAATAGCTAAACAAGTTGTAAAATGATTTGGGGACCAATATCTTTAGCTAGCTACGTAGCTTAAGTAACTAGCTTACTATATTGCTGTCTTAGCAGTTGTTAAAAGAACAGGATACAAAAAACGAACTTGTTCCTTCATCTGAAGCTACAGTAGGACCATTCGTGACTGGATCACTACAGGTAGTCAAATACTAGGCCAACATATCAGACAAGCATTTATTTGGGAACATGATGGGAGATGTGACCAGGGTGTGGGCAGCCTAAAGGGACGAGGACATTTAGAGGAGGAGGAGCTATAGGCTCTAGCCATGGATGTATTAATAGAACTGGATACAGTCACTCCATTCACTGACCGCTATCAACAATGAAGCCCTATTGAACCGCGCCATCTTGGCAAATTTGTAGTCATTTGACTATTTCCGGTGACTTTTGTACTTGCGCAGTTGTGCTTTTCTGGTCTTCCGGTGACTTTTGTACTTGCGCAGTTGAGCTTTTCTGTCCGACGCGCGTCCACGAAAAAGTTCACTTTTATGTGAAATGTAGACGCACGTTCCCGGCTCTCTCGGCTCTCCCCGCTTTGATTTAGCAATGAAAACCGGCTTGCATATTAATCTGTTTTTGTCAAATATATCCATTGGAGAAATTATTTTTTCATCCAGGCATCTTAGTTTTAACAGGTCAAATATAACTGAACATGTTTTGTTTGCTAGTAGATGGTATTCATTCCGTTCGCGATAACGTTATTGCAGCCAGGCTAAATTCCTCCAGGGAGCCAGTGACCGGCGAGTTGAAGAGCTTCACTCCCCGCCAGCAGGAGCTTTGGCCGCTGCTACCGCATCAGTCGGCCATTCGATAGCTAGAAGCGGTCAACGCCAACGTCGTTAACGTTAGTCGTAAACTTCACTTTAGATTTCGAATCCTGGGGGCTTGGTAAAAGGGAGACTAAATATACGCCCTTTTTGGTTAATAGATCGCGTTGTTGGGGCGGAAGAGTGCGTATGCCAGAAATCTCGGAAAAGACCGTGTAAAAAAAGGCGTACCTCATGATAAATGAAGCCCCTGATTGGTCAAGTCACGCCTCAGGAGACACGTCACCGTGGAAACCAATGCAGCTGCTTAAGCTGTGCTTCATAGCCATGGATGTATTAATAGAACACACGCACAATTAATGCTGATGATCATTCAATGATGATTCCACAGCTTTCATCTATGACATCATAGAACAATCATAGCCATATAAAAGACAGCAAATAAGTAAAGATCCATCACACATTCCGTCTCCTCCTGGAGTGCATTCACCATTAATTTCCTGTGAACATTTCAGACTTTCCTGATGGCTTTTCGGCATTTAAAGCTTCTCATTGGAGTTGCTCTCTTGGTGGCTGCGGCCAAGATCGATCCTTCGGACATCAAGGCCTTCAGAGACACCCTGATGTCTCTCACTGTGCCTGATCAGTGGGCTGCCTCTCCGCCCACTAGAACGGACCGCGTCTTCATCACCCACGACTGCCACTTACTGGACCATGACGACGGCCGCTTTGCTGGTCTTCAAACGGGGACAGAGACGCCCGACGCCCAGCAGATGGAGACCAGCATGTTCTGGGTCTGGGACCTGTTAGCTAAGACCTTTGCGACAAAGAACACCAACGCCCACCAGAAGACGAGAGTAGCCCTGGTCATCCCCATGATCGAAACACCGACAAGGGTCAGCGCTTTGGACAGCGGTGCACAGAAGAAGACCGGCGGGTTCTGGGACTTCTCAGCTAAGACCTCGGCTAAAATATTCCTTGCTGTGGGAGTTACGTTCCTAGGAGCAGCAATGTTCTGCCTTCTGCGAGGAATTCATTAGGGCCAGTCCTCCAGGTAAACTGGGGCAGCATGGAGGGGACTGAGGAGGTGCAGACTGGCCAATAGGAGGAGACTGACAGAAACCTCTGATATTTTCTTTTTTTGTTTGTTGTAATAGTTTATTAAAAGTGTCAAAATGTATAGGGTATCTGTTTTTGAGGCTTTGTTGTACACTAGGCTTACAAAATGGGCTCTGGTAGCCTAGGGAGAAAGAGAGAGGGAGAGAGAGACCTGTGGTATTTGGATTTGTGGTACTTGAACTTGTGTCTGCGTTGCTGGCTTGCCATCATGGATGTATTAATAGCTTATAGCTTGCCATACTCACCAACCTTGGGACCTCAGAAATAGGGAGCATTTCCAAACCAAATTGCGGGGGGGGGGGGCATTAAAAGCATTACAAATTAGACATTAAAAGCATTAAAACTAAATGTGAAACATTATATATATATATATATATATATATATATATATATATATATATATGTGTATGTGTGTGTGTATGGAGCAATTTTTAATTTTTAATGTCCGACTTTTGTCTGTCCTGTTCAGTAAATGTGCATCTGTCCTAATTTATTGTAGCCTATCTACTACACAACCTAGTTCAAATGTATGAATCTCCCGCGGAAGTCAGGAGGGTTGGCAAGTAGGCTATGGTCACTGCTCCCCAGTAAAATTGAATAATTGAGGGGTTACTTACAGTACAAAAAAAGTACAGCATTTGTAGAACTCGGATGATACTACATAAATTGCCATGCAAAGCCAGAGACTGTTGCTTGTAGACGACAAGACTGCTGTAACCATTCAAGTGTGGAGGCTACACTGCATTGAAGGTGGGTTTGCTTACTTGACAGTGCACACAGAAAACAGACACCACAAAAAAGGGCTTAAAGCAGGTCCAAAACAGCAGCAGGTCTGGTTGAGGTGTGAACTGGTCTCCTAAAAATGGCTTGAGCTGTGAGGATAAGAGGAGGCACACTGTAATTTGCACAGACAGCTTCAGTGGTAGTTTTAAAGTATTTATTTATAATAATAAAACAGATGATAATAAAAATATAATAATAAAAAAAACAATAATGTGGGACGCATGGCCATGGAGCACATGTGTGTCATACACTGGGACAGCTACATCCACAATATGTAAAATGAGAGCACAGAACAGACCCACTGAGTGGTTTGGCTGGGGAGGATGAGAAGAGGGAGAGGAGGAGGGGGTGGGAAAGGGATGAGGAAGAACAGTGAAATTAATGAACAATGTGATGGCAACAAATATGTCTTGGTACAAAAATGTACTTAGCCTATGTATACTAAACTAACAAAAAAAAGAGCAACAGCAGTATGTTCATCATCACACAAAAATAACACACTGATTTATTTGAGCTGTTCTTATTAAAAAATAATGCTTTGTCAGTTGAAGTTGCAATCCAGAGGAGGTGTAGGCCAAAGCAACTTCACCCACTCCGGATTGTTGCTTCAAGGGACCGCAAGATGTTTCTTAAAAAAAGGTCATTTCCCAAAGTGGATAAATTACATGTTTGGGTGTTTTCAGTCAACGTTGGCGTTGACCGCTTCTAGCTATCGAATGGCAGAGTGGTGTAAGATGGATAGCCTAACGTTAGAGAGATAAATGTAGGCTATGGTTATGTTAATAAAGCTAACAATGATGTTGTAACATGCATGCAGCACTGCCGATCTGATCTGAACGATTGATTCATTATTACCATGGATCGGTATTGGGATTGATCAAGGGCGAATGTGAAATAGCAGCAACGAACTCAGCGGGTTATCCGAGATGCGGTAGCAGCGGCCAAAGCTCCTGCTGGCGGGGAGTGAAGCTCTTCAACTCGCCGGTCACTGGCTCCCTGGAGGAATTTAGCCTGGCTGCAATAACGTTATCGCGAATGAATACCATCTACTAGCAAGGCAAGGCAAGGCAAGGCAAGTTTATTTATATAGCACATTTCAGCCACAGGGCAATTCAAGGTGCTTTACATGAGACATTAAAAGCATTAAAACAAAAAGCAAGACATTATAGACATTTAAAACAAAAGGCAGCTAGCACTAGCAAACAAAACATGTTCAGTTATATTTAACCTGTTAAAACTAAGATGCCTGGATGAAAAAATAATTTCTCCAATGGATATATTTGACAAAAACAGGTTAATATGCAAGCCGGTTTTCATTGCTAAATCAAAGCGGGGAGAGCCGAGAGAGCCGGGAACGTGCGTCTACATTTCACATAAACGTGAACTTTTTCGTGGACGCGCGTCTGACAGAAAAGCTCAACTGCGCAAGTACAAAAGTCACCGGAAATAGCCAAAAGACTACAAATCTAGCCAAGATGGCGCGGTTCAATAGGCCTTCACTTTAGATTTGGAATCCTGGGGGCTTGGCTCTAGCACTCTATATGGCGCCCATTCACACAAAGTAGTCTCGGAGCCAGACTCTCTACGGGAGAGAGTCTGGACTTCAGCCGCTTAGAATTTGTAAAAGGAAGTTCTTAAAAAAACTAATCACTTCCGGTCCGGACTGTCTATTAGCCTACTCTCTACGGAATTTTGACACGATAGCCGCCCATATTTTCACCAACTTCCTTCAACAGAATTTCTGCGTCTGATTATTAGACGTAGTTGACAGTCCAGGCCAGAAGTCGACTCGTCTGCCTCGTGAGACTACACATAAAGGAACTGGAGGAAATGCTACTGCACAATTCGCTCCATCTAATATTGAAAACAACACCAAAAATATGTTTTATGCAATGAGTTGAGGTTTGAGGTTTGTCTAAAGCCTCAAAAGGCTGATACACTAGCACAGCTTTTCCAGCAAAGCTTTGACAACTGTTACAGTGTAGTGGTTTATGATGTGGGCAGAACTTCACCAATTTCAGTAACCTCTGTTAACCATTGCCTTAGGCTACAGTGATTCTGATACCAGTCTTCTCTAGCTATGGTGGTCTATTGTACTTCAAACAACAACTGATTAACCATTATGCAGAGGGAGGAGGACATGTTGATTTCTAACCTCAGATGTATGTAGCATGCAGACTGGTGATTCCAGGTAGGTAAGAGATGCTGGAGGAATTCTCTGTGTGAGTGTTTTGTTCTGTCTTCTGAGGGTGAATATGCTTTGACAGTGTGCACAGTGTGTTCATTTATGCATGCTGATCAAACCTGAATCAGATGATAGAATTCAATGTGTGTGTGTATGTGTGTGTGCGTGAGTACCGCTTCACTTGATGAAAGCTACAGTGAACATCTTTTGATAGTGGTCATGCAAGGACAGCATGAGAAAGAGGAGAAAAGGACAGTGTTTTATAATCAACCCTAGACGCAGCTCTGTCAGGTTCACTTCTAGAATGTGGAGCCACTGACTATCTTCTAACCAGGTCAAGTGGATGCCCCACTGTCACCAGTAGACCACCCTGAGTCCGATAGATACCTCTGTGTCTGCTGCAGATGTCGTAGCAAATTAGTTGACACACACACACGCACACACAGACATACAACAGTCCACTTCCGGCCTTAGGCCTGGGTCCAGTACCCCCTTCCCCTCACCCTACCCCGGGTCCGTATCCTCTTCCTACCCCCACCCTACCCCTGACCCCTGCCTCTACCTGGACCCAGGCACACTCACACACACACTGACATACACCAGTCCTGGGCTCAGATCCCCTTCCCCTCACCCTAACCCGGGTCCGTATCCTTTTCCTACCCCCCACCCTACCCAAACCCCTGCCTCTATCTGGGCCCAGGCACATTTATGCACACACAGACATACACCAATGTTTGCCATGTCTCTCCTATGATGTTATTAGCCTCTCTTACTGTGAAAATGTAATTTAATGTTATTTATTGCTCTATAAATGTTCTTAGTCGGTAGACAAACATACTCCAGGAGCTTGCTCGATCGCCTCGTTGAGAGGGGTCAGGGAAGAATTTTTACAGCTCACTTATCTGGCCCCCGGGTGATTACTGTTTTTTTGCTTCCCTCTGGAATATGTAGAGGTGGGTCGTATGCCCACCTCCCTTGTTCTCTGTAAAGCGCATTGTGTTGCCTCTGGGTATGAAATGCGCTATATAAATAAAGCTTTGATTGATTGATTGATTGATTGATTGACTGGAACTCATATTTTTTTCTGAATTTGTATTGAACTGAACTCATTTCCATTTAGTCTAGGTCTTTTTATTTTTTATAATTATTTGTATGTATTTTATTGTGCTATGGACCTCTCTGTGGGCTGTCTGAAATAAAATTTGAATTGAATTGAATTGACAAGTGCAGGTGAAGCAGAAAATACTTCCACCCCTGCACACATATGCACTTACGCAAATACATGCATTAGGCCCACACACACACACACACAAACACACACACACACACACACACACACACACACACACACACACACACACACACACACACACACACACAGGCACACATTCCTTAATCAGCCTACTGGCTCATTGAATCGCACAGTCCTTAGAGGATAATTCCTCTGAAAATTATGTAGCCAAAAATATGATAGGCCTATCAATAATCCCATGAAGCGTTCAAATAAAATCGGAATACTAACACGATCATCCAGTACTTAGTACCATTATGTAACAATGTTTACAATATTGCAACACCGCTGCCTTTCATCCCTGCGCTACAGGCTGTCAGTACAGAGAACTTATTATTGACTTTACTAAATCATCTGAATTGATGTCTGTTGTTGTTACAGGCTCATGGAGCTCATCTATTAGGTTTGTGGGTTTGTTAAAGGGATTTATGTGGCACCTCCTAGCTGCTGTGTGCTGATGCAATATAGGCAAAGCACATAATTCTTCCATTTTTAGAGGTGCGTTGAAGTCTGACTCAACATGGCCAGACACCGTGTTCATCTGTTCTGTGTTCAGACGTCTTACTGAACACCAGTGGCCTCAGATCCAGCCCCCCATGTTGGGTTCTGTGAGTATCTGGAACTTTAGCACTGCGGGCTCCCCCAGCCACAAGACCGACAACCACCAGTGGACTTACGTCTGGACCAGAGGGAGCCAGGTGGGTAGGTGCGGTGAGCCGGCTACGGGCGCAGACAGAGAGCCTGATTATAGCTGGATCAGTGGTTGGCTCATGAGCTTCACAGAGGGATCATACTGGAACAAGCTGACACAGCTAGCCCACATCCGGGGTACTTACTGTGTCTCCTCAGTTTTACAGTCACTGTTTTATTTCCCTGAAATGTAAATTGCATGCATAAAATGCAAAATATGTCAGGGAGAAATCTATCGTGTGAAATACAGGGCCTTGATGTTTATATGCAACATGCTTGTGCGGTACTTTAGAGAGGATTTCTCATCGAAATGGGGATTGAAACATAAATGTTACCTGTGTAAAAACCAAAAACAGTAGAATCTGCATGACCATGTGCTGATGATGTCTGTTGAGGAATTGAAAACTGTGGAAAGAAATAGAACTGTTAGGAGGTGTGGTGGGTTAGGCTACAGTACGTAATACTAGCATGCAGGTCCAACCTGTTAAAAGGACAGAAAATAATTAAATTCCAGTTGATGCATAGACAGTAGCCTATAAGCAAAAGATGGCAAAGTGTTGCACAATCTGAATTGAATGCACAAGAACGAGAAGAGCTCTTGATCTCTATGGGAAATTGTCTTTCTGACCCCAGCACCTGCAATACCGAGCTTGGCCACTATGCCCTCGTAGCTTCACGAAGCCAAGCCGTTCCTGGGGGCTTGCAGCTAATTCATGACCTGCCTGGGAGAGGTTCTAGAGTGGAGCAGATAGAAATGCAAATGTAAAAAATGTTTCATAACATCTCACATAGAAATCATTATCCCCTGCATCTTAATCTGCAGTGTATCCTACTGTGTATAGGAGAAAGCCCACCCAACATGGTTCTCATCGGTTCATCTCACTTCGTTGCTGAAACAAGATATTCTAATGACTGTACTAAACATACAGGCAGTGAAAAAGACAGCCCCAAGGGACCTCAGTGCTGGTGACGGTTATTAAAAAAGAAAAAAAAATCAATAAATTCGGGGGAATAGCGATAAAATACCCCACGTTGTCATGGCAACGCGAGGCCGTCATGTGGCTGAGAGGTCGTATGTCTCTGAAGTGTTTCTGTTCTCTGTGGCTGAACACGAGCCAAGTCAGAGGTCGGGCTGTCTGAGGGAGAGCTAAATTAGCTTTCATTTATCACCCATGTGGCTCCCAGGAGCAGGGAAGATTGGCTGCGTAATATCAGAGTGAAATCTGATGCCCTTTCATGACTTTCCCTTCCACAATATATGTGAAGGATTATTCATTATGGCTGCGGCTGGCAGTTTGAAGGTTTGCAGTTATGCTAACGTGGTTTTGCAGTTTGTCTGACTAATTTGTAAAGTCTTAAAGTTGGGGGTTTGATGCTGGTTTTTATTGACTCTTATTGGTTCGGTCTGGACCAGCGCAGAGAGGGAGGTCGGCACCGTTAAACTGCCCCATGTGTGTGTTTGTTCTGACGCTCAATCTTGTGAAAAAGGGCATCAGACAGGCAGAGTTAGAGGGCAGACTGCACATGCTGCCCATGTGGCTCCTAGCTCCTCCACTCCATGTGTTGCCATTAAATGACTTGATTAATTAGCCCTTCATAGAGTCAATGGCTCTGGTTAAGGGGACTTTAGCAGCTGCCCACAATCTGAACGAGGACTTGAGCTTCACAAGAAACAGGACATGTCATCCTCATTCCCCTTGAGTAGTTTCATTAATCCTTCTGAGATGTCACTGGGTGCATGGCTCTTGAGGTGAAGAATACTTTGCTCGGGCTGTTATACAGTATGGGTTTCAATTCATGATGCATTCATCTGATACTGGTGAACTGCCTGATTTGATCATTTGATAGGAGTTTTACTAGAAGTTGAAATGTCAGAGAAGATGCGTTTTTATTCCTGGTTTCGGTGAAACTGATTTCAAAATAGGCTTTTCCTGTTTGAAGGGACTTTAGTTCCACTCCTGTACCTTAGTTTGTTTGTTCGTTCATTTGTCCGTCACACAAGCCCACCACCTGCAGCCACTTAACAGTTAATTTTTCCCCAATCCCAAGTACAGTACATGTCTTTGTACATACACAAATATTTGGTGGTGTCTCAGTAAAAGTATAGACTGTTGTACTCAGGGGCCGTCTACGTTCTAAATCCACAGAGCTCAGAGCTTCAGGTGTGTTACGGCCCTAGTGGGCGTGTTTTGTCATCTCCTGTGTTTCTCTCCAGGTTGCCGCCTTCCCCCCCTTCCAATCAGCTGGAGCGTGTGTGAACGGGCCCACGCCTGCTCTCACCCGCCTTGATGAGTAGCCTGCAGGATAAGAGCCAGTTGGACCCAACAGAAGTTCCCAGTGGGCCAGTTGGCGGCTACTTGAGTGCTGTGTGTGTTTTGGGGCCAGTGGGCCACCGTACAACCTCAGGGTTGTGTGTCCTTGTACAGCCAGTGAATGAGTTCTTAGCTGTGTGCACCAGAGTCGGTAGCTCTGCTTTCCCCTGGGAGAGAGTGTGTTTTCTTGTTTTTCTCATGTGTAAGTTGACTTCTATTAGAGGGAAGATGTTTGGTGTTTGTCTTGTTTGTTTCATGTTGATTGTTTGTTGTTTTAGTTTATTTTGTAAGTTAATAAATCCTATGCTCATTTATACATATTCCATTGTCCCTGCTTCCTTTGTGACCTGGTTAAGTTATTTTATATGTTACACCCTTTCACTCCCCTGGGCTGAGCTTGGGCCACGGTGTTTAGTAGCTCTTTTGGTGCTTGTCCTAAATGTTTGGATTCTCATACTGTACATTGTGGGCACAGTTATCATTAGTTAAAGTCATTATATTCACAGTAGATCAGACTCTTATTTGGGTAGTTTGATCATGTTGGATAGATCATAAATAGAGTATGGCTAGGTCATCATGTGTCCAGCCGTGACAAAGTTACAGTACTCATGCCGTTAGGGGGGAAGTCCGTGGGATTTGGTCTGAAGCTGCACTGCAGTACTCTCTAATTCACCGATTCATGTTTTAATATTAATTTCACATTGCCAGGATGCAAGCAAAAAACTTGACTGGTGCACATTGCATCTGTGAGACAACTGAAGAGAGTCATTTGTGTTTGTTTTCTGGATTTCCATAATTGAGAGGAAGTGCTCAGGGGCCCTTCTATGTTTTTAGAGTTTAGAGCTCTGGAAGTTAGATACTATACACATGAAATTAATAACACTTAAAACATTTAATATATTCTTGGAGAATATATCATGTTTCCACTCCCTTACCACAAAGGAACATGCATCATGGGTGAGGGACATGTTTTCTATTGCATCTGGATTGTATATGAAACAATGCAGCCAGAGGCTTTCTCAAAGATGAACAGACTTAAGGACTATACTCTTTTGAGAGCTTTTTAAAGAGAGAAAAAAGAGAGGAGAGAGGAGGGTCACAGATAGAAAAACAGCCTCACATCCAACAGAGGCCATGTCTATCATTCCACCGCTGTTTATTCTCATTTCATCTCCTTGAAAGAGAGCGTACAGCATCATAGTTCAAGCCTCTCAAGCATCTTGTGCATGTGTGTGTGTGTGTGCGTGTGTGTGTTTCTGTGTGTGTGTGTTTCTGTGTGTATGTGTGTGTCATGTGTATATAACCCCCTTTTGTCAGGCCTTGATGTGTCTGTAGGGAGGGTTGTGACAGCTGAGTTCCCAGGGAGAAGCGTTCAGATATCAAGATGTCTGCCTGCCGACGGCCTCTCATCCACCATCGAGGGTCCCTCTGGACAAGCTCTGTTTGCTAAACAGCTCTCTTCAGTGCTGTGTGTGGACAGTTAGAGAAATGGAGGACAGAGAGAGAGCCATGAAGACCCTGAGGGGTCACTGGTGGGGTGGAGGTGAGAAGAAACTGGGGGACAGACGAGAGGGGGAGGTTTAGTTACACTAGAGAGAGATGGTCTTTCACATTACAGTCTAATTTTTGCTGATAAGGATTACAATCCATCTAACTATAAAGAAAGGAATATATGTCTGTATGTCTGCATGTATTTAGATTTTCTCGAGAACCGGGCACTGTATGAATTTGAAGTTTGGCAGGTGTATTGCTCAGGACCCAAGGAAGTGTTGAGTGTGAAGTTGCATGAATGAGTGGTTCTTGAGAAAGCTGCATTACTGGATGCCAAGCAGTTGGCCGTTCCGAACAGGCATGTTTGGAATGGGCACTAGGACCCAGGGTGGTTCTGGAGAAAATTGCTAGCAGCAATACCCCAGGCCAAGCAAGCGTTCTGACCACACACATTTTGGAGGTGAAGCAATCGGCCCATTCTATCCCTTAGTGGGCGCCTTAAAGGAGAAGTCCACCCTAGAACAACATTAGGCTCAACAACTAGACACCCACAAAACAATAAAGAAAAGTGTGGTTTCCTTGACTATAGTTGCTCCATGTAAACAAAGCATGTTCACAAAGTCTGCACTTCCAGGGATTTGCCACGTCGAAACACGTCGACAGATCCCCGGAAACAAAATAACTACAACAACAACAGCAAAATGTCTAGGAGGACGGGGACTCGAGGCAGGTGCAGCATGCTAACACTCTAGCTTTAGCCTCCCCTAGATAGTTAGTTCAACAAAACGAAAAATGTGCGATCGCACACTCACACAAAAGATGACAACCAACGCACAGATGTTTCATTTAGTGCTACCTGAGTTCTTTGGACTTCTTGCGGTGTTCCGGTAGATGTGCACTTGCCTATATTGCAACTCTCCTTTTTAAAAGTATCATTTTACCCTAAGCAGGCTAAAACTGTAACAGAATGAATGGAGCGCATCGCTGAGGGACAGCTTACAATGGGCTCAGACTGCCCTTAAGAAAGTATCCCTTAAGTAAGTAAGGTATAGCTTTGCTAAGGAGGCTCTGGGAAACAGCCCATAAGCTTAAGGCAGAACTTATGATGTACCTTCAGAAAGTATCCCTTAACTAAAGGTATACCTTAGCTTTGGAGGCTCTGGGAAACAGCACGCCATCTATAGGAAGAGCTTACGACGTAGCTCACGGCACACGTAGCGCTACAATAGCTCTGGGAAACGCAGCCCTGCTCATGGTAGGATATCAGCAGAGATGTTTAGGGGTTTATTCATAAGCCTGGAGACAGGAGTGTTGAGCAACCACTGAGGAGCAGCCTGTCTCACAGCCGTTATGAATGAAACACACCATTGTTGGCGCTGATTTGATTACATAGAAAACCTAGCGCTTCTGCTTACTGTTTCTTACTGCTTCTTCAGAAATCTGCACAGGAAAAGCATTCAGTAGAGATGCAGCCAACTGATAGAAGAAATGTTGGCCAATATGGCGGTGGCATTTTGGAGAAGGGACAGTGGACCTAACTGTCAACACTCTACAAGAGTAGCGTTTTGGTGTAATGATTCTGTTTTGCGCGGCAAGTTGGGGTCAGATATAAAAAGCCGAGCACCTCTGTGGTTAAGGAGCATTCTCAGCCAGCAATCACAGCATGTGACTCAGCCCACACCTCCACAACACAACATGTTTTTCACATCTTTGTTTACGTGTGTGGTGGTTTCTCCGTTTTACAGGCCGCGTTCTTGTATTCTTTTATACCCGTAGTGCAAAGGTGTGAATTGTTTCTTGTCTCAAGGGGACAAGCAGATGCCTCAGTGTCTCAACACATTAAGATTACATGTTTGGAGAGGAGACTTCATGCTTTTGGGCCTGACACTCAAAACAGCTCCCTGTGACATAACCTAGATAGACCATTAGAATCTGGATGAGCTGTAGCGAGCAGAATGTGTAGGAATGGAAAGTGACAAGGCATCTCTAGATCACATTAGCGGTGAATCTATTATTATTGTTTATTTAATGACATGCCACTATTGTATTACGTTGTGATGTGAGATCCCCTGCTAGATGTTCCACCTGCAGACCAGATAAGTCAGCTGTCTGACAGTGAGGGACGAGAAGCCTGCTTATCTGCCTGTTCTCATTGTGTGATTAAATCATCGGACAGACAAAATGACACTGGCTCTAATAGATTCAACACATCACTGTCAAACATTTTTCAGTCCGCCCGTTAGGCTCAATAACAGCTCAATAACAGTCTTCTCTCTGCTGCCATTGGCTAGCGGATGGCAGCGTTTATAATTTACTGGCCTGCGGCTGAGTCTTAGGAAAATTAATCATGTTACTCTACAGGCAGTTTTTGAGCCCTTTATCTCTTCTAGTCTCACCCTAGATAATTCCTTCTGTATCCCTCTCACACGTTTTCTCTTTCTATTACTTAAAGAGCCCCAGGTGTGGGGCCAGAGAGCTTTCCTATCTTCTGACATTACAATTCTCCAGTGAGTGAGATGGAATAGATAAAACACCCATGCATTTTCACCCACAGTCTGAAGGGGGGAGATGGGGTTCCTTGGTGGGTTGATTTAAGGAAGTGTGGCTGACTGACTGACTGACTGACTGACTGACTGACTGATTGATCAAATCCAAGGGATAACATGCAAAAGTGAAACTCTTATTTCCAACATGGTCCCTTGTGTCTTAAAACAGGAAGGCAGTAACACATAACATCCATAAATCCTAGAACAATAAGCAACAAACTAACCAAGGACAACCATCAAATAAAAACTACAGATATCAAACTTCATTTGACAACTACATAATCAATATCCATTACCCTAACCAGACAGAACTTGAATCTATTTGCATTTCTGGATGCTTTCAGACCACTCTAAGCAAACTGTTCCTAAGAACAGCCGCATATGCAACTTCTGAACCTAAGAGGCCCAAATCAGTGGAGGCTGCTGAGGCAGGGGCGGGATCAGCTCAGCTGAGTGATTGGGTCACAGATGGAGACGTCCCTACTCTAGAGAATGCAGAGCAGAACAAAAGTACCAGCGGGGTGGAAGGCCTAAATCTGGTGTCTCTGTGTGTGTGTGTGTGTGTGTGTGTGTGTGTGTGTGTGTGTGTGTGTGTGTGTGTGTGTGTGTGTGTGTGTGTGTGTGTGTGTGTGTGCGTGCGTGTGTGTGTGCGTGAATGATTCTAGGAAATCCCATATGGGGTGTCATCAACCCCCCAGAAGGGACACACTGGCTAGAGAATATTCTCTTTTTGTTTGTCCAACACACTGTTTTCTTGAGCTGTATTCTTGTTTCTTCCAAGACACCCAGGGGAATCCTCAGTCTATTCCTCAATAGTAGATCCTCTGAACCTGAAAAACATCTCTCACTAATGAGCATTGATACAGTCAATCTCTACCTGCTTTTAAATAGACTATCTAGTATTGGTTTGGATAGAGGTGCTTGTGATTGGTTTCAGGACTATCTGTCATCAAGGTGTCAGTGTGTGAAATTGGGTAACATTCGATCTGATTTCTTGTTTCTAGCTAAAGGTGTGCCCCAAGGCTCAGTGTTGGGTCATCTCCTTTTCACCATCTATATTAATTATATTTTCTCTGCACTAAAAAGCTGTCATGCTCATCTACAGTATACAGTATGCTGATGATACAGTTGTCTACTGTATTGCGGATACTGGTCAGGAAGCCATTGAGAACCTGCAACTTTCTTTTAATGTGCTGCAAGAAGTTCTCACCAATCTGAAACTAGTCCTTAATCCTAAATTTATGTTGTTTTTTAGAGCCAGGATTGATTATGATAGGCTCCATTCATTAACAGCTAATAGCTCGCGTATTGAGAGAGTCACTGAGTACAAATATCGTGGTTTGTGGCTGGATGATAACATCTCTTTCATGTAGACAGTCTAGCCTTGAAGCTGCGGCAGAAAATGTACAGAAACCGTTCTAGCTTTCCTGTGTTCAGCAGGAAGAGAACTGTTCAGGCTGTCTTCTTATCAGTATTAGACTATGGTGACACAATATATACACATGCTTCTGTGACTACCTACCCTGAAACCCCTAGACCCTGTCTACCACTCAGCCCTAAGATTTCTTACGGGTGATAGATATGACACCCACCACTGTGTTCTTTATGATAAGGTCGGTTGGTCTCCTCTCTTTTTAAGGCGTAACTATCACTGGTGTTTATTTTCGAAGCCATTATTAAAGCCATCTCGTCTCTGTTGGACTGGAGCCTTGGTACCTACCAGACCCGATCAAACGATCGGCTTGTTTTCAGGGTTCCTTGAGTGCATTCTGAACTTTCTAGAGCTGCTTTTTTCTATGATGCTCCTTATACCTGGAATACTTTACAACAGACTCTAAAGCTTGAGGTACTTCCTTCAGTCACAGAGTTTAAATCCATGGCTCTTGACATTTGTACTTCGACCTGTAACTGTTATAATAATATATTATTATTATTATTATTATTATTATTATTATTATTATTATTATTATTATTATTATTATTATTATTATTGTTGTTGTATTTGTTCTGTTGTTATTTGTGTATCTGTGTGAACTAGTCAACACTGTAAATGAGGGAACCCTCAGTGCTTTACGAGTATAAATAAAGGTTTGAATGAATGAGATTTCTACAAGAAAGCTCAAGTTAAGCTATCATATCATAATTTACCTTTTCAATTTACTTTCTCACCGGGTATGCATCCTGTGAATGTTATCTTTCTCACTGGGTATATGCATCCTGTGAATGTTATCTTTCTCACCAGGTATATGCAGCCTGTGAATGTTATCTTTCTCACCGGGTATATGCATCCTGTGAATGTTATCTTTCTCACCGGGTATATGTAGCCTGTGAATGTTATCTTTCTCACCGGGTATATGCAGCCTGTGAATGTTATCTTTCTCACCGGGTATATGCATCCTGTGAATGTTATCTTTCTCACCGGGTATATGCAGCCTGTGAATGTTATCTTTCTCACTGAGGCTGAGGTATGATTATATGATTATGGAAGGAGGGTCAGTGGCTGGGATTGACTAGATTGTGTGACCGTAGGTCTGAGCACAAAGGCTTCTGATGAGCTATTGGTATGGAAAAAGGTGATGATTTACTGTGCCCTTGTGACCCGTATCAACCTTGACCTATAAACCCGCATCTCCCTTTATGGACCTCCAGTGGACACTGTAGACTCCCCATGCTGTCTGGCTTCCAAGCCCCTGACTCTTCGTAGGAATCCTCCCCACTCAAGGACGGTGCCACATCCCCCCAGAGGTGCCACATCCCCGCAGATCAGCAAGATTTCACGCTTGCCTGTGGAGGACCAGAGTTTGAAGGGGAAAAAAGGGAAGGAAGATGTAGTACATCCTCACTGTTGTTCAGATGTATTCTCATAGGTGTGGCCTACATTTGGGAAATAACCCACGTATTTGTTTCCTCATCATAGTTGTCTTGAGCTATACCTGACTTAAAAGCCTCACTCTTCACCAGTAACATAAAAAGACACTCTACCACAGTGATAATATGTAATTTTCCCCAGCTCTCTGTAAATGTAGGTAGGCTACAGTCTTATAGTATGTGATTGTCATGCGAACTGTTAGAGTTGGCTCCGGCTGCTGTAATGGAGTCCAGGTTTGTATAGGGATGAGCTCCGCTGTTCTCCTGCCTGCTTTGTCTCCGAGCATGAAGCGTGACATTTTCCGCCATATTCCTACCAAAAAAAACAAGTTTCTCAGCTCCGTCTCTTTTTTTAATGAAAAGTAAAGCAGATCTGAAACAGCTGTGATGAGTTTCAACTACGGTGTCCGTGTACAGGCAGTTTATAAATGACCAACAAATGATTTTGTTGGATGTGTTTGAACATCATTCACTGTACAGTAGGCGATCGAGGCAACTCTGGTCTGGTCTGTCGGACAGAGGAGTAGGGTCAGGTATGTCAAGTCTGTGATGGAGGTCAAGGCTGTCAAGGCTGGCCCAGACTGACCCAAAGACAGTTCATTTCCTCTGCTCACATCTCTCTGGAGAGCCCTGGTCTGTGATGAGCTCTGACAGTGTTCACGCCAAAGCGTTTCACTGTCTAGACGCAGCTAGTTCTCTGTCAAAAGCATCTCCCTCTCTATGATACTATCTACACCTAGAACCGATGGCAATTTCTGTTCTAGTCTTTCTTGTTTTCTACCCCCACCCCATCACCCCTCACCCACCAACACACCTTTTCCTGTCCTGATTAAATAGGACACATCCTGTTTACCTTCTCTCAGAGTAATTGCTTTGGAGATAATGGGAACTTGAGGACAGACACAAGATTTTGAAGAGAAGAGCATGTCTCTGCCTTCTAATCATGGGGTTGTTCTATTATGTGCATCAAGATACCAACGCCCATTTTTGGCCTGGCATAGACATGCATGGAGAGGAAATGGTTTTAACAGCTATACTGCGACGCATTCAATTCCAGTCATGTGGATTTGTCTCAGTCTGTCTCTTTCTCTCTATCTCTTCATCTGACTTTCTCTCTATCTCTTCATCTGACTCTCTCTCTATCCATCACAGCGAGGAGCAGGGAGCAGGGAAGAGCAAGATTGATTGTGATCTGTGAGTCCGGGCTGTAGACAACTACGCTATTGGCTCCAGCTCCACACTAGCTGTCTTTAATTCTCTGGTGTCTGTTACAAGTTGAGTTACAACTACTAATACATTATGTGCTACACACCCCACCGATGTCCGACATCTTACCTGATTTTCTCTGAATCAGGAATAAAATGTAAACTCTCTGTGAGACCTAGGGTTCTGTTCACAATAGATTTATAGCCCTGGAGAATATAGTCCAGGTAGGGTTTGTTAATGTCGAAGTGCAGCAATAAAAGGTTTAAGGGTCACTTTCGCAGACAAGGCTTAAGCTTAGTCCCAGACTAAAATGCCTGTTTTAACTGTTTTAACTCAAAGCGACTTGCACAGACTTGTTTTAAAATAGTCGTAGATTTAGCCTGTTCTGGATTAAACAAACAAACAATTAAACATTGCTTTTGGTTGCTTTGGGAAGTACCATCCAATTAGTTCTGAAGCATTTGGCTGAATATGAGCAGATAATATTACCAAAACGTCTGTCAGCATTCATGTCATCACTAAATACAAGGGAACCAGTTCCATTGACAGCTATATACTGTATGCCCACGCCATGACACTCCCACCATCATGCTTCACTGATGAGGTGGTGCTTCAGATCATGAGCAGTTCATTCCCTTCTCCATATTCTTCTCTTCTCATCATTCTGGTACAAGAGTACATGTGTCTGGTACATGTGTTTTGGCAAACTCCTGTTTTTGAGGCTCACCAATGGTTTACATCTTGTGGTGAGCCCTCTGTATTTACGCTGGTGAAGTCTTCTCTTGATTGTTGACTTTGATGCAGATACGCCTACAGTACCTCCTGGGGAGTGTTCTTGATCTGGCCAACTTCACCGATAGTGATGTATGACTTTGGATTTCATATTGAGAGTTGACAGCAATAGATTCCAAATGCTAGATAGATAGACTATCATCTGTGTGCTTGCTCAATAACAGCCTATAGGCCTAAATTTAATTAGTATAGCAATTCAAAGATTCAAGATTTGTTTTGAATCTTGGATTGTAGCCTATTATTTACTCAATATAACCCAGAGTAATGAGGTCGGTAGACCAATATCCTCTATATATCTGCGTTGGAAAAATAACCTTAACCTAGGCCTATGTCTCGTTCTCTTCCATTTCCGGAGTGTAGGCCCTACAGGCATTTTGATATGGGCTTCTTCACCATGAGACACTACATCTCTCATACAAACACAGAGCACATTAAATGCATTCAATTCAGATAGTAGGCGCTCCATAAACTCAGCCAGCGAATGATTAAAAAGCTGTATTAGCCTAGGCTACTGTACTTCATCATTTATCACCAGCCTCGATAGGAGAATTTATTTCATGCTTTCATGGAAGGACACTCTTTCCTCTACATTTTGCCATTAATTTAAACAATCCCTTCCTTCCCCACCATCTCATCTACACTACTTTGTGTTGCTCCATTTTACTTTTATTCTTTTATCTTTTCAGAGCGCAATCAACATTTACCAGGATTCAAACATCCATCCATTCATTCAAACTTTGACTGCAGAGCGCATCCAAAACAAGCATTTCTGAGCACAATGGCCCATATCACTGACACTAGGCTATATATTATTATTCACGGTTCACAACAGATGATGTTCCAAGCGTTCTTCTTTTCCTTTTCTCAATAATCGAAAACTCCATTATCCAGATTCCTTAGATTTTGGACGTTAATGTAGGGCCCATTCACCATATCCCTCCAACCATCCAACAGTTTGTGGATGATCTATTAACTATTTATAAGGGATAGTTGTAAATCATTAACTGACTATTAACAAATGTTTGACACATCATTAATAACTCATTAACTAACAGTTTGTGGATGATCTATTTATAAGGGGTAGTAATTCTAAAGTTTTACCAACTTTTTAGAGAGTGATTAGATATGGACACTAACACAGAGGTACAGGGTAAATACATGGCCCTGGGCAAGGGGGCATGAGACCCACCACTAGGTCACAACTCAACATTTGGGAACTACTGCTGGATGGTTAATAACCTTAAATGTGACAGCAATTGAAAATAAATGTGTAAATGTGTTAAATTGTGTACTGAGACATGAGATGTAATTGATTCTTGCATCACAAACAGTTATATCTGTGAAATAAACATTAATTCATAAT
The DNA here is from genome assembly GCF_949987555.1 of Borostomias antarcticus. Classification (NCBI taxonomy): domain Eukaryota; kingdom Metazoa; phylum Chordata; class Actinopteri; order Stomiiformes; family Stomiidae; genus Borostomias; species Borostomias antarcticus. The sequence goes on along the minus strand of NC_140244.1, from coordinate 19,543,860 downwards.
ACTTATCTTTATTGGCCATTCTCAAAATGACATTTTTTCAGTACCTGACGTCACTCGGTACCTGCTATCTCAACTTCCAGGGCAGGTGCATTCACTAAACTTTACATACTGATTCTCAGATGTATTCTGCTGATATTTACAGAAGTAATTGTGAATATCTTCTTGTCCTTTCATTTTGGCTGCATTTTCTCTCAAAAATATGCCAAAATGTATTTTTAATTGGTGTATGGAGTATTTTTTGAAACTTGTATTCACAAACCCCTCAGTAGATACTTTAGTTCTTAGTATATGGTCACAACAAAAGTAAAACTTTAAGCCTGACTTTATCCATTGTTTAGATAGTAGGTACCGAAATATAAGGAAATGTATAAGCTATCTACAGTATAAGCTAAACTTTTCTTTAAAGAGCTGCACTATTTTGTACTTTACTTCTGATAGTATTGTATATCAAAGGCTCATATTTTATTGTATTTGCTTCCTCGCTATTGTATTTTGCACTGTACTGCCTTGTCCTTGCACTTTGTTTATTTATTTGATTTATTTTTTGCACTTTTTTTGCAATAGTCCAAAGAAAATTCCTTGTGAAAACTTGGCCAAAAGAAATCTGATTCTGATTCTGATTCAGCACAGAAACACCCTTACGCTCTCAAATGTAGTTACACCTTTCACAAAGTATTGGTGCCGTGACAATACTGTGGCACAGTTCCACAGAGCAATGCTGCTGTCAATCACTCACTACATCACCTAACAACCAGTCTATACACTGTCGGCCCCCACCCAGAGAGGAGACCATAAAACCCTCAAGTATGTAAAGTCCTTCCTTTTTCACCTCTCTCTCTCTCTCTCTCTCTCTCTCTCTCTCTCTCTCCCTCCCTCATCCCCCTCTCCTCGGGATAACAGTGGAGGAGCCTCAGCCTCAATAAATACCCTTGTGATTCTAATCAGAGCCAGTCCGCTGCGCTGTGATTGGCTGAGAGCCGATGACTCACTCCAACAGGCTGGTGTGGGGAGGAGGGGAGAGGAGGCGGAGGGAGGAGGGAGGAGGTGGGAGTAGCTTTCTCTCCCTCACACGCTGTGGAGCCTGCTTGTCTTGCTCTCAGATGTGCTGGTAGACTCACACACACATTCACACACACAAGCGTATTAGACTTATGCAAGGACAGCAAAAGCCAATGCACTTCTTGACCATTGCGAGCTTTGTCTCGTTTGCCTGTAGCTGCGTCCACGCAGCCTTGAGGAGAGACACATAGAGCCCAGAGGAGAGGAGATAAAAGGTGAGAGAGCAAGAAAGAAAGGGATATCAAGATTGTGACAGAGAGGGGCAGGGACAGAGTGAAACAGTGCAGAGGAGAGAGAGAGAGAGAGAGAGAGACGGAGAGAGAGACTTGCTGATCACAAAGTCTGCAGCCCTCTAGCCATCTCTCTGTCGTCTGCTGCTGCTGCTGCGTGTCGACCAGAGCTGGTGTTTTTTTTTCTCTGAGAGCCACCTAGGCGAGCCGTGAGCCAGCAGCACTCCTCTGTCATGACTGTGCTGTGAGAGAACCAGACACTCCTCCAGCCCTCGAACCAGCAACCCCAGCCAGGAACCCAGCGCCAGGCATCGGTCAGCCACAGAGGTGAGTCCCTCTGCTTCTCTCAACCTCGCACGGCAGTGGTCATTCATCCTCGTCATCAGAATTCCTTCACAAGACTGAAAGTGAGGAAGGGTTGGATGCTTCTTTTGGTATGAGCTGTGTACAAAAGGGTTCAACTTGATGTTTTTGATGAGCACTTATGATGGGCTCTTGATCGATCCGTCATCGTTGTTTTCGTTATCAGCCTTGGGTGTGTTGAGAGAGGCGCAAAGCCTGAAGACATTGTTCTTCTGTGTGTTCACAGTAAGGCTTAATAGTTCATTAGGAATCACTGGAACGTTTGGAAAGTTTTTTTCCCTACCGATTTAATAGGGTGTGCGTGTGTGTGTGTGTGTGTGTGTGTGTGTGTGTGTGTGTGTGTGTGTGTGTGTGTGTGTGTGTGTGTGTGTGTGTGTGTCACACGCACACACACATAGACAACAAAATCTAGTTCAGTTCTTGACTGACAAGTGAAATAGACTTTTAGGTTTGGGGGCAGGTTTGTTGTGCGATGTTGTCAATCTTGTTTTGTCCCCTGTTTCTCCATGTGAACGTGTGTGTCTGTGTGTGCGTGTGTGTGTGTGATTGTCCCTGCTTTTGTGCGCCTGTTTGTTTGTTTGTTTGTGTGTGTGTGTGTGTCTGTGCATGTGTGTTTAAGAGAGACAGGGTGGAGGGAGGGAGCAGCAGCCCTGTTATCTGCGTTTACCTCAGACGCAGAGCAACAGCAGGCTTCATCGCTGCTGCTATCTGGTTAAATATAACGATGTACTGACACACACAGCTCCTTTCTGCCCAGAAGACCTATAATTTGCAACCACTGTTTGTATGGATCCCAGTCATCCATCTCCTCCTTGTTCATATTAAACACTTGTAGCTGCCATGGCTGCTGCTGGTATATTCTGGTACTGCGTGTTTGGAACAACAGACCGTATCTGTTTATCAAGGAAAGTCTGTGGTTCCAGAGTTCTGTTCTGTGTGAACGCGTAAAGAATGCTGAAACAGGAGAACCCTTCTGTGTAGAATTGCAGTGGAATGTCGCCCCCTTCATGGCACATTCACGGTCATAACTGAGAAAAATGAATCTATAAAGTTGGCCGTATACCAAATGTGATTTTCACAGAGAGAGGCAGTGTCCTCGTCACATGACGTAGGTTTAGGTATGCTTCTCTAAGCCCAGGAGCTATCTATGTGTGCCTAGTTGTCAAGGAGAGAACCACTGAGTGTGAATAATTATCGGCATGTTTGCCTCCCAACACTCGCGTACGTCTGCTGCTCTGTCAGTCAGCAGGTCCGTGTGACGCGAGCTCCCCAGGCGGTCCCCACTGTCACTGGCACATCCTTCAATTCTCCCATCTTTCCGCTCGTCCTTCTCCCACTGTGAGCGAAGTGCTGTCTCTCTTCCTTCAGACCCCCCCCCCCCAACCCCATCCTCCCCTCTCCCCCCCCCCCCTTCCCCCGTCGCCACAGAAACGGCTGATTCGAGAGGGGTGGGCGGTGCCCAGAGCTCTTGACCGCTGTGCCCCATGCGGTGCTGACCCCTGGGTATCTGAGTTCAGTCCTCCTGTGATCGCACACCTGCCCCGGTTCAGCCGGTTCAGTCCATGACCTAGCTAGACCAGGATGAGTTCATAGACCTAAAAAAAGGAGTTTACATGCTTGTTTAATCCTAAACACAAGTCGGGACTGGTGCGTGCGTGCGTTCATGTGTGGGTACGCGCACGAGTGCATGCCGTTGTGCTGAGGTTATTAATAATGTAACATGACCAGCCATTAAATAATGGATGCTCTATGACCTTTCCCATATCTTCCGTATATGATTGATGGAGAATGTGAAGCAGTTATTGAAGACTCAGGCTACATTCTGAATCGCATACCTCCATGCTTTATATAATATGGCAAAAAAGGATGTAGTACTGTATGTCCCAATACATAGAATGCCATATGCAGTATGGCAAAAATACCA
>NC_140244.1:19435284-19537784 GCF_949987555.1 Borostomias antarcticus | reverse complement strand
CAAGAAAAGCATTGTGAGTGCAGTATGTTTACCTGGCTAGATAAAAGATGACATTAAAGGAATCAATTAGCACAGGGGTTCCCAAACTTTTCCATGCCAAGGATCCTCAAATAACCGTAGCCTCTGGCTGCAGCCCCCTAGCCTGACAACGCCATCCTGATGACGTGAGCTAACATTCTGTTTCTCTCCACATTTGCGAATAGCGAATAGGGTCTGGCGATGCCAGGCTAGCGGCCCCCTATTACAAGATGGCAAAAATCCAGAACAAAAAAACGGGCATAGGCTATGTACTGTAAGATGAGTTCTGTGGTCGTGCATATTTTGTATCCAGTAAAGATAACGTGAGCTAGCTAGCACAAGCAGTTGTAGGCTGATGTTTTGAATTTTTCAGGCAGACGCGTAGATTGGGCACGACTGAAAGGGAAGCCTCATTTCAATATGAATGGATTTTACAGTATTCAATTCATATTTTATTTTAAACCAGTACAATAATATAATGAATTGAATTTTAATTGAAGTGGATTTTGTTTATACTATATATATTTATATATATAAAATTATTTTCCCCTTTTCTTCTCCCTTCTAACTGGCCCCCCGGTGCTCCCTGGCGGCCCCCACCCATTCATTGTCGATTCAAAGAAACTACAAAAATCAGGCTTGATCCTGCTGTGGACTATTGGACAATTAAGGCCCTGATTTGAAATCCTTGTGGGTTGAATGTTGTTACTCAAGTTCAACTCAAGCAAATTCAAGCACTCCCTGAAGTGGATCTAAGATGGCTCCCATGGCTGGATGCTGTTTAATGACTAATTCTCTCTCCCAGCTCAATATCAGAGTCCTCTAATTGGCTAAAACGAGGCGATCATTAATGTACTCGTTAGAACTGATTGTACCGCTGAGGAGTGGTCATGTGGTCGTGCCTGCGCCGTCGCTACCCTTAATAAACCTACATAGATCAGTTTTAACAAGTTCAACTTTTGTATCTCGAAGGTCCTGACTCACTGTGGTCCTTCAGAGATTCCTCAGTACTTAGTGTCAGGGTGTCTGGGTGCTAACCTCACTCTTCTGGCCAAATATTCCCATCTGTCCCTGCTTTTCCTGCCATCTGCTCTTCTCTGGTCTAATTGGCCAATTGCATGGTGAGTGGTGAGAGCTCTGGTTCAATGGCCCCCGCGTACTCTTGATGGATGGAGGGAGGCTGAGCGATGGCTGGAGGACAAGACAGAGATGTACGATTCCTTTATAGTTCATGGTTTACGGCCTTTCCAATTAATCATGCCTCTCGCCCTGCTCTTTTGGTACAGCATGACTCAGCACTTTCATACCTGTCAGATGAAAACGGGAAAGTGCTGACTGTCTGAAGATATGGATATTACTCAGAGAAGAACAATACAGAGTTTATGCTTAGTCAGACAAAGACTGTTTCTCATTTCTGAAGTTTTATTCGGCCAAAATCGTTGAGCTAGGGACAGACGGATCCGGGGCTGGGCTGAGGGCTTGTTCCTGGGGGCCGGGGGCCCCGGGGGGAAGGGATGAAGGTCCTGCCACCGAGCTGTGATGTCGGTGGTGATTTACATGGTTGACATGGTCGGCGTGGCGGTGCTGGCATGGGCGACCCAGTCTGAGGAGAACCATCTGTGGGGCTGCTGTGCCCTATCGGCTCCCTTTACTGTGGCACAGGGGGGCCTACTAATGACATTATAGCTGGGGCTATGAAATGTCAGAGGACCGGTTTCACACACACACACACACACACACACACACACACACACACACACAAACCCTTCCCGCTCACACTGGCTGAGACACAAACACAGTCACATACTCTCACACAGACATTAATACACACATATACCTTCGAGCGGCACCCATAAGCCAGGGACGATAATGAGGTTGGCCTCCGTGCCTTGGTCTCACATTAATATTTAAGAGTCTGAATATTGCGCATAGTCAAGAAGATGGAGTGTGCTGATCTGTATAGAGTTGCTCCACCCTGCATTGATTGGAATACGGTCAGGTCACTGTGACACTCATGTTGATGAAGATGGCTTTGAAGCCCATGAATGTAAAAGGAGGCTTCTGATGCGATTGCTTTTCACAGACCTCTCTCCAAATGCCAGATCTATTACCGTCTTTCAGATTACAGATGCTCATTTCACATTTGGCAGCAACATTTCACTGTGACTGTGCACCGTACATTGCATGTGACGAAGAAAAAGAATCTTGAATCATATTAAATTGCATTTCCATGAACTCTCTCTTTGGAATGTCTTGAGAAGTTTCAGAACACCAGACATCTTTTCACACACACACACACACACACACACACACACACACACGCACACACGCACACACACACACACGCACGCACGCACACATACACACACACACACACACACGCCCGCACGCACGCACACACACACACACACACACACACACACACACACACACAGTTCTAACACAGCTGCTTGCATGTACAAAGCTTATGCCTCCTGCCTCTCTTCAACCCCCTCAACAAGCAGAATAAGATCACCCCTAATCCAATTGTCTTAGCCCATGGCGTTCCTACGTACAACGTTCCCTTAGCAGGAATGGGATAGATTCCGATTTTACTTAGCTAAGCCAAGAGAGACAAAAGGTGTTTCAAGCCTACATGCAATAGACCAGGGGTATTCAGTTAAAATTCAAAGAGGTTCAGTTAGATTTAATGTTCTCACGCTAAGGTCTGCATGTACTGTAGAGGGCGTGACCATTTTTTTGTGCCCTCGATCGCACAGATAGCCTATGTGTGACGTCTGACAGATATTCCCTTCTGCAAATGAGAGCAGCTGATCCCGAATCTGTGATCAGCATAGCTTGTTTCATTGTTGACACAGGCTACAGTGCTTCCTTCCTTGTGCTGACATCCTTAAGCAAAGGTGCACGTTATGATTCATCGCCATATTGAAGTAGCAGTGTGTAACGTGTGTACAGTGAACAACTGACTTTCATACCAAATAAATAAAGTATATTTCAATAATACTTCAACAATATTTGTTGTCAGTTTCCACATTTACGTTTCTCCCGTACTCGTATCTCGTCTCTCCTGTGTTTCACATGTACTCGATGGCCCAATCCCAAACCAGCACCTACCCACTCCCACTCCACTACCGAATGCCACTGTGGAGGGCACCCTCAGTTGAGGGGGAGGGTATATAAATGGACAGCCAAATGTGGGACGGACTTCCCACTTCACGGGAATAATATGATATATAATAATTATGATTTACAATATAAATATAAATCACTATAATGAAATGCATGAATGTATAATGAGAAATTATCAAAAATACAAATAGGTTTTTGTAAATAAACTCTATTGCACACTGTCCCTGTTGAGACTAATAAATAACTTCCTACCATGCCTCTTTGGCAGCATAACTTTTTTTTGTGAAGAGGCATTTGTATGTCGCAAACTAATCAGCTGCTTTGTCTGTTCCTTTGTCCCTGTAAATAATGGAATATATGATGTTACGTTGACGTAAACCTAGGCCTATTTTGATTTATGTTTATGTTGGCTATGCATGAATAAAGGCTTTTAAAGCAGCTCAACGTAGGATGTGGTATTTTTCCAATTTGGCGCCCCCTGCAGGTTCACTTTTGCACAGTCGTCGTAAAATGGTAAATACTATGTGCGTTCAGTACAGCTGCACATCTGCATTTGTTTACAAGATGAAACCGGTCCCCAAACACCCACAACAGAGATGCACCACAAGAGGCAGTAGTCCCAGCACACCAAAATACAGAGAAATGCAGGTCAACATTGACGGGAGTAAGGGAGGGAGGGAGGGAGGGAGGGAGGGAGGGAGGGAGGGAGGGAGGGAGTGAGTGACAACCTGACAAACGCTATCTATGGTGCTGGCTTACAGCCATGCACAAAAAAGGCAAACTGTGTTGGGTGTCTGGGTCTGATTATAAGTGGCATTTACAATACGGTGTTTGTGTGTGCGTGTTGTTTATGTACAGTATGTGCGTGTACAAGTCCGTGCTTGGTGTGTGTGTGTGTGTGTGTGTGTGTGTGTGGTATTTAGAGGTCAACTAACTATCAGTCAAACCTTTTTTGATTTCTATTTGTTTTCTTTCCCTCACTCCCTGCCTGCACAACTAACCTCCCTCCCCCAAGTCTCCCTGATTAGAGAGTGGCAAAACCCTGCACATCTAACCTCTCTCTCCCAAATCTTGCAGATTGTGTTGATCCATCGACACAGGGTTGTGTCTGTTTTGATTGGCCACTGAGGGTCTAGCCTTTGGAGGCCATGAAGTAACTCGGAGAGTGCTGGGAGTTATTTAAGCTCTGATGTCTTCAGTGTGACTGTCAGGGTGATCCAATGGTAATTGAATTTGAGGCTTTGGCTAATGATTTCTCCAACATGGAGACCCCCCTCCACCCCCCCTAGTCGCCTCGCATGCAGTGTCAAGTCATGCATAGCCAGAGCTCCTTCCAGACCACCCTTAAATCACCCAGGCGCTGAAGGACCACCTAAGCTTTTACAAGCTTGATTTAATGGGACTTGTTATTACAATATATGCTGTGCTCCTCAACTCATGCATAGAACTGTATAGGCTTTTTGACGGGGACGTTAAACTAGATCGTTATTGGACAAGTGGCTCATTGTTAAATGCGTTAAAATCAGGGGATATTGATCCTTAAATCCATGTGGAGTGTGATGACTATGTCCTTTCAAGACTTCATTGACCTGACCCTGTCCTGTTAGATAGGGTCTATATAATACAGAAACACCCTTGTTCTGAAGGAAATTCTGTTAAGTCTGTTTATCTCCTGCAGTTGGCCTTTTCTTGAACTTTAACCCATTACCCAGACCTTCAAACCCATCTCCCCTGTTTGGACTGAAAGGTTAGCTGATCTTTGTCCTCAATTTCATTTCATTTCAGCTTTATTTATATAGCACAGTTTCGTACAAGTGAATGTAATTCAAAGTGCTTTACAGTGATAATAAAACAGTACAGTGGTTGAGTAATACAATAAAATAACAGGGATAAAACCAATCAATACAAGCAGTACAATGGTAAAATTGATTAAAAAAAACACTAAAATAAGCCCCACTATGAAATGGCTACACTGATATACTGTAACAATACTATCACTGAGAGTCTCTGGTCGCTGTTTATGTCTTCTAGCCCCTATAAACCCAGACTGGGCTAGAGGTAAAATAACTTGTGATTTATATTCCATAGTGAGAGCAGAACACTCTCCTGAAACACATGATGTGTCTGACCTCAGACAGAACAGCTTCACACAGAGAACATAGTTTTTCCAATCCGTCAGTGACCTCAAACATCTCCAGTTTGGCTGCTTGCTGTCTTCATGTAAAGGGTGGTAACATCCCCTGGTACTCGCTGTGAGGCCCTTCCCTACTCTCTCCTCCTGCACTATATGTAACCTTCCCATTCTCTCACTTCTCCAACTCTTTCTTTATCTTTCTATCTGATTTCCTGTTATGGTAGGAAGTGGGGCACAGTGGTGAGGGGAGAGTGTGGATGGCGAGTGCAAACAGAGAGAAACCCAAAAATTGGGTATCTGAGAACAAAAACAAGTGTCTTTCTATATTATGTATAGTTTTAGGTAGGCTACCGACAGCTACAACACTAATATAGAGCCTCATTCATAACTTATCCATAATGTTGTTGATTTTGTTGTTGAAGTTGTTGTTGGAGAACATTTTCAGCTGATTCCATGCTGTCTCTAGTTCCGGCGTTAGCGGCATGTTAATGCTACATGTAGCACTAGCATAATGCAGTAGAAATGGCTAGCATTTAAAGACATTTAACTCACTTAAACACTCCACAGTCCACCCAAATAAAATCAAATATGAGGACAGTCTGTCAGGGGCTCATTTGAGTTTTTATACGGTCATTTTTGAAGTCCAACTATCATTGAACCCATTTGTTTGTTCGGACCTATATGACTTATATAGGTGGTTATATTGATTATCCATATTTATTTATTTAGGCATTTGATTTATTTGACAGTGGCAATTTTTTATTTTTTTTGTTGCTATCGGCCGATTAATCGGCTTTTTCCTGCTCTAAACTATCGTTATTACATCGGCCTTTAAAAATCTACTAACGGTCGACCTCTAGTTTGGAGTGTTTATAAGTGAGTTTTCTTTGAATGCTAGCCATTTCGGTTCGATTGCGCTAGCATTAGCATGCCGCTCATGCCCAGACAAGCGAAGGCATGGAATTAGCTGAAAATAGTCTCCATCAATCAACAACATTATGGGAACATTACGAAGATCTCTGAAGTCTGGTATTGTACAGGACGTTTGGTGTTGCTGAGTTCATTACATCGAGAGCTTTCAGGCAGTCCAGACGTGTCCCTGTGACCTTCCCACGCCGTGCATGCTTTTAAGTATTTCGACTGTACCTACCAGTATTTATACCCACCAGATGCCACTGCTCCTAACCTAGTGTTTTCATCAATGGCATAATAACTTGTATACCCATGGGTTTCTTACCCTTCTCCGCAATGATTGGAACCACAGGGTACTGGTCGAGGCAACAACTAAGAACCCACACAGACCACTAGAGTATTATTACAGGGGCGGCTGTAGCTCAGTTGGTAGAGTGGGTCGTTCAATGATCGAAGGGTCAGTGGTTCGAATCCCAGCTCCGACTGTCCAGATGTCGAAGTGTCCTTGAGCAAGACACCTAACCCCAAATTGCTCCCAATGAGCAGGTTAGCGCCTTGCATGTCAGCTACCGTGAATGTGTGTGTGAATGGGTGAATGAGGCCATTGTAAAGCGCTTTGAGTGCAGCTCAGGTGGAAAAGCGCTATATAAGTGCAGTCCATTTACCATTTACAGACAGAACAACAGTACAAACAAAAGAAAACTCTCCTCTCTTGCACAGCAACGATACAGAATATATACTATAGGTGATGGATCATGCTATGATTGGATGACAGGGGCAGGAGAATGATTGGGCACAGGTGGACTGGCGATGATTGATAGGACACAATGAGCACAACGCACAACAATGGACCAGCGGAGGAATCACACACACCGTTGATGAACACCTGGGGGAGACAGACAGGGACAAAACAGACACAGGACATCACATAGACACACAAATGTGGGGACGTAATACTATTAGCTCTATTAGTCTTCTCCTTATTCTCGTTAGTCTCCTTCTCCCTCAGTGTGTTTCCTAGTCTCTTAATCAACTGCAAGAGTTGTTATCATGGCACCCATAGTGTAATGGCATCTATGGGTTTATTCCCCTCTCCAATGCTCTGCTTGCCTCCTGGCCCCTCAGTCCAACACACACAGTTAATTTCTTCCAGGTTCAGCTCATTTGTTAATTGCATGCTGTGTGAAGCTCTACAGTGTTCAGCAGTGAGCTACTGTAAATGACATTTAGACTAAAATAGCAGAGATCACACTGTTTCATCGTGGTAGCCATCCATTATGTCTGGCAACCGTATATTCATTATTCGAACACCAAGGGCTGCATTAGATCAGAGCTGTATTCAGTCTGTGTCCTTTTGAGAGGAAAGACAGTATTGTGCCTGGCAGTTTAAAGGTGCAGTGTGAGGTTTGTGATTTCCTGTTAGACTTCGGAAAATTAGACACAATAATAACAAAAAGTGCTGCTGAGCCAAACCTCCTACTGCACTTTTAACATACTGTAACAGGACTGGAGGTTAGCGAGGGACACTCTTATCAGATGACAGGAACGTCCCCATGTCTTTACATTATCATCTCGGCTAACCTGCTAGCTAGCGTACACAGCCCATGTCTTTACAGTACATAATCATCTCTGCTAACCTGCTAGCTAGCGTACACAGCCCATGTCTTTACGGTACATGATCATCTTTACATCTGGATTTCTCTCTCAAAATTTGTTTGTAAGACTTGATCGAGGTCGAAACAATTGATCTTATTCCATTGTCCTACTCTTTGTAAGTGGTGGACTGTCACAGTGAAATTATGTATCTTTGTTTATTAAAGAAAGACAGTGATGTGAGTCATTACGCGTCCATTGTTGATGACACAGCGAAACAATGATGCTGGTTTTCAAAAAAGGGCAGAATAATGAGACAGGGTGTCAAATGAATCATGTGAGCACTCTCTCCACTGTCACTGTAGGTTGGGTTGTTACCCTAACTCAAACATGAACTCTCTGATTCCATGACTATCCCCTAATTCAACCTTCTGCTTTTAAACTGTGAACTTGAACTTATCTTTTTTTCTTTGGAGGAGGCAGTTAACCAATGCAATCTCACCCAAGTACTAAGGGGACAACATTTCATACTTCACTTACAGGAGCGAACTTGCGCACTATCAAGGTGCCATAGTTTAAAGGAAACCTTTAAAGAGCTGTTTTGAGTCACCTCTCCTCCTGCCCACATCCCTACCCCAGTCCCCAATCAGACGTTGATACTGTAGCTCTACACATGGCCGCCGACAAAGGGATCCAAACCGCTCAACAGCAAGCTAGTCTCCATATTGAACACCAAAAGTATTCCCTTTCATATGCATAACACTTTGCACATGGAGACCACCAGTAAATGCTTCCCATATGGCAGACTTCACACATTGGCCAGCCCCACTGTGCTGGTAAGAAAGAAAAAAACCCTGCATACATTTCACTGCCAAAGAAGGAGAGATGAGGGAAATAGATTTGGATTCAAATGACGTGATTTATTTCTGGGGAGAGCGTGCTGATGCTGGCAGTCTGCTTCCACATCTGTCCCACTGCCTTTAAACTGTCATAAGTCAAACATACAACAGAGTATGTTATTGTTATGTGATTGCAGATTGATGTGAGTAATCAAAGGCTTCCCTGTAAAGTGAGATATGAAACATTATTTTATCCGAATGATATGCCCCAATGATAGATTGATTATCTTGGGATTCAGTTGGGTGTGAAAAAAAACAGGGTGCTTTCTCAGCCAGTCACGCGTCATCATCACCGGTTGCGTAACCGCGCCGAGGCTTTCCAGATGCGGTTGAGGATACGGAACCACTCTGGAACAACAGCTACAGTAATCACTGTCAAGGGTTCCAAGCCCTTTTCTGTACAGTAGAGAGAGTGCTTGAGTATGTGACCCCTAACAGTGTATCGAGGCGTCCGATCTAATAGTACTGAAGTATGGTTGCATCAGCGTAAGAGCTCCCCGTTCTCCTCAGCTCAGTTCTGCTCTGCCATTTTCAATGTGAAGAGGCTGGTGGGAGGCAGAGATTTGTAAAAATGCATAGCAACAGACACTCTCTTTTCTCACAGCAGGCTTTACACTCACTCTCTCTCTCTCTCTCTCTCTCTCTCTTTTTCTCTCTCTCTCTCTCACACACACACACACGCACACGCACACACTCACACAAAGACCCACTGCACACTGGAATAATAATGGGCCCAGTTTAAACGCCCTCAAGCCAATGGTGTAAGTAGCATTGTGCAACAGGAATTAGTGTCGGGCTGTGAATCGTCAGTATAGCTGTAGGAGGAGATGTTCCGCCCATCTGGAGTCATCCTCCTGAACACACAAACCCAGGAGAGGCTCTAACCGGCTACTGGTGACAGTCTGCTATACCGTATGTGCCGGTATTACATTCTCCGTCACTCAGCAGTGTTGTTATGGGCACAGCCCCTCTGACTGCTCCAGTCCTCCTGTCATACCGCCTTAGCATGCCTGTCTGTAAATGCATGTCAGGCTGGCACAGTGCCTTGCCCTGATGAGAGAGAGTCGAGAGAAGATGGTATCAATTTCTCCCCGAGGAGTATTATTGAAACACAGACCCCTGATTGCGACACAGAGCGGGAGTGTGATTTGCCTGCGAAAACCGGGCTGTTCTATTTCAGGTTATCCCACACACAGTGGGAGAGGAGCAGAAATGTGTCACCCGTTAATTACAGGTTTGGAGTTCTTGAGGAATTTGGTGTATCTGTAGGTACAGTAAGAGTCCTACTTTGGTAAATGGTAAATGGAACTTACTTTGGAACAAGCCTCCGGCAATAAGAACATCACATATACAGTAACTGTGAGAGTCTTTAGTGTTTTTCTGTCTACCTGTGTGTCTGTTGCCATCTGTTAATACTAAGTTTATGCAAGACATTTTCAAAAGGCAGTCCATATTCAGATTTTCAATTTTCAGACTTTCAGTTTGCCTGTGTCTGTTTACATCATTGAATAAGCAATGTAAGACTTTGAATAGATAATAATGTTGTACAGTATTTATATCTATCACTGTTCATTTCAGAGTTTTCCATTTTTGGTGACATTGACATTAAAACCTCCAATTAAATGCAAGTTAAAGACCCATTAAAAAAAAAAATATATATATATATATATATATATATATATAGAGAGAGAGAGAGAGAGAGAGAGAGAGAGAGAAAATACATGTTAATATATATAAATGCATTTAGGTTGTGTAATTTGTAGAATCCCCATGGTCTTCCTCTTATTGCTAAGAAAAAAGAGCTTGCACATCCACTATGCACTTCCACTATGCACATCCACCATGTACATCCACCATGCACATCCACCATGCACATCCACCATGCACATCCACCATGCACATCCACTATGTACATCCACTATGCACATCCACTATGCACATCCACTATGCACATCCACTATGCACATCCACTATGCACATCCACCATGTACATCCACCATGCACATCCACCATGCACATCCACCATGCACATCCACTATGCACATCCACTATGCACATCCACTATGCACATCCACCATGCACATCCACTATGCACATCCACCATGCACATCCACTATGCACATCCACTATGTACATCCACTATGCACATCCACTATGCACATCCACTATGCACATCCACTATGCACATCCACTATGCACATCCACTATGCACATCCACTATGCACATCCACTATGCACATCCACTATGCACATCCACTATGTACATCCACTATGTACATCCACTATGCACATCCACTATGTACATCCACTATGCACATCCACTATGCACATCCACTATGCACATCCACTATGTACATCCACTATGTACATCCACTATGTACATCCACTATGCACATCCACTATGCACATCCACTATGCACATCCACTATGCACATCCACTATGCACATCCACTATGCACATCCACTATGTTTAATTACATGCTCCAGTGTGCGGACTATACTCTTCTCCTCTTCCTCTCATTGCTTCCTTGTTCCCAGGCTCCTCAGTGGTGAGGGCCTTAATTCCTGTAGGGTCATGTGCTTTCAATTAATGTCTTGTAAGCCTGATCCCGATAAGCTGTTCTAAGTATGTAATCCCCCTGATTGGATTATGATATGATTGGCGATGAATATGAGCTGTCCATTGTTGTCTAGTAAAGAGCTATTATCACATATTCCACATTTCACATATTCGCATTCACCCAGTTTAATTTGGGTAGCTTTGATCCAACCGTATGATTATTTATTTTTTAAGCTCAATAAAGATAGTTCACTGATAATAACCATGCAGTTTATTCTTACCTTAAAGCAAGTAAGTAAGTACATTTTATCGACTTACTTACTTAGTCAGGAGAATGTTTTGGGAATCATGTAGGAGCTAATTGCAGACCGGTTCTGCAGGAGTTTGGGAACATGCACATCGTCAGTGTCCTTGAGAGTAATCTCCAAACCAGACTTCAGAAGGCCACAGAACACACACACACACACACACACACCTGTCCCCAGAGACCTGCTGCGATGTAGCATGCATCTTAACACACAGAAAAAGGGGGGGGAGGGTGAAGAAAAGGAGAGACAGAGAGGTTACACGGCCAACTGAAATTTGTACAAATCAAATCAACACAATCACAGCACGTTGTTGCGCTGAAAGATATTCAGCATTCCACTCCCCTCGTCAAACAAACAATTCATTTTCGCATTTCACGACTTCACATCAACATTCCTCTCTTTCATTACGCTGCATCTGCATGCTCCTCCACACTTTTATAAACAACAAATGATAATTTCCTTTCGGCTGCCTCCACCGCTATTATCAGGGAATCGTTTTCTCTGTCATTACTCACATTGGTGTGTCATGGCGGATGGACACAGAGGTTATTGTAGCTACTCACCCTGCCAGACACCATGGCGACCAGCACCAGTGGTATGGGGGGGGGGGGGACGGGACGCACTGGTTTCTTGCTGAGTGAAATAATCAGCTCTAAAGCAGAGAGACAGCTGATTGGTTGCGAGGTTTCTGTTTGTGTAGCCTATTACAGTGCATCCAGAAAGTATTCATATTATATATCAAAATTCTACACACAATACCCCACAATGAGTGATTTTTTTCTCTCTCACATTTATTAGAAAGAAAACACTCATATCACATGTGCATATCAATTTGTCAATCCTTTGTTGAAGCACATTTGGCAGCAATTACAGCCTCAAGTCTTCTTGAGTATGATGCTACAAGCTTGGCACACATTTTTTGCGCAGTTTCTCCCATTCTTATTTTCAGATCTCTCTAGAGATGTTCAGGTTCAAGTCTGGGCTCTGGCTGGGCCACTCAAGGACATTCACAGACTTGTCCCGAAGCCACTCCGTTATCTTGTCTGTGTGCTTAAGTCTGAGGGCCCAAGCGCTCTGGAGCAGGTTTTTATCAAGGATCTCTCTGTACATTGCTGTATTCATCTTTCCCTCTATCCTGACTAGTCTCTCAGTTCCTGCTACAGAAAAACATCCCCACATCATGATGCTGCCACCACCATGCTTCACTGTAGGGATGGTACTGGCCAGGTGATGAGCAGTGCCTGGTTTCCTCCAGACATGACGCTTGGCATTCAGACCAAAGAATTCAATCTTGGTTTCATCAGAACAGAGAATTTTGTTTCTCATGGTCTGAAGGTCCTTTAGATGCCTTTTGGCAAACTACATGTGGGCTGTCATGTGCCTTTTACTGTGTGGCTTCCATCTGGCCTCTACCATAAAGGCCTGATTGGTGGAGTACTACAGAGATGGTTGTCCTTCTAGAAGGTTCCCCCATCTCCACAGAGGAACGCTAGAGCTCTGTCAGAGTGACCATCGGGTTCTTGGTCACCTCCCTAACTAAGACCCTTCTGCTCAGTTTGGCCGGGCAGCCAGCTCTAGGAAGAGTCCTTGTGGCTCCAAACTTCTTCCATTTACGGAATTATGGAGACCACTGTGCTCATTGGGACCTTCAGACATCTTTTGTACCCTTCCTCGGATCTGTGCCTCGATACAATCCTATATCAGAGGTCTACAGACTATTCCCTATTCCTTTGACTTCATGGCTTGGTTTGTGCTCTAACATGCTCTGTCAACTGTGGGACCTTACAGTATGTAGACAGGTGTGTGCCTTTCCAAATCATGTCCAATCAATTGAATTTACCACAGGTGGACTCCAATCAAGTTGTAGAAACATCTCAAGGATGATGAGTGGAAACAGGATGCACCTGCGCTCCATATTGACAATCATAGCAAAGGGAGTCAATACGCATGTATGATTTATGTGATATATATTTTTTAATTTTAATACATTTTCTAAAATTTCTACAAATCTTTTTTCACTTTTTTCACTGCCATTATGGGGTATTGTGTATATAATTTTGAGGGGGACAATGTTCAGTTTAATCCATTTTGGAATAAGGCTGTAACATAAAATGTGGAAAAAGTTAAGGGATATGAATGCTTTCCGGATGCACTGTGTGTGTGTGTGTGTGTGTGTGTGTGTGTGTGTGTGTGTGTGTGTGTGTGTAGCTACAAATACTCTCCCTTTCCTCCCTCCTCCTCTTCCTGTTCATTATTAATCAGTGCTGGCTGTGAGTTCAGCAGGGGAGAAGAGAGAAGAGGCCAGCAGTTGACATTTGGGCTTGGGCAAATGCGGGGGGTGATGGTGGCGCTCCAACACCAGCTCCATTTAGAGAGCAGTGGGTTAGCACTCTCACCCGTCACAACTGCTTTGTTGTGTGCTCCTCCAGAGGCACTGTGACTATGAAAATGTCATGAGCTATTTGCTGCTTACTGTAGCAGAGCACAGCACTACTGTAGGTAACATTTACGTCTGGCTCTGTCACAACTAAGATGTTACATATCCAATTTGAACAGTCTGACAGGTGCAATACCATCATTTTCATGTCCAATTGTTGTTAGTCAGATCAGATAAAGTAGCAGAAATACTTTTTCTTGTTTGGAGAGTAACTCATAATCCCTGTGTCGCTTGGATGTTACTTCTGGAAACTTGTAGAGGGAAGTGGGCTGGTGTCAGATAGCCTCCGTCTGTCGTCCCATCACTCTGTGCTAGCTAGTTAGTTAGAGCTCTGTGAGAATTCTATGTGAATGGGTTGACAACCGTACATGTACGAACCAGCTAATCAACTCGCAATAAAAGAGAAAAAACTGTAGTATCTCAGTTTTGAGTTCTTATTCCACATCAGCCTCATCTTTAAAATGAATATTTATGAGCGTATAATCCATGCCAAGATGACAGCAGCCGCTTATGTCATTAGAAGAGGACCTTTTTAGGATTTGTTCTATGCATGCATTTTCTCACACTTTGATTATCCCCATACACAACATGAGTCAGGTACTTGACGTGGTAATTGACCTTTTAAACACTTTGGTAATTTATGCATGTGTCAGCCACAGGGCACATTATGGAAGTGTTTGATGTTGTACAGTATTGTAATGGAAGGACAGCACAAGCCTAGGGGGGAAACAAAATAATTTAACACGAAGAGCACACACGCACACGCATAAAGATATTAAAAATTGTATGTGTTAATTGCTTCATACATAGTGCATTCATGTTTCAATATTTCATGAGATGAACAGAATCCACAAAGTTCCTCTGGCACTGTGAAGGAGAAAGTGCTGTCTTCAGCCATGAAGAGAGAAGTGAGTGACTGTCACTGTCTGTTACATAAAGCCAAAGGCTGTTAGCTCTTCTAGCTTCCACAGACCTGGATGTCCTTTCTGAGCCCAGTCATTAAACAATACTCATCACTGTCACTGTGACCTCTCAGTCCTCAGTCTATCAAGACTGGCAAAAGGAAGGCGTTTTCCTATCTCCTGAAGGGCTTGTAATGGAAAATAGGTGCCTTTAGATTGCCTAATAAGGGATTTATAGTATGATACACATTGTGGGGTTGTTTTCATGGTATAATTACATACAATGAGTAAAGAATAGAAGTCCGCACATTGTCTTAAAGCATTAAGACAGTGTGCAGACTTCTATTCTTTACTCATGTCATGTTTTAGTCGAGCACCTGTAACTCTCCGTTCGGATGTGCATGCATCACCCTATCACATATAATTACATACAATACCTGTACAGTCAGAGACCCTGTAAAAGGACAATGAAGGTGTGTTGTTGTCTCAACCTGGCCCACTTCTGGTTACTGACTCACGTGGAGTTGAGATGAAGAGTGAGCGAGCACAGGAACTGAGGTCACTTTTACAGACATTTTCCAGACTCATGTCCTTAACAAGCACCGGACAGGACATAATTAGTTAAATAATCAAATTTCAGCCGTCACCTCGTGACCCATGATTCTCTCAAACCTTCAGGTAGGATATTTAGATAAATAGAATAGGGTATATAAACGTAAACACCCATGTGTTTTTTTCACCTCTGTGACATGAGGGAGACATGGCACCGTTTTATTGGCCAGGTTCTGACAGTGAGAAGTCTTGGTCAGGCTCCCTTCTTCAGCTCAGCACCTCCTCTCATGTCAGCTTTTACATAAATACGAGCTCTCTCTCTCTCTCTCTCTCTCTCTCTCTCTCTCTCTCTCTCTCTCTCTCTCTCTCTCACTCCTTCCCTCACCCTTTCTTTCTCTCATGCACACCCACACAGATCCTGTCAGATCCACACGAGGTTGGGGGGGGAGTATGACACGTGAAAAAGGAAAAGCATTTCTCTTAGCACTGCGTCAACAGCCCTGCACTCACTCTCACTCTCCACATTTATCTCTCTCTCTCTCTCTCTCTCTCTCTCTGTCTGTATATATCTTCGGTTTCCTGTCAGTACCTCTCTACACCTATACATTCTCCACCGAGTGGACTGCAGATGAGGATATAGATAGCACAGCAACTGCTCATGGGTTCAGATCGATGAGTTACAAAATCATTAGTCATTGGTCCGCGTAACAGCGCTTCAGTCAGTCAGCGCATGTCTGTCTGACTAATCGAATGAATCTCTCTATTAGGACTATGATGGTGCTATGTGAGTGACAGTAACCTTGCATTTATGATTTATGTGATTGAGTGATGAATTGCCCAGCGTCTCTCTAGGAGGCAGAAGTGAACAGAGCAGAACACACTAGATTATAGACGAACACCAACTTTGTTTGACCCCCCCCCCCCCCTCCGTGTTGCTGGGGAAGATCAGAAGAACGTGTCAGATGACTAACCAGCCACTCGGGATACTGTAGTGAGTGTGTGTGTGTGTGTGTGCGTTACGTCAAAAAACACACAATCGTCAGGTCTCCCAGGAGCCCTACTCTCCGCTCTGCCTCCACTCAGAGGTGATGATGTAACCCGGTCCAGGCCAGGGGATAGTGAAGCTACAGCCCCCCCTTCAATCCTCTTTCATCCTCCTTCTCCCGGAGACATATCTGCGGCCATCTTAGGTAGAGATACACACCACTCTGCTTGATGTAGACTGACTCACTCACTGCCTGTTTCTGTGTGATCAAGGCTCAGGTTCTCTCTCAGCTGTAACCTTGATTACCAAGAACAGATCTACACATTCCACAGGATTGCCCTGATAGTTTAGTTAAAAGGACTGTCAATGGCTGTCAATCTGTTCTAGATGGTATGATGGGGATATCCAGCACTTTGTGCACTCTGAAAGAGAATGTTGATTGAATGAATGTTGCTGTTGAGTAGCCTACACTTTTCAGGTCCTGTCATTGCCTCCTGTATGAATGTCATGTGGGACTGATTCTGTTGGGGCTTTGGTAATATACGGCGGACCCATGATCTGGTTTCCCTTTAGGAGCAGTGGAATAATAAGTCATGAGGTATATAGGGTTGAGAGTTGAGGTATATACGGTTGAGAGTTGAGGTATATAGGGTTGAGAGTTGAGGTATATAAGGTTGAGAGTTGAGGTATTTAAGGTTGAGAGTTGTGGTATATACAGTAAGGTCGAGAGTTGTGGTATATAGGGTTGAGAATTATGGTATATGGTTGAGAGGTATATAAGGTTGAGAGTTGTGGTATATCAGGTTGAGAGTTGAGGTATATAAGGTTGAGAGTTGAGGTATATAAGGTTGAGAGTTGAGGCATCTAGGGTTGAGAGTTGTGGTATACAGTATAAGGTTGAGAATGAGGTATATAAGGTTGAGAGTTGAGGCATCTAGGGTTGAGAGTTGAGGCATCTAGGGTTGAGAGTTGAGGTATATAAGGTTGAGAGTTGAGGTATATAAGGTTGAGAGTTGAGGCATCTAGGGTTGAGAGTTGTGGTATATAAGGTTGAGAGTTGAGGTATACAGGCTTGAGATTTGAGGTATATAGGGTTGAGAGTTGAGGTATATAGGGTTGATATTTGAGGTATATAGGGTTGAGATTTGAGGTATATAGGGTTGAGAGTGGAGGTAGATAGGGTTGAGAGTTGAGGTATATAGAGTTGAGAGTTGAAGTATATAGGGTTGAGAGTTGAGGTAGATAGGGTTGAGAGTTGAGGTATATAGAGTTGAGAGTTGAAGTATATAGGGTTGAGAGTTGAGGTATATAGGGTTGAGATTTGTGGTATATAGGGTTGAGATTTAAGGTAGATAGGGTTGAGCGTTGAGGTATATAGGGTTGAAAGCTCAAGCTCCTGTGCTAATAAGTATCAAATTTGCTCCCTTAATTAATTGCTGTTCAATTTCATGTTTGTGGTGATGGCAGCATTACCTTCTGCTGTTCATCTTTTACGCATTAGGTGATCCAGCTGTTCTGCTCCCCGGCCACAGCAGCCCTACATTTCTCCCATTCTCCCCTGATGGGAATGATTCATTCTCTCATCCAGGCCCATTATAATGCACACTCACACTCAACAAGATTCAAGATTACTTTATTTGTCACATGTAATGTACGGTGTATAGTCAATGTGAAATGTTAATGCCAACTCCAAGATTATGGCCAATATAAATAAACTCCAATAGTCAATTTACAAATTACACATTTACAAGTTACACATTTACAAATACACCTTAAGTACAATTTCTATACAGTATAAAGATAGGTAAGATAAGATAGATACCAGTCTGGATGGACTATGTACATGCTATATGAATGAATTATAGCTATAGCATGTACTGTACATAACACACCCATGTATATGCATATGAATGAATGAATAACCTGCCCCCCCCCCCCCAGGTCATTCATTCATTCATATGGATATACATGGGTGTGTTATGTACAGTACATGCTATAGCTATAATAAATAAACTTTCCACAGCACATACAATATACAGCACTTTTTGGCTTAAGCCTGGCTATTTCTGATACCCATGGCTGCCTCGTGGATCTCATCTGTATGGTTAGCGTAGCAGTAGTGTAGACTGATACTGTCATAAACCTTGGATGCACTTGACTGTTCATTAGATGCCAAGCCCAAGTTGAATGGAGCATGATTGCTTCTAGTAAAGTGTATGCTGTATACCACAAGGAAAACTGAACCTCCGGTCTCTGGATGCTGTCTAGAATACCGATTACTGAAACGCCTCTCTTTTCTCGCGCTCTGACTCTCTCTCTCCCCCTCCCTCCCTCCCTCCTCATCCTCTGCAGGAAAATCTGTGTCCATTGTTAGTGTCAACGCAAGGAGCATGTTGTGACGGCCATGCCTCTGGAGATGGAGAAGAACATCACCAAGCTGATGTATGACTTCCAGAGGAACTCCACCTCTGACGACGACTCTGGCTGCGCCCTGGAGGAGTACGCCTGGGTGCCCCCCGGACTCAGCCCTGAACAGGTAAGCACACCCTCCATCTCCCGACACCCCGACCCCTACACATCCCTGGCCTTTGAGTCTCCTCTCATCCAACCAAGCACCCATGAACAGCTATGGCTGTGAGGCGATTTGGGCTTAGTGGCCAAGTTCGGTATTGCAAGTCACGTGACGACTTTTTCCTATAGACATGCATTGGGAAGGAAACAGCTGTCCGGTCTCCAGAAATGTTTTATGGGTATCACGCAAAGTCAAAAAGGACTGTGAATTATCAAGTTTGAAATCTTTGGGTCCATTTTCCTTTGGAGCCACAGGAGGTAGCTCAGGAGGTAGAGCGGGTCGTCCAATGACCGTAGGGTCGGCAGTTCGAATCCCGGCTCCTCCTGTCCATATGGTCAATGGTCACAAGGTCAATGGTCAATCATCACGACCCACAACAGAAAATGAGACTACTATTCCTAATTCTCGCTGATTCACTGATTGAAAAGGGTGCAGGACAACTGTCTTTAAAATGCCCTTTATGTTCCTGTAGTCCCAGCAAACACACAACGTCAGGGAGAGGTTCAGATCATGTCTTAATAACGTCCGTCGGTCCAGAACCCTGTTTGTACGTCTGCTGGACCCCTCAATATTCAAACGTCTGGCTTGGACCCCTCTAAGATGTCTGCGGACGTGCAAAACGGGTTCAATATCTGAACGTAAAAAAAAAACATTCATTCTGGCTCCTAATTGGATGTCTTTGGATGTCCGAAAAAGACAAAAAAGACATCTAAAAGACGTCTTTTAGACGTGTCTTTGCTCAGTGGGGTGCCACATGAGAGAGAAAGACAAGAGAGAAAGAGAGGGAGGGAATGAAGCATAGATAATTAACTGTCAAACATTTCATGGAAGAGTAATTGGGAATAAATTAGTCAAATGTCGCAGGTGACACAGTGTGAGCAGAGAGGGCACAATCTAATGACATAACAACCATGACCAGCCCACAAAGATGAGGTAATAGACAATTACTTTGTCTGAGCGGCATAATGATGTACACAATATATTTGTAATGATTCAGTCTTTTTTACATGGGACTTGAAACAACATGAATTTGTCATGCAATTAGATTGCTAAATTGTTTGGAAATGTATGTGTTATGTATATACAGTACAGTGTAGTGTGTGTGTGTGTGTGTGTGTGTGTGTGTGTGTGTGTGTGTGTGCGCGCGCGTGCGTGCGTGCGTGCGTGTGTGTGTATTATAAAATAATAATGAACCACTCTCAGTGCTCTACTCAGGAGCTCTCACATCCAGGTTCTCAGTTGATCAAACACAACAATGGGTCTTCTGTGCTCTGCGCAGCCCTAGTACAAGGACAACAAGGCTGGACTATATTATATAATATCGCTTTATACTCGAAGATCATTGAAGGCAGGATACTATTAAACTGGGCAGTAGTGTGGACATGATGAGTCTTTCCCCATCCAAGGCGTCTGTCCAGATGATGTCTCGTGCTCTGTTTCGATCTGTCTGGAGTTAAAAAGCCCCTGTGCTCTGAATGCAGCAGAGCTGTGGTGGCTGTCATGCAGAGCGCCTCCCGGAGGGCTGTTAATAGATGACAGGCAGGCTTGATGATGGGCATTTTCTCCAGGCAGCCATCTTGACAGGATGCTGAAGGACGTGGCCGCCTCACCATCCACCGACAGATGAGGGCAATCAAGGCTGGCTGTTGAATGAGAGTGGGCTAGAAGTTTGTTCAGCTTACCTTAAATTTGTATTTGATGAATGAAATCACCCGTTTTGTTAGGAATAAGAAACCCCTAGAATTAGAATGTTTTTTTTACAAAGGCACCAAAACTGATCAGAGGTATGGGACTGGCTAAATTCCAATATTATTATTGGGCCTTTAATGAGCAAGCTCTCTTTCTGGGATCGGGCGTCCAACCAGCCAGGCTGCAAACTGAGCAGGCTTTATATCACCCTGCCTCTCCTACAGCACTGGTATTTCCTTTCTATCCCACTGGATTTTGCAAAAACCAATCCTGTTATAAAACAGTCTCTTAAAATCCGGACTAAAATAAGACAGCATTTTGGACGGCATAGGAATACACTCCTTGCTCCTCTGAATGCAAAGCACCATTTCCATCCCACTCCTTTCAATTATGGACTCGTAATGGCGTAATGAAAATGTAACATAATTATATTAATGGAACATTTTTTCACTTTAAAATTACTTGGCAGCTAATTAAATCTGCCTCAAATCCATTTCGTTTGCTTTCTGCAAATTCACAACTATATTAGATCCAATACAACTAGGACTACCTTTCCTAGTGCACCCAGTAGGGTACCACTTTACATAACAGCTCAGTATTAACAGGGTAATACCATGGCAACTACCATTAACTAATAGTAGTTACCTGTTTAGTTAACTACATTATTATTAAGAAATTACCAGCAAATACCAGTAGTTCCTAGAAGTAGTTACCTGTGTAGTTACCCCCAATCCCCATGATTTGTTACATGGAAACAGAGAAGTAGTTTCTATGTAATTTCATGGAATCAGATCTGGAAAATGCAACATTGTTAGTATCTATTTAATTCCTTGGTTATATCCTTCCTAAAATCCCAACTAAGATCATGATTTGCTACCTGGGAACAGATATGGTAGTTTCTATGTAATAACATGGAATCAGAGCTGGAAAATGCAACAATACCTGTTTCTATTTAATTATATGGTTATATACTTCCTATTCTGAGTAGTCTCACTACGGCAAGAACTTCTGTGAACAAACTATGATATTAATGGACACCAATGAGAATCCAGTCGGATTTTCAACCGGATGACAATTGGCCCGCGCAGATAATGGGCTGGATTGACAATTAATGAAAGTCCAAAAAATTAATGGTGATGAATGGCCGTTCATGTTTGGGCAGTCATGGACCTGCCCTGTGATTCGGATCCACTCCAAAATGTAATGGGTTCTAAGTTGGCCCATGCTTCACCCCTCCACTGAGTTTCATGAAAATCGGTTTGGTAGTTTTTGCGTAATCTTGCTAAAAAACAAACGAACGGACGCAATATAACATGACCTCTCGTCCAGTGCTGTTCCTTGGGCAGCAAGGCTGTATCTACAGCAGGAAACGCTCAGCACTGTTTGGCCATGAGACTCTGTACAGACGCTTTCTCTTGCAGCCGTTCTGTCCAAGTGCAAAGTTAATGAAAGACAGCACCAACACAGACAAGGACGAATGCCATTGTTACAGCTTTCAAAACCTTAAGCCATTACAGCCCCTGCACTCTAGGTCTGAAGTGAGGCTCCATAATGTTTGCTAGAACGTTTTGCTGCTTGTCTGATCATGATCCTTTTAGGCGGGTAAAGCTGTGATGCCATGAAGAAGCTGCTACTTCCACACAATCACAAAGTATATTTCTGAGCAAACATTTAAGATCATCTGCTGTTATTAAACCAACCGTGTGTGTGTGTGTGTGTGTGTGTGTGTGTGTGTGTGTGTGTGTGTGTGTGTGTGTGTGCATTTGTGTCTCTCAGGTGCATCAGTACTACGGCTCCCTGCCCGAGGACAAAGTGCCCTACATGAACAGCCCCGGAGAGAAACACCGCATCAAACAACTGCTTAACCAACTGCCCCCGCACGACAACGAGGTACTAGACTCTCCACAACCCCCAAAAGACAAAGTGAGAAGTTAACAGTAGGAGTAGCCTATGTCCTAATGGGGTAAAAGACAGCCGGCAGCGATAGTCCAGCAGCAGCCACCAGAGCCTGAGCTGAGCCGAGTTGAGCCGAGCCAAGCCGAGCTGAGCCGCTGTGTTGGTGTGCTCCTCAGGTGCGCTACTGCAACACCCTGGACGAGGAGGAGAGGCGTGAGCTCAAAGTGTTCAGTAACCAACGCAAGAGGGACAGCCTGGGGCGCGGCAGCGTCCGCCCCTTCCCCCTCACCGCCAGCGGGGCCGTGTGTGAACAGGTACGGGCCGTGAACGGGCTGTCCGTCGTCACGCTCGTTGACGGTACTCGCTCCCGCTGGCGCTTATGAACTAAGATGGCAGAACTGTAGCCAGGTTATCTCTCTCCTGTCTTAAGCCTGGCTTTTGATATTACATCAGAAGGTTGGGAAAAGCAGCCCTTCGGTGCCAAGACCATGCACTTTAAATGTTGAAATGATTGGATTAGTGCCGCCCTGGTGGCTCAATGGGTTGGGGCATGTACCGTGTGAAGGCTAGCCTTTGCTGTAGTGGCGTGGGTTTGAATCCGGCCCACGCCCTTTCCCCTCTCTCTCTCCCACCTTTCCTGTCTGTCCTTCAACTGTCCTATCCAATAAAGCAGCAATGCCCTAAAGAATATCTTTAAAAGATTGGATTATTCATATTGTGTCACTGATGTTTCTCCCACCTCCCACGTTCCCCTCTTTGCTCGTTGTCCTATCCTCTTCCCGTTCTACCTCTTTCTTTCGACCCCTCCTGCCTTACGTTTTTCTCCATCCCTCTCTCTCCCAAAGTGCGGGGGGCAGGTCAACGGAGGGGACATCGTGGTGTTTGCGACGCGGGCGGGCCACGGGCTGTGCTGGCACCCTCACTGCTTCGTCTGCAGCACGTGCGAGGAGCTCCTGGTGGACCTCATCTACTTCTACCAGGATGGGAAGATCTACTGCGGCCGACACCATGCCGAGAGGCTCAAGCCGCGCTGCTGTGCCTGCGATGAGGTGAGTACACTTCCCCCCCGAACCCCCCCGGAGGGACTGGGGACCGGAGGTGAATCCACCCCCCCCCCCCCCAGTGGAAACACTGCACTGTTGGTCTCCGTGTTGCAGATGACGTCTCTCTCGATGTCTCTCTGTGTCGCATGTCACTTGCGCCGACGAGAGATCTCTCTCTGTGTCACACGTCACTTGCACCGACGAGAGATCTCTCTCCGTGTCACACGTCACTTGCACCGACGAGAGATCTCTCTCTGCGCCGTAGCAGGCCATTTCTCACCAAGAGATCGGAGTCGCGGTTCGTCCTTCGCCGATGAGCGCGATGTACCCGTGTGTTGCAGATCATCTTTGCTGACGAGTGCACCGAGGCGGAGGGCAGACACTGGCACATGAAGCACTTCTGCTGCTTCGAGTGCGAGGCCACCCTGGGAGGTCAGCGCTACATCATGAAGGACGGTCGGCCTCACTGCTGTAACTGCTTCGAGTCCCTCTACGCGGAATACTGCGACGCCTGTGGAGAGCACATAGGTACATTCTACCTGTGTTTACTTCCCAGATAGCAATCCGATCAGGGCCATATACAGGCCAGATCTGGCACTTGTGGCTTAGTTCCGGCCCATATATGGCCCAGATCCGCTTGCTATCTGGGTTTCCTGTTTCTGTTCTGCGTTCTCGTCACAGTTCATATTAACCCGGTTCGGTAGAGTAGAAGCAAGCAGAAAGGCAGAGAACCTCAGATTTAGCACAGTATGGACACAATAACATTTGGGTATTATTAAACATGAATGCAATCGTGAGTGGAGAGCGTCTCCCGTGTCTCTGCAGACCTGCAGCTCTGCTGGGGAGACAGGGCAGCGCGGAGCAGAGCAGAGGAGGTCGATGGGGGGGTTATTATCCTCCCAGGACCCAGTCAGAATAGAGCAAACGGGGAGCCATTGAAAGCAGAAGACACCACGTTGTGTCCAGATGGAGGCTGTGAGGGATGATTCCTTCCCAGGGCTCTTGGCGGAGTGGGGGGGGTGCTCCAGTCAAACGATTCCCCTGCTATCATAAGGGTTACAGATGCAGGGTGCTGGGGTGTAAGATCACATACCAGCCACCCACAGGGGAATCAAGCCCAGTGTCTCTTTTATCCCAGTAAATATCGTTAGACTCTTGAGAGGGGCGTGTTTTGCTGATTAGCTGTGACTCCAAAACCAAATCATCCGAGACTGTGTGCTTGACAGTGTTCATTATAGACAAGTGCTACAATCATGCACTGGAGATAATGGCGTTCGC
Source organism: Borostomias antarcticus (assembly GCF_949987555.1). Taxonomy (NCBI): domain Eukaryota; kingdom Metazoa; phylum Chordata; class Actinopteri; order Stomiiformes; family Stomiidae; genus Borostomias; species Borostomias antarcticus. Next base: position 19,512,877 of record NC_140244.1, on the reverse strand, counting down.
TCAGTCCTTTATGTTGCTCTGGTAATGCTACAAGTGTTGGCTGCAGACATCTTATGCACCAGCGTGTTTACAGATGGAACCAATAGATTAGATGGCCTATATCACTTTTTTCTCTCTCCCTCTCACCCCCTCTCTCTCTCACCCCCTCTCTCCCTCCCCCCTCTCTCTCTTCCCCTCCTTATCTCTCCCCCTCCCTCTCTCCCCCTCTCTCTCCCTCCCTCTCTTTCCCCCTCCCTCTCTCCCCCTCTCTCCCTCCCTCTCTCTCTCCCCCTCCCTCTCTCCCCCTCTCTCCCTCCTCCCTCTCTCACCCTCCCTCTCTCCCCCTTTCTCTCTCTCCCCCTCCTTATCTCTCCTCCTCTCTCTCCCCCCCTCTCTCACCCTCCCTCTCTCCCCCTTTTTCTCTCTCCCCCTCCTTATCTCTCCCCCTCTCTCTCTCCCCCTCTCTCTCCCCCCCTCTCTCTCCCTCCCTCTCTCCCCCTCTCTCTCTCCCTCCCTCTTCCTCTCTCTCCCTCTCTCTCCCCCTCCCTCTCCCTCTCTCCCCCTCCCTCTCCCTCTCTCTCCCTCCCTCTCCCTCTCTCTCCCTCTCTCTCCCCCTCTCTCCCTCCCTCAGGTATAGACCAGGGCCAGATGACGTACGACGGGCAGCACTGGCACGCCACCGAGGAGTGTTTCTGCTGCGCCCGCTGCAAGCGCTCTCTCCTGGGCCGCCCCTTCCTGCCCAAGCAGGGGCAGATCTTCTGCTCGCGCTCCTGCAGCGCCGGAGAGGTACAGTATGATGTTCGTCTTCCCCGAAACGGGAAACGGCCGCATGAATGGAAATCGACGTTTTTATTAACGTATTCACTAGGGATGTAACAATATATTGTGCCACAATATATTGCGATACAGAAATGTCACAATACGTATCGTCAAGGTGAAAACAGTGAACGCTGGCTACACAACGCTGGTAACAAACATGTCTTTTGTGTCTAGGCTTATCCATGATATTATAACAGTTAAGCTCTAAATTCACAAAGTGTATTGGAGTAGAGATGTGGAGAAATGCACTATTGGTGTGAACAGCAGCGCTACTGCAACGCTTCACACCTGCCCTTAGTGTATCGTATCGTATTGTTATCGTCAACCCAATATCGTGTATCGTATCGTGAGATTAGTGTATCGTTACGCCCCTAGTATTCACTTTAACCCATGAATCGTAACAGGACCCGGATGAGTCAGACTCGTCTGACTCCGCCTTCCAGAGCGCGCGCTCCCGGGAGTCGCGCCACAGCGCCAAGATCGGGAAACACGAGCGCCGTGGCGCCGAGCAGGACCGCCGGAGCGCCGAGGCGCGCCAGGCCCCGCCGCCGCCCATGCCGGACCGCCTCTCCGCCGAACTGGACCCCCTGTCTGTCCAGATGGACCGTTTGAGCCTCTCGTCCGGCCAGACCCCCAGCAGGACCCCCAGCCGCACCCCGAGCCGTGCTCCCAGCCTGAACCAGGTGTGGATGAGCCGGGACGAACCGTACCCCCCCGCCTACGAGGGCGCCCCCCGCGAGCCCTCCCCCACGCCCCTGCAGCTGCTGGGCCAGTGCAACAACAGGCAGGGCTACAACCCCAGCCCCAACCCCCACCCTCCGGCCCAGAGCCCCGTCAACCCAGCGAACAGACCCGAATCCTGGGCCAAGGAGCAGGGTAACATCAAGAGGACCCCCATGGCCGCCCTGAGGGGCCACTCCTTCAACGAGAACTGGATCCACCACAGCCAGGATGAGTTCAGGCCCACCAAGCTGCGCACGCAGATGAGCTTCAACGAGATGTCCAGCCAGGGCCAGGGCTTCTCCGACAAGAGGAGCATCAGCCTGCACGGCTTCCAGAGGGACAGCCGGCCCCCACTGACCAGGACCAGGAACCCCATCAACGGCTTGGGCTTCAACGAGCCCCTCACCCCCCTGGAGCAGACCCCCCATGGATCCATAGAGTCCCTCACCATGTCCAACGCTACAGGTACAGAACACTCCCCTGAAGGAGTCAAAGGTAGGAGTATGGTGACCAGGAGAAGAATAGAATAGATCAGTCATGCCTCCATATTGGTTTAGCATTTGACAGTATTTATTAGGCCCATATAAGCGTCTTTGGCGGTACGGTATGGTCTTATCTGACAGATAAGAGAACAGAACCACAGGTGGAGGCAGCAGCAAAGCAATAGCAAATGCATTTTGTGACGCACATGTAAGGTTTTCCCTATTAGTGTAAGTGTGTAAGGGCCACGTGTGAACATTGGCGATTTTTGCCAGCTGACCGACAGCTGAGGTAGCCAGTGACCGCTCCTTGAGACTCTACCGCCCGGACTAGCTTTGCTCATTTAAAGCAGTAAATCAGATACCTTTTAGATTTAGATTCAAATGTCAACATACAGCACAAGTAAACGCAGTTTAGAATCCAAACAGAGTGCAAATTACATTAATAATAAGTGCAGGTGCAATATACAATCTACAATGTACAGGTGATAGAGTATGATAAATACAGACTAGATATGCAGATACAGCAGTAAAGTGCATTCTATATACAGTAAAGGTATGCAGGTATTATATATACAGTGAAGGTATGCAGGTATTGAGTAGGCAGGAATATGAGCAAGTAGGCAGGAGTGCAGGTATATAAATAGCGAATAACAGGTATGTACCTCCTCCCTCACAGACCTCACCTGTGTGTTTGTGCCCCCCCCCCCCCCCCCCCCCCCCCAGGTAATTCTCTGGACGGGGCCAGTAAGCGCCAGGAGCATCTGTCCAGGTTCTCCATGCCGGACCTGAGTAAGGACTCTGGTGTGAACGTGTCTGAGAAGAGCAACATGGGCACCCTCAGCTCCTCCGTTCAGTTCCGGAGCACCGAGTCCTTGTCTTGCTCCCGGCCGTACGAAAACATGGACGCCCATCTGAGAGTGGGCTACCCTCTGCAGTACTGGGAGGCCCCGCACCCCCTGGCCTTCGAGGGCAAAGGCGGCGTGTCTCTGGTGGGCAGCAGCGGTAACCTGCGTCTGGCCGCCGTGGGCGAGAGGACGCCCCGGCGACGGGTCAACGCGCCGGAGCCCCTGTCCCAGCAGCCGCCGCCGCCACCGCGCCGCCGCAAACACCACCGCGGCAACCACGGCGACGGCCACCACCGCGCCGGGCGCCACCACAAGCGCTCCCGGCGCTCCCGCTCCGACAACGCCCTGCACCTGGCGGCCGATAGGCCCAGCCACGCGGCGGAACCGCCCCACCGCCGCGTCCAGGAGGACTACGACCGCTTCCCCGCCGGCCGCGCCGCCAGGGAGATGCTGATCCTGGGCGGTCCGGGGGTCTACAGACAGCAGCCGTACCGGCCCTGCCCCCGCACGACCTCTGACCTCACCCTGCAGCACGCGGCCGGGGGCGGGGCTCAGCCCCTGGGGTTGGGCGGGCCGAACTGGGGGGAGGGCTATGGCGAGGTGGGGGGCGACCCCTGGTGCTCCAGCTGCTCGTCGTCGTCCGAGTCCGAGGAGGACGAGGGCTACTTCCTGGGCGAGCCCATCCCCCGGCCCGTGCAGCTGCGCTACCTCAACAACGAGGAGCTGCGCCATCGCTACAGCCCCTCCGGCATGGGGGGGCACCCCGGGGGGCACCCGCCCCTCCACGGGCAGCACCACCACGGACAGCTGCACGGACAGATCCACGCGCGCCAGAGGAGGAAGAGCAAGAACTGCATCATCTCCTAGAGTCAGCGGGAGAGGGAGAGAGAAAGAAAGAGAGAAAGAGAGAGAGAGAGAGAGGGACGGGGAGTGGGAAGGAGAGAAAGTGACAGAGAGAGAGAAGGAAAAAGGAGTGGGAGGGTGAGAGTGAAAGGAAGAGGGAGACTATAACAGTGTGTGAGAGAGAGGGAGAAAGAGAGAGGGGGGAGGGAGAGAGTGGGAGGGTGAGAGTGAAAGGGAGAAGGAGACTATAACGGTGTGAGTGTGAGAGAGAGAGAGAGAGAGAGAGAGAGGGAGAGAGAGGGAGGGTGACAGTGAAAGGGATAAGGAGACTATAACAGTGAGAGAGAGGGAGAGAGAGAGAGGGAGAGAGAGCTAGAGAGAGGGAGAGAGTGGGAGGGTGACAGTGAAAGGGATAAGGAGACTATAACAGTGTGAGAGAGAGAGAGAGAGAGAGAGAGAGAGAGTGGGAGGGTGAGAGTGAAATGGAGGGTAAGAGAGAGTATGCATGAAACGGAGAATGAGAGAGTGAGATGAGGGCGGGACGATGAAGAGCGGCACATTTTTGATGTGTGCGCTTATACAACTGGCCCTGCACTGGGGCTGCGGTTGGTGTACACCTACACAATATGATGTAATCATGAGATGAAGCCTGCGCTGGCATACACAAATAGAATGTTACAATGACGGAGGAGTCAGGTGACTTGATGATGCCACCGACAGATTATCTTTATGGTTTAATGCTTCATATATAGCCTAAGAATGGTTGTGTGAAATGATGGGTAAACTATGTGTGTGTGTGTGTGTGTGTGTGTGTGTGTGTGTGTGTGTGTGTGTGTGTGTGTGTGTGTGTGTGTGCTTGTGTGTAGTGCTTATTGATAAAAAGATTGAAACATTCCGAAATGTTGCATCTGTATCAAAAGCCTCCAGCGTGTTTGTGTGCACGCGCGCGTGTGCGCTGTAGACTAATCAGACTAGCCAGATAGTCAACTATGGCGTGCTTGTTGCCGGCGCGTGCTAGATCCTGAGCTGTGTTGTCGTTGTCGGACTGCCAGAGCTGCTGGATATAGCGTTGGCTCCGTTGACCCACTTGTTCTAACACTGTAAAGCTATAGTGTTACCTGTTTAACCTTGTGCTCTTCGTAGCCTGCTCGCCATGCTTTCCCAAGGACGGAGGCCTGCTCTCTGCCCCTTGCCCATTCAGGCTCAGTAATGTACGGTCTCGTTTTCTCCTGCGACATGCTTCGTTTTGACAGTTACCACTAGATTAATAACACTGCTGATAATGCTGATAATACCTGTTAAATGTATATACACAGTAACGGAATTGTTATTTAAGTTATGGATGTAGTAATGTAAATGTTCTGTACATACTGGTCCTAAATATTTATATATTTTGTATCTAAAGAATCATTATTTGTATAACATTATGTAGAGATAGAGAGGCTTGCATGTTCATTTGTTGATGTCGCATATTGGAATTAAAGTGTATTTCACTGAACGGTGAAGAGGCGGTGTCTTGTTCCTCTGTTCCTCCTGGTGTGCGAGCTGTCGGCTGGGCGGACGGCGTGTTGGTGTGTCGCTGCTCCGCGTTGGTTGGGTTTGACTGACAGGCTCTCTCACTCCTGACCACGTCCATCTGCTAATCATCATCCTCCTCGCTGCTCAGGCTGAGTAATTGGCTGCCTGCCCGATGATCACCCATCAGACCGGATCAGCGCAACCGCTCCGTCACAGACGCCCCTGGCAGCTTCCCCAGGTCCCGAAACACAGGCTGGACAGATAGCTGCACTATGCTGACCGATGGCCCTACGTACTTCAGAAACAGAATTCAGTCACTTTTATTTCGCTAGAAGCTCAATACATATTAACAAATTATTACTGTGACCCCCCCCCCCCCCAAAAAAAAAGAACAACAGCAGCAGTGTTTTTAAATGGATCTTGTGTACAATATTTGCCACAAGACACCAACTCCAAAGTAACAGCAGGGGGATTGCGATTCAGTGTGTCCATGTAGGGAAATAATATGGAGAGCATATGGTTTTGTGTTTTAAAAAAACATTTATACAAAAAATCAGTGCATTCCTCTTTTTTTAAATGATCATCTTTGGATGAAAATACAATGTATTTATATGTACATGAATCAAATTAAACAAAGTCCCGTTTTCATTTTAAGAAAGGAGAAAAATCAAGTATCCACTCTGACATTAGGAATCATACTCCAGTAAAAGGCAGCGAATCCCAGCCAACGCCAATATTAAAGGTTCCCCGAGCGCCAGAGTCCTTCCACTGGGCAGCCGGTCACAACAGGAAGCTGGAGTCGGAGTGGAAGGCAGAGCACCAGGAGTGACTTTGACTGGCCTGCACACAAGGACGGTCCAGCTCGTAGGGAGGACTAGTGCCACGGCCAGTAGTGTACACACATACACGCACGCACACACACACACGCACACACATCAGGCACAGCTACCAACACAATCGGTATTCTGAGCATTCCAAAGAGGACTTAGTGGATTCGTATCGCTCTCGCTAGTGGACGTCCCGTGGTAAAAGGCAGGTGGGCGGCTGAGGTGGGGGGGGTCCGCCCGTCACTTGGGGGAGGGGTCTTTGGAGTCGTAGTCGTCTATGAAGTGCTGCATGGCCTCCACACAGCGCAGGCCGATCTCGCTCAGGTTCTCCTGCAGGGACGACTGGATGGGTCGCTCCAGCGACGGGTCCTTGGCTATCAGCATCCTCACCACGGCGCCGAACGTGTCGCTGTCCTGACGGTATACCTGCAACACACACACACACACAAACACACACACACGTAGTCAGCAAACCCAGTGTTCCTCAGTACTAGTTGTAGATATAATGTTGAACGTTTGCTAATACGGTACATCGTGGCTCCTGTTCCATTGAGAAGCCTTGTCCAGATGGTCTAAAGATCACTCTAAAGATTCACTCAATTACCAACAGAATGTTGGGCTGAGGGTGAGAACAACAAATGAAGGAAAGATGGACGCCATGGAAAGAGGGAGTAGGAGATGGAGGGAGAAAAAAGGGGTCAGAAAGGAGGACAGGCTTGAGGAAGTAAGGAATAGTGATGCAGGGAGATAAGAGGGAGGGAGGGAAGGAGGTGGGGGCGGAGAGAGAGAGTGAGAGAGTGTGCTGTAAGAAATCCTTCAAGCCAAAAGGAAGGGTCTTGTCATGTGTATACCATTACCACTGAGTGGATTAGCAGTCCATGGCTGCACTCATATGCGGGCAGCTGTTCCCACTGCACATAACACTGTGTGTGTGTGTGTGTGTGTGTGTGTGTGTGTGTGTGTGTGTGTGTGCGCGCGCGCATTCATGTGTGCGTACGTCTGCATCAGCTACCTGTTACCAGACTGCTTTCTCACAAAGCCCACCTTCTCCAGTAACCATGGAGATATGGAGACCTTCTCTTCGGTTGAGTGGAAGGACACACACACACACACACACTCTTTCTCATGCACAAACACACACCGACGCTTCATGTGTTGTGCCGTCACATTGCGCCCGGTGGCTACAGCAGGACACGTGCGCGGGCGCTGTTGCGCAACAGCGCACGGTATTACCGTGACGATGAGTCACGGCGATCCAGATGGAAACTTGGCCGGTCCTACCTCCGGAGGTTCTGATCGGTCTGAGGGGACGTTAGGACACGAGCCGACCAGTCCGTCGGCAAAGACGACGACTTGTTAACCCGTTCCCTGCCGACTCCGCTGGGACGCGAAGGAGAGCCGGAGAGACGGGCTCGCTGTTTCTTCATGTTCAGACTGACTGCGGCCCTCAAATCTCCTCCCCCTCTCTCGATTAAATTACATTTCGATGCTTTATTGGCATGGAATGTCTCTCTCTCTTTCTCTCTCTCTCTCCCCCTCTCTTTAAGCCTCCCTCCTCTTATCTCTCTCTCCACCCGTGTTCCCACTTCTATATTTGTCTATCAGTGGACACGGTGTTCGTCCTTTCTCCTCTCCTACTGTGCAACTCGCCCTCAAACCCTCTCTATCTCTCCATCTCTGTCTCTGTCCACTCGTCTTTCCCGTCTCTCTCTCAGCAGTACTTTACCTCCTCTATCTCCCTCCTCTTCTCCTGGATGGCTCCGTTTCGTGCCGCCGCCCGGCCTAATGTAGAGGTGAGATCCCTTTCTCTCCCTCTCTCTCTCTCTCTGACTTGGGCTCCCTCGTTCTCCTGAGAGACCTACAGAGAGAGAGAGAGAGAGAGAGAGAGAGAGGGAGAGAGAGAGAGGGGGAGACAGCGAGAGAGAGAAAGAGAGAGAGGGAGAGAAAGAGAGAGATTGAGAGAGACTCAGCAGACAGACGGACAGTTACCCATGGACACAGTGGAAACAAGTAATTATTGAGCATATTGTAACGACACCAACAAGCAGCACTGTTGTCAAAACAACAATATCACAATAAAATATTGCATTTATTAATTTAACACTGATTCAAAATGGCATTTTAAAGGGGCACAGTAAAGCTTGTTTCAGTTGATATATTATTATATTTGGATTAAATATTATATTATATTTGGATTAAATGTTTACATTTGGTGTGTATACCTTTTTTTTTAAAGTATGTAACCCTTGGAATCATACATGTAGAACCTGTGACACTCATCCCAAATCTATGATCCCAATCCTGTATAGAATGCACTAGGATGACTTCCATTCATTCAATCCAACAATGTCTGACAGCTACTGTTTTCCACGATTGTTAAACCTGACAGGAAAAGCTGTTTTAACCTACAGGTCTAGCTCAGAAGAACCTATCATTCATCTGGAATTGCTAAGCAAAATCCCAGTTGTCACATTTGTCTCAGTCACACTGGATCAACATTCCTGTCCCAGTAAGGTCTGGTGTATTCGGTTTAATACGTGACGGCTCGTCTGTCTGGCCTTGACTTTCAGACGCCTCGTCTGTGTCCCTCTGAGATGAGGACGCCAGCGGCGTCTGCGTCATCGTGGGCGTGGTTAAACTGCCCTGTTTCTTTCCCAGCTGTCTCTGGGTCAATAAACCCAACACTAATTTTCATCCCTTTATACGGAGGCTGGGCTCTCTCTGTACTTCTCTAATAGAGAGGGGCTCAGAAACACACACACACACAGACACACACACACACACACACACACACAGACACACACAGACACACAGACACACACAGACACACACAGACACACACAGACACACACACACACACAGACAGACAGACACACGCACACACACACACACACTTACTGTGAAAGACAGAGATGGCTTCTCCTTCTCTCTGCTGCTGGAACCTGCAGACGATCTACTGGGCGTACCTGCAAATCACACACACACAGACCCACATGTCTCCAACGCACGCAACACACACCCCAACCGCTGTCACAGACGCAATACAGGGCATATCTGCCATGACAGTAACTACGTTGGATTTCGCATGCAGGTGGATTTCTGAAATCCCAAGACGGGCAATGTCCGGGACGACCGTAGGTATCGGGGTCTTAATCGACATGGCTGTGTCCCTGCTAACGTCGCTAACTCGATCTGTCTGTCGGCGAGGGAGTTGATATCTGCATGCAGCTATTAATGATGTTTCTCTAAGCAGAATTGATTGGGTGTGATTTGAGAAATCTGCCTCGCAACGTTTGACTGCAGTGTTCCTATGTGAGGCGAGAGCTTAGTTATGGCTCATTATATGCAGCTGGCTGTAAGCCCAGTGCTTCTCTTTCTTTCTCTCTCTCTCTCTCTCTCTCTCTCTCTATTTCTCTCTATTTCTCTCACACACACAGCACACCGATGAGTCACGAGCATAGCACATCTCTCAGGCACATACAGAAACCTGTTCCTCACACACACTCACACACACACACACACACACACACACACACACACACCTCCACAATTCTGCAGTCTGTGCAGAGACAGAGCAGCTGACTGAAGAGAGAGAGGGAACACAGATCTCCCCACGGTAGGAAATTGAGATAGTGCTCAACTACAACATCAAAGAGATGAAAGATATCGATTCTGCCGCTACAGTAGCTAGAGGAGGTGTGTCTTCACCTAATCTAAAGCAGAAGTCAGTCAAAAACACCACTGTGTACGACAGATATGATAATCCCACTAAACCACCATAATAACAAATAGGTCATAGGGATATCATACATAACATATACATACATACACACACACACACTAGTTCTGAAATAGGCCAATTTGATTTCCCTTATTTGTTTACAAAGACGTCACTTGATTAGCTGATTACCAAAAGCAGTAAACAACATGGTAAAGTAATAACTACACTACATTCACCAGTAGAGGTCATACAATTCCTGTGGCTCTATGATGATAGATAACTGGCAGATCAATGGACTACAATCTATAGCATATAGACAGAACTATAATAGTTGAAGTGGTTATCTCCACATGGGAAAGTCACAGACACACATGGTTTGGACTGGCAGAAAGGTCTCGGTGTAACGGACACAGCATTACCAAAATGACCAAAACTAAACTTTGAGCGAAGCCAGCTCCCCATGTGGGGGGCGCTAGAGACACGGTGGTTTGGACTTGCCTCTGTGCTTCTATTGATGTGTCCATTACTGCTACTACTGCCATCTTATGGTCTCAAGATGTTACTGACATTTCACCGCTTAAAATGTCTGTACACTAGATATTGCCACCCGGAGACAATACTGTCATTTAAATGGAAAAGATGACAGAACTGAATATACTGTCTTTCCCAGCCACCCTTGCAAAAGAGTTTAACCTCACAGTTCTTTTCTGGTTAAAAGGAATAGGGTTGTTCAGTAGAGGAAAACAATAGAACATGGTTCTATGATTTTACTTTTCTACTGTAGATTCAAACGAGGGAGGGGCTATTTCAACATGCTCACTAGGGACAATGATTTTGTTTCCGTTGTATAACATTATGTGACATTATGCTCTACTGACCACTAGCAATACTACTACCACTACTAGCAATACTACTACCACTACTAGCAATACTACCACTACCCATATCATTCTCCCTGCCACCCGGCTGTGTGTGAACCTACTGGTGTGTTCTTTAGGCTTGGCTGTGTGTGAACCTACTGGTGTGTTCTTTAGGCTTGGCTGTGTGTGAACCTACTGGTGTGTTCTTTAGGCTTGGCTGTGTGTGAACCTACTGGTGTGTTCTTTAGGCTTGGCTGTGTGTGAACCTACTGGTGTGTTCTTTAGGCTTGACTGTGTGTGAACCTACTGGTGTGTTCTTTAGGCTTGGCGGGGGGGCTCCTCGGCTCAATGCTGTGCTGGCAGCTAGGGGTCGGGGGCGGAGCTGGGGGGTGGGGTCTGTGTTGGTCCCTCCAGTGGTACCATGGGCGCGGGGTGAAGTGGTGGTACCTCTGGAACCCGAAGCCGTAGCCGAAGCCTGGCTTCCGGAACGGATGCTCGTCCCGCAGGAAACTGCAGAGGGAAGGAGAACGTATCACGACTACGGAGCTCGCGGGTTTGTTCTTCCCTCAGAAAGCCCGTGCTCTGGTCTTACCGAGGCCTGTAGAACCTTCCCCCGAATCTGGGTTTGAAGGGACCAGATAGGCCTGCTCTGGGCCTGGATGGACTTCTTACTCTCCTGAAGGGCCTTTTCTCATCCTTTGAGTACAACAACAGGCTATTACATTCACAGAATTAGACGGACATAAGGCAGCGATAAATGAGACATGCACAAGGTCCTCCGTTCACAGAAAACATGCACAGCCGAGAACGGCAACATTCTGCAGAGTACGGTCAGAGAACTGTCGGCTACTCTGGTCTGATGAAGGCAGGAGCGGTTAGTGGATGAGCAGTTGGTGGATGAGTGTACCTGAGGACTGCGTTTGACGGGGCCCTTACTAGGCCTGTGGTCGCTTGAACCCTCATTGCGGTCTCTGTGCCTCACCAAAGAGCTCTGGAAAGTGAAACGTTGATAAAAACAAAAGTAAAAGTGTTGAATCACTACATAATCCACCCTCCTAAGCACCTATTGTATTTTAGATTGCTATTCTTGCACTTTGCCTTCAGCACTGGATTATGCTCTTAGTCACTTGTTTAGAAAGAAGATGCACTTGTGAGTTCTGGCAAGTAGTAGTACATTGGCTTTTCCTACTAGCCGCTTTGGATAAAAGTGCCAGCTAAATGTAATGTAATAAAAGTGTCCTTGCAACAAAATGAAAGTACCAACATAATCTTTATTTCATTTGGTCCCAATACATTGATAAATTACTGTTGATGATACAACTGTGTTGTAGTGTGTAAGCTACCTTTGAATAGTCTGAAAAGTGAAGTGTCTGTCTGAATGCTTCGCCTATTCCAACAGTCAAGCATGAAATACAGGGTTGCAATTCGATTCCGATCAGCCGTAGCCTGTCCCAAACAATAAAGGTCAACAGATGGACAAATTAAAGGTCGTTTTCACCTTCCCTTGAGTCTCGTGAGATCGTAAATCCATGTATTTCGTTTGGGTTGTCCAGCTGTATCTTGTTCTTCTTGATAGATTGGATATAGGCAGTCGGTTTGACTGAACCACCAGTGCACGTTTACTGTACGTGATCAGGAAGTAGTGTTTTTAGCGCTATCAAGTTGGTTTCATTGTTACTTTTAAACTTTCGTCCTGACAAAACTTTAGGTTGCTTACGATTTATCCCGAGTGGAGTTATTGTTATTATTTAAATTCATGAACGTCCAAGTTCTGCTCATCGTGAGCTGATCAATGCGGATACGGACGCATTGAGAAATGCGGAAAGCATTTAAAGATAGGCCATAACGAGACTGAGCTCACATGCCTCGCAGCGAGCGATTAAAAATGAATTAGTGCAAGCAAGTAAGTACTATTGCTATTGTACATTACTATAGGCTAATACTTGTGATCCAACCATCTGTACTTTCTCGATAGTTGTCACCTGCGCGACTCCTTCGCCGTCACACCTGAGAAATAAATGCAGGCGATACGAAACGTTGTAGGCTACTGTGCAGCGTTGGCCAGAGGATGGCGCTCTAACCACGTGCAGATATTTCTAGCCTAGTCTCTCTCCAGAGTCAAATATTACGTGAGCGTGGCTTACGTAGTGTATCAGCGAAAACTTTCACGGGTCTGGCGTTGAGACTAGCCTAATGATGCCGGTAGGGCGTTTCTTTTCGATATCGCTTTCTTCGTTCTGCGTCATATTTTTCTTCAACCAATGGTTTCTTGTATGTTCATATCCTTCTTGACGATTTCACTTTCTCTTGTTGCCTAGAAAAGTAGACGGGGGGAGGGGACTTAATATTTAACCTCCTCGGGGAAGAAGGCTGTCTTAACATCTGGGCTTTCCATAGAACAGTTCTCTGCCTTTTTCTACGAGGGCCGTGGAGACCAAAACGGGCAACAGAAAAGTTGACCTGCTCCTGGCAGAACTACAGAGACTTGACTAGGGTGGGAGCGGGAGGTTAGGGACCTTTGATCATTAACATATTTTAATTTAAAACCACATCCCAGCCAGCCAACTTCACCTTTCAGTTCAATTCAATTCAAATGGCTTTATTGGCATGGGAAACATAGGTTTACACTGCCAAAGCAAACATAAGAAAAAGTCACAAAAATGTTAAAGTCGCACAGAAATGAAAAAAGCATTCTGTCCCATTTTGGTTCACATAATTGGTCATAGTGTTCACCTATTCAGCGATGTATGCCCAAAAATTAACAAAATTCTACTTTTGTTGTAATCTGATTAAAGTATATATAATTTCTTACTTCCTGTAAACGAAAAAAGGAAACGGAAAACGGTAGGTCACGTGCAATTACGACAACAGGTACCTTAGATTTTAGGCCAATAATCTCACGACATCCACCCGTCAATCAACGCTATCCTTCTATCGAATCTGTCTAAAGTTCTTAAAACCCGTCCACTTGTCAATGTTCCAATCAAATTCCTCTAAACATTATGTCCCACCCTCATAGCTTGTTTCCGTCGGAAATACGTCAAACTATGGAAGTTAGATGATCTCAAACGTCCGTTTCTGTGTAACTTTAAAATATAATGTAAATACAAATTAGCCTCGCGTCACCAGTCTCTCCTCGGGGAGAAGAGTCTGGTGTCTATTTACTTCACTGCCTTAAGCCCGCCCCTTCTTCCGGCTCGAGCCTGTAGAGCCCGCCTCCTACTTCCGCTTGCTTTATTTTTCCTTAACTGGTAGTTCTCCTCGCATCTTCTTTTACAATTTTCGTCGGTGTTATGCCTGGTGATGCCATCGCGAATGTTATCTACTCTAAACTTCACCATGTGCAGCCTACAGTAAAAACATTACAACTGTTCTTCTTCCGGTCCAGACCGGTAGATTAGGCCTATGCGATGCGTCATCGCGCTTCCGCTCTAGACCGGCGAAACCATAGACATTATAAGGAACTGTAGTCAGTTTACACCCAGCGTTCCAAAAAACGTTTTAAAAACGTTGTGAATAGCAATGCAGCAAAATATATTTTTTATTTAAAAATTGCAATGCATTTTAATACAATGTTGCGAACCGTGCCACTAGAGGGCGCTTCATCACTTTACCTCCCTATTCTACTACTCCAGTGGTGCAGTGGCTGGTGCTTGCCGAGAATATGTACTCAGAACATCCCATGGAGGTATGGAAGATCCTAGCAGTGAGTTCTGCTGTTGTCAAAGAGTATGGTGTCTTATAGCCTTTTGTTTTTGCAGAAAAAAACAACACTGCCATCGGCTTAATTTGTTAACGTTTTCGGTCTTTCTGCTAGCTAGACTAAATTGTTATCTAATTTAGACTAAACTAGCTAGCTAACACCTTGGTAAAAAAAAAAAAAAGGGCTAAATTTAAATTTAATTTTTTAATTTGTGAAATAAGTTTACTAATGACAAAATACAAATGGGGGGATAATGATAATTATTATTATTATTATTAATAACAATAATAATATTATTATTAATAATATTATTATTATTGTTATTATTACACGCCTGCGAGAGTTCTTGATATCACTATTAGCCTATTTACAATGTAAAAAATGTCAAACTGCAGGGAAATGTCCCTTTTCTCCCGGAAATAATAACTATTGGATATTTTGTTGAAATATTTATCCGTTTTCATTTCAGAAATCTGGTCAATAGAACAAAGGAGTGTTCTTTAGAGAATGTGTGGAGCCTCATGCTCAGAGATTTTTCATCATTCAGTCTTTGTGTTAAGAGAAAATAATGCATACAAATAAAACTGGGGAACTGTGTTGTATTATGTCATGTCTGTGTATTATATCACTCCTGTGACAGACATCTAGGCCGTCCACATCCACCTCTCCACAGGTGTCTCCGCCCACTTTCCCTCCCTCCTGCCTCGGGCACTTTACAAACAGAGAAAGAAAAAGAGAGAGAGAGAGAGAGAGAGAGAGGGGTCTGGACAGAACTGGTAACACTGGGTTCTACACTTTTCTCTTGCTCTCACACTCTTTGGGAATCACCACAGTGCCTCTGCTTTCTCAATAGGAACAGAAAGGTAATACAATACTAACACAGAAAACAAGATGTTGCACTGGCTTACTGCTGTTTTACTCTTCCTGTGTTTTCTCTTCTTGGTGTAGGTCTAGTGCTCTGGTTGCGGTCGGAAAGCCCTTTGTGTTTTATTTTTTAGATATGTCCATTAGAGTATTTGAAGTGTAGTAAGTGTTGATTTTGTGTACCTCAATATTTCATGTTTGAAAAATGGGAATATAAAAGTAATGTATTTAACTGCTTCTTAAATATATCGAGCAAATTCAAACCAACCAATGACATTTTTTCACTCTTCCTGTGACGGGAAACATTCTCTTATATGCATATCAGCACATTTGGGTTTTAGAGGGTATTTCCTGTGCATGTTTGGTGTCTTTTCAGAGAAAATCTATAGTCTATAACTATCAGGGGAGGGGACTGGTTAGCTGTGATGCTGCCTAAAGGTGTTTTAGTTTAGCCGTGTTAAGTTGGACTAAAACTTAAAATTGTTATAGGACTTTGTCTACCAAAGGAACAGCTGAGAGGAACTGACTCATCCAAAGGCAGTCGCCTGGCAATCCCTCTTTTAACCCAACATGAGGTGAGGAACTCTGACCATAACAGTGGGTCACAGGATGGCTTAGAATCAGTCCGAAAACCTGCTTTTTAATAACATAACATGCCTCCACTTGAACAACGTTCTACAGGTTGAGAGTATCTTCAAAGGCACAGATTTTCCAGGAATTCCAGCGGCGTTGTCAATCCCTCGCTGCCAAAGACAACAGTGGCTTTAAGCAGGAGTTTGAGGTAAAGTTCAACCAGTATATTCTGCAGTGCTACATTATATCTATGAGCTCGGAATTCCACAGACCTGTGTGTTCTTGCACAGTTGTCAGTTGATCATTATATCATTGGTTGGTTATGATTGTTTGTCTTCATTTGTAAAGGAGCTAAATGATGTTGGGAAAGAGTTGACTACCAGAGCGGGAGAGCTAGAGGCCAACAGAGAGAAGAACAGATATCCCTTCATACTGCCCTGTACGTATGACCTCATACTGCCCTGTACGTATGACCTCATACTGCCCTGTACGTATGACCTCATACGGCCCTGTACGTATGACCTCATACTGCCCTGTACGTATGACCTCATACTGCCCTGTACGTATGACCTCATACTGCCCTGTACATATGACCTCATACTGCCCAGTACGTACAGTATGACCTCATACTGCCCTTTATGTATGACCTCATACTGCCCTATATGTACAGTATGATCTCATTGATACCCTATGATAAACACTTAGCCGTGGCGTTACCATACCCTTACAGTCTTCTAATGTGCATATACATAATGATCTAGCACATTACAGTATCTGCAAAGATGCATATTCTATATGATAATAGCAATTCTCTGACCACGTACTGTATGGTTACAGATGACCACTGTCGTGTGACACTATCCCTGCAAGACTACCAACAGCACTCGGATTATATCAATGCTAGTTTTGTCCCCGTAAGTATTACATTTAGTGTGCCGTATCTGTCATCTGGACATGGCTGGTGTCTTACAGTACGTGTCCGTCTGTGTGTGGCCCTCAGGGTGGGGGCTCTGAGAGAGACTTCATCTGTACCCAGGGGCCCCTTCGCGGCACCATGGCTGATTTCTGGAGGATGGTGTGGGAGCAAAACGTCAGGGTTATTATCATGGTGACCGCTCTGAGACAAAAGGACATGGTGGGTTTGTGAGATTGTGTACCTGTATACGTCAAGGTGTCTTAACCGTTCGAACGCTGTCATGACTGTAACTTTGTTGACCATCTCTCCGCAGATGATGTGTGACCAGTACTGGCCTCTGGAGCGAGGGACAGCGTACTTTGGATTGATCCAAGTGACCACAGTGGGTCGCAGACAGGGTCCAGACTATTTTATAACCAGCATTCTCCTGCGGCATGTGAGTCCCAAACACACTTTGTTTATCTGATACGGACAACAGGAAGATCTTGCATGTGTTGATGTTTATGGATTGTTTGTGGGTGTGTGTGTGTGTGTGTGTGTGATAAATCAGTGCGGCTGTTCAGCAGAGAGGATAGTTACACATTATCACTACCCCGCCTGGCCGGATCAAGGGGTTCCCAAGGACGCCCCTACTCTCTGCGTCTTCACTGAGCACGTGCGGCAGCATCTGGGCTCCATTCCACGTCTGGGGCCAACTGTGGTGCACTGCAGGTCTGACCTCTCCCCTCTGACCCCACCGTCTACCGCTGCCGCCCTTCCTCATAAGCCTACACTCTTTCTCCCACATTCCCGATACCGGTACAAACCGGTACATCCTGAGGAGTGAATCTGACGTGACGCACATGTGGGCTCTCAGCGCAGGAGTGGGCCGGTCGGGGACGTTTGTGGCGCTGATCTGGCTGATCCAGCTGTGCGCTCGCGGGATCCAGCCGGACGTGCGGGCGGCCGTGGAGGACCTGCGCAGACACAGGGTCATGATGGTCCAGAACACGGTCAGTTCACGTCTAACCCAGGGACCCAGCTAGCCCACGGTGGATTTGATTTTCCCACCGAAAACGAATGATCTTCAGGTTTATTATGCTTATTAATAATGATGCTGGCAGAGCATTTGAGGACTAGTAACCATATCACTGGCAAGATTTACAACTACTGTAGTAGATGATATTAATCTCTCTGCTCTACCAGCTCCTGTCATAAATCTCATATATCTGAGATCAGAAGTATGAAGCTTTAAGACTGTGCTGCTCCATCATTTCAGGAATGTTCTAGTACATTTTTATGTGTGTACACAGGAGCAGTATATATTTCTTCATCAGTGCCTGCTGCATTGGCTAAGCATAGGAACTACAGGACCCAGAAAAAGGTGAGAGAACACACACACACACACACACACACACACTAAAGACAGTCACATTTGTTTTCTATTGATCAACATACTTTGGAAAAGTTCAACGGAATCAATGTAATCGCTCTCTGTAAAGCACATTGTGTTGCCTCTGTGTACGAAATGCGCTATACAAATAAAGGTTTATTTGATTTGCGGTACATTCTAGCACATCATTTCATGTTATGAGGAAAGAAGGTGTACTGTGTTGGTATATTGTGTTCATTAATTGGCCTCTCCTCCTCTGCCTCTCAGTATTGCTCAGCAGAGTCGGGGGGTCCCTCTCCATGGCGAGCGTTCTCAGGACCGCCCCCTCAGCTCCTCGGGTCACGGAGACCGGGCGAGGCGGAGAAGAAGCCAGGAGCAACACACACCTCACCCAATCCTAACGCAGACTCAGAGCACCATTCAGCAGCTGTTACACCCTCTACGGAGGCTCCTGCCTTCGTCGTCAAACGCTGATCAGCGTTCGTAAAGAAGAGCTAATCCACAGACCCGGCCACACCCACCAGACCTGACACCCTAACCTGCTCTCACTGTGACATTAAGAGGACAAACGTGTACAGTATGTGATGTGGAGTGTACCGCACGTTGTGTGATAATGACCGAGTGGGCTTGGCTCAGACCTGGGATCAGCCCGTGTTTGATAATGGAGTCGACAACAGAGACAGCAGCAGTTTAACCCACTCCTCCCAGGCACAGATCGAGAGAGAGAACCTGTTCTTCTAGTTCTACCTGATTCTCCAGTCTGGAATCAACAGGACAAACCCAGAGACACATTTGTTTTTACCTTGATGGTGCACACTAGCTAGTTATTTAACACTCCATACTTCACACTATCTGCCTATGGCAGGTAGAAATCAGTGTTTCAAACCATGTGGAAATGCCAAAGTACTATACGCTGACAAGTGATGGAAAATATTTTTGTATGATGTTATGTTAGTTATGTATATAAATATGTATATTTTGTATGTTTGTCTGCTCATTAAAAAAAATGACACATGGATATTCACATACAAGGAGAGGACAGGCACACAGGCAGTGGAGTAGCTGTACGCAAGGGTTTCATGTTTCATCAACAGGCACTGCCAGTCTCCTTAATGTGGTGGTGGCATTGCTCAAAGTACATGTAGGAGCCATGAAAATTATGCAAATAATAGAACCATGAAGGCTAACCTTTAAACGAGGGAAGCAGCCTCACGCCTCCTCCCTCTGGACAGAGGCCCACTAGTTTCACAAAGGTCACCCACTGCCTTTGAGATGTTTGTCCTGTAGGTGGCACTATAACCTAAACACCATTCAGCATAAACTCAAAGTGAACTCAAGAGTTCAATGTGGACTACCAGACCTAACCCACTTACACACCCGGGTCTCACCTGGTGAATATAAATCCTTATTACATAAATTATTTCAGGGAGAATGTCATTGTTTTCTGTAGAATGGGTCCCCGTTGAAAAATGACTGTACCACCCTCCGTCATGTACTTTCATTACCATGTAGGCTACGCTGTTCTTTTTGTGTGATGTATTGTATGTTGTACTGTAAGCACTGTAGGTTACTCTGTGTGGTTGTTTTTTTATGAACTGTATATTTTATTCCTGCTGTTGTCTTAGCCAGGTCTCCCTTGTAAAAGAGACCTTGCATCTAAATGGGACCCTCCAGGTTAAATAAAGGATAAATTAAAGAGACGTTGTGTCCCCTGTGCACAGGTATATGTAGTTCAGGACAGCACAGAAAGAGAAGAAACAAAGACTGATGGAGAAAGAGAGAATCCTGCTAAGAATCTGAAAGGAGGGTTAGCAACAACAAAAACAGGACAGTATGACTTAATGTGAGCCAAATGATACGCAGAAAGAGACAGGTCCATTCTCAACCTCAGTGAAATTAGAACATATGAATATATTACAAAGAATAACAAAATATTTTGATACACAAAAAATGACATTCTGAGAACAGTTACAATAACGCTTATACTATAGTCCATGTTCAACCGAGGCGACAGGCAACAATATCCTTCAGCAAAAAGATGGTATGGTAGGGTTGTGAGAGCATGCCTCTCTAAGGCGACATGTGTCATCTGTGTATAGATGACAGTTGAATATGAGCCATATGTTCAGATGAGAACATGATTGTATGTGCATGGTGGCACAGCGAGAAGGTCCTGGGTTTGAACCGGGGGCATGTCGTCGTCCCCCCAGGAGTGACGGTGCTGCGCTGGGCCGTCTCCCGGACCTTTCTGTGTGGACTTTGCATGTTCTCCCCGTGCTCACATGGGTTCCCTCCCTCCACATAGAACCCCGATATAAAAACATGCAGACTGAGCACTGAGCCACTCCTGTGGCTGGCCCTGGAGGACAACTCGGATGGGTGAAGCGCAGAGGACCAATTTTCACCGCCGACAGCTGAAGGAGTGTGTGCAGTCCGCGTTGCTGTTCATTCCACGTGTGTGCGTTGGTGTGTCAATAAACTACCGTGTGACTAATAAACGGATTTCATTTCAATTTCTTTTAATAAAGACAAACCACCCAGGGCGCAAAGGGAGGTATGTGGAAAAACAAAAAGCAGTGATGAGTGAACAAAGGTCCATTGAAGAGAGAGAAGAGGATCATGAATCCTTCTCCTCCTCTGGTCCAGCTAGTGCAAGTCCACTACAGACATGGAGATGGATTCCTGGATTTCACGTATGACGAGGATGCGAGTGAGCACAAGCTCCACCTGTTCTTTTGTGATTGGCTGAGCAGAGTACCACAGCGGGCTGTTGGGCGCGACCACGGGTTCGGGGGTCAGGTAGAACGTGTCGTTACGACCTCTGGCACTCTGCGGACTGACGGACGGAGAGGAGAGAGAAATTAGGATACAGACGTCGGTAAGCAGTGTAGTTCCTGCTGAGAAAATGTGCGGTTCTCTTAAAACTTCTCCCATCCTTTCTTCTGACCTCTGACCTCCCGTCTTCTACTCACCATTTGAAGAGGTAGAAGTCGTAGAGCTTAATGGGACAGCGCAGAGGGCTCTCTGGGTTCTCCAACTGCTCCACATACATGTCATCGGTCACTACAGGAAGAAGTTTCTCGATTAGTTAAGATCAATGATTTTATTGATGGAGATGGTCAATTGACTAAGAACAAGTCTCGGACGGTGCTTGGACTATGTTATGCTGATGTACTATTCCTCTGCCCTGGAGAGTGAGAGTGTGTGTGTGTGTGTGTGTGTGTGGGGGGGGGGGGTGGACTCTCACCCTTCTGTCCTATGTGCAGGCCTGGGGCTTTCAGGTAGCGGATACAGGTGCTCTTGTCTTTGGGGTTGTTGGGGCTCTTCCTGGTGTGTCTCAGCACCTTGGAGAAGGCCAGCTTCATGTGCTGCTCCACAGTCTTCATCTCAAAGTACCTGAGGACCAGAGGGACAGTTGATACACACGCCAAAGGGGTGGAGGAGTGTCACTGTGTGTGTGTGTGTGTGTGTGTGTGTGTGTGTGTGTGTGTGATGGGTTAGGATTTGTGGGTCCAGGATAAGGCTATTCAGTCACCAAAGAACTCACCAATAGAAGTGGACGTCATCATCGGATTCGATGGACAACCATAAGCAAGTAAGTAGGCAAAGTGTGTGTGTGTGTACACACGTCACTCACTTGGTGTTGAAGAACATGAGTGTGGTCAGTAGCGTTGAGGGGGAGTGAGCACCCAGCTGCTTGGACTCCCACAGCATCTCCTCAGTCACGTGACTGGGGATGATGTACCCTGAGATGTCAACAAGGACCTGGATCAGTCAATATAGCAAGACTGCATTCGTACTATTCTCAAATACATCCATATTCAGATAACGTACTGGCTCAAAACAGGGCACATTACAGAGAGGGTGTTACGTAAACACAGTTGAAAAGAGTAGAGCTGTTTGTAAAAAGCAACTTTAAAAGGTATTAGCTTGCTCGAACGTCTTGTTGAGAGGCCAGGGAAGAATTTTTACAGCTCACCTTTCTGGCCCCTGGGTGAAACTGTTTTTTTGCTTCCCTGGGGACCTATGCCCACCTCCCTTGTTCTCTGTCAAGCGCATTGTGTTGCCTCTGTGTATGAAATGCGCCATACAAATAAAGCTTGATTTGATTTGTTCATACCTAGTGGATGAATAGATGGCCTCCAAGGCTCCAGTATCCGATGCAGACTCTGGGAGAAGCGAGTGTAGTAGGTATCTGAGAACACGTCATCTACACGGCCGTTATCACACAGATACTACAGAGAGAGATATGAGAGAGGGATGAGAGAGAGAGAGAGAGAGAGAGAGAGATAGGGGAGACAGAGAATGAGTAGTTTCGCAAAGACTTGTAAAATACTGTGTACGTTGGGTGGGGGGAGGGGTCCTACTTTCTGTATGCAGAGGAAGACGTAGAAGAGCACGTCGGCGTCGTACGACTCCCCCTCCATCCCCCGCGCCTCCTGGGTCATCAGAGACAGCGCCATGCTGAGCTCCGCCACCGCGCTCGACACCAGGTCCTCCTGGAAACGCAGCGCCTGGCGACCTAGACACACGCACGCCCGTACGCGCGCACACGCACAAAAAAAGAGCCAATGATTAACATGCAGCCTGACCAGGGTGTGTTCAGCTGCACAGCTGACCTTGCACGATTCTAGGATTTATGCCCAGTGGGAATATTGTGTATTGCACCCTCAATGTGTTAAAATTAAATAAAAGATTTTCATGTCAACAATATCAATGATTGATTCAAATGAAATTTCCAGCCTTGTTAATTGAAAATGAACCGTTTAATAATTGATAGGATTGATCGTTACCTTCGCCCCAGCAAAAGCGCAGGGTGAAAGGTCATGTTTTCAGTGGCGTGTGTTCGTTGGTTGGTTGGTTCGTTAGCAGAATTACGCCAAAACTACCATTAAGATGTTCATGAAACTCTGTGTAGGGGTGTAGCACTGGCCAACTCAGAACCCATCAAATTTGGGAGCGGATCGGACTCATGGGGCGGATCCACGAATGAGTGAGGCCTTTGAGTGAGGCCAAATCCCAGCGTGAGGGCGCTAGAGACACAGGGTTTGGACTGGGGGGTGCGGGGGGAGAGCGCACCGTGCACCGAACCACTGGCTCGGGAGCAGAAAATCCCCCCCATTCATCCGTCCACGGGGGGGGATTGAAACAGCCATATCTCAGCGTGAGGAGGTCAGGTCACGGAGACACAGGGCTTGGACTGGCATAAAGCTCTCGACCTAATGAACGCAGCAATACCAAACATGTCTTGCTCGCACGCACCTGCGCACACACACAGCCACAAAATGCATTCATGTGTGGAGGTCTGTGCTCCCCGCTCACCATTTCTAGTCTAGCGAGTAAACCTATTATGCGGGATGCGTGTGTGCCATGTAGCGTGCGTATTATCATATGCAGCCCACTCACGTCCAATAGGGGCCAGTTTGTGCTTGTCGTCCTTGTCCAGCTCGGCGTTCTTCCTCTGGGCCCAGATCCTCCAGACCTCCAGGCCCTCCTCGGGCTTCAGACACATAGGCAGCAGCAGCTCCGTCTGCACCTGCCCCTGGCCATCGATCTCCACCGTGCCCTCCTGCCCCGTCACCTCCTGGCACTCCTGGGCGTGCAGCACCTGCTGCTGGGGGTCCCAGATGAGCGACTGCGTGGCGTTGGGGTACTGCAACGCCACGGGGATGTGGATGTTCCCGTTCATCAGCTGCGCTGGGAACAGTGTGTTGGCCGACAGGGTCTGCACCACCTCCTCCTGACCCGCCAGCACCCCCGACCCCGTTATGGTGGACACCGCCTGCGCGGTCTTCAGTTTGTCATTGTCTATGGTGACCTGCATCGGCATGGTTGTGGCGTTCGACCCGGCCACATGCACGGTGCTGTAGGCGTCCTGGGGGATGGCGATGTGGGTGACGCCCTGGTCGCGACCCCCCGCGGGGGCGGAGTAGACAGGGATGGTCCAGGTCTCGCCGGTGGGGCTGGTGATGGTGCCCGTGGCGCTGTACAGGTGGGTGCTGTCCACCGTCAGCAGGTCCGGGCGCAGGGACAGGTAGCTCTGCTGCTGTCCCTGGGGGATGGTCAGGACGGTGGCCACCTGCTGCCCCTGAGGGAGGGCGTAGGACACCGTGATGGGCATGTCCACCTTGCGCTTCTTGGCCGGCTGCAGTACCCCTCCTCCTACCGCCTGCTGCTGCTGGGTGGGGGACAGGGCTCCGACCGTCTGGATCTGGATCTGCTGACCGCCGGCCATCGCCGCCAATATCTGGGCCTGCAACTGAGACACGCCCGGAGGGGGGGGGGGAGAGGTTTAGAAACGACAAGAATCTAGCTGTTTACATCTGCGTTTTTGCGCGTCCGCCAGCGTACCTGCTGTTGCTGCTCCTCTGTAAGGTCCCCGGGCTGGATCAGCTGGGCGGTGGTGACTCCCTGGAGGTGGTGGTGGGAGCCGGAGGGCACCTGTACCACCTGGCCCACCATCTGCCCCTGCTGCTGCCCCCCATGGATCTGCACCTGCGACAGGGGAGAGCGAACCCGCAGCTGAGCCCTCGTTCGCCCAGGGGAGGGCCAGAGCTCTTTCCTACGTTTTTTGTTTGTATACATAAAGCTTGAAATTGAAACGGAGAGGAAAATGTATAGAGTGAGCACACCCGCGCAAAGATGGGCCCGAAGAAGCGATAGCGAGCTCAAGGAAGGGGACCATCTTTCGTCGCAGGCTCAAAACTCATCACTTCAAGAAGTACTACAACAATCCTCCCTCCTAAGCACCTATTGTATTTTAGATGACTATTACTAGATTATGCTCTTAGTCAATTGTTTTAGAAAGAAGATAGTAGTAGTACATTGGCTTTTCCTACGTTAAATGCAATTATTGTTAGTCGCTTTGGATAAAAGCGTCTGCTAAATGAATGTAATGTATGTAATGACTGAAGAGAACGAGGTGCTGGTGAGGGGGTCAGACAGACTGACCTGTACGATCTGTTGCTCTGCGGCGGCTTGGTGAACGGCGGCTGCGAGTTGAGACGACAGCTCGGTAGACATCACCTGATGTTGACCCGCGGACACCTGGACCTGCTGCTGCTGTGCCGACGGCTGGACCTGAACTTGCACCTGCGCCACAGAGCGGGAGGAAGGAGAAGCGCTGCTAGACACACAGATCTCTTACGAAAAAGAAAAGAACGATCTATCAAAATTTCAAGTCCTTTATTTCGATCTTACCGGACAGGCCAGTTCCAGTAGGGAGCCAGCCACTTCTGTGCTGTCTGTGTAGATGCAGTTGGTCTCTGGCTGGTACACCATGGTGGTGGTGGTAGTTGAAGTATCATCGCCCTGTTGGTTGAACTCCTGCAGGGCATCTGGGCCTTTGTTGGCCAGCGACTCCAGGAACTCCTTCATACGGTGTTGGGGGACACTGCGAGCTTTCAGCCTCACCAGCTCCTCAAACGAGCTTGAGCCATCCATCACAAAGCAATTCTCGTCAACCGAGTATGCCTATGGATGGAATTAAAAAGAATCAGTCTAATAGAAGCACAAAGACAAACACTTGTTGACTTCTACCACAGCATCGTGAGAGTATCCTGACGAAGCATCACAGCCTGGTATGGCAACACTAGCACCCAGGACAGGCACGCCATCCAGAAGATCATCGGTGTGGTGCGCCCAGCCATCTAGGATCTCTACAACCAATGCTGCCGCAGGAAGTCCATCTCCATCACAAAAGACACCAGCCAGAACCACCCCAGCTACCACCTGTTCGCACCATCTTGCGGGAGAGACTGAAGATGGCTGAGCATCAGGACCGTGATGGAGAGGTTCCACAACAGCTTATTTTCTGACGCAGTCTGCAAGCTCAACAGCCAACAGCTGCAGTAGACTGACACAGAAGACACCCCCTTGCCAGATCACACCCCCACGACCCATTATGTCCCACCAGCATCCTTCTGCCTGGACAGTTAACAACCCCTCCACCCACGACCGGGCTGTTCTGACGGACCTGTCACTCAATCACACTCCCCTGCCGGCACCACCCACTCCAAACCACCCGTTGGCCTTCCTACTTACCGGCCGGACCAACAATTGATCACTTGACACTTTGAGCACCTTACTTCTTGTCTATACAATAAGACAACAATGGTCTCTGCACTACTGTGCAGTTGAACCAACACCTGACCACACTCGGCGCTATTGAACACTATGCACAACTGTATACTAGAACGTTATTTAATTGCACTGCCTACACCATGGACACAGACAGTCATCCATGGTCGGATGGCATTTAGATGAGGATGATACTGCTAGACTGCTAGACGACGGATAGTATCGTAAATTGGCACCTTTAAATGTCTAGCTGCGTAAATTACCTAGGACAGGAATGAGGAACTGGTCGGCATTGATAAGATACAAGCGATTACAATTTCCAATATACCTATACCCGCATTTGTAACACATGGCAAATACACTTTCTATTGTCTATTCTAGTATCTTCCGGGCAAGTTTGACGCTGTAACGTTATAATTCTAGAGCAGAAAAAGCACTGAGAGCGGATAGCGACTTTTTTGCCGCGTGCGACGAATAAGTTATTGTTTCAGCAGCTCGCGAGCTACGTAGCACGCTAGCTGGCTATCAATTTCATAACGTGACGTCCTCCCACCACCCGCTAGCAGTAGTTACAATAAGAAACGCAGGATTCTATGCATTTACAGCATAAAATGCATGATATGCAGAGGACTGATAGCCAGCTAAATACGCAATAATTCAGCTAGCTGAAAATGTATCAGTTAGCGAGCCATAGCTAGCTCTGCTCCACTCCGCTCCACTCCCCTCCCTGCCTTTACCGCTTACCTCTCTTCTGGTTGGGCCGTCCAGTCTGCACCCTAGACTGGGCCAGAACGGTTCCTCGAATTCCGAACGAGCCTTGTTCTCACGACAAGAAAATAGCAAAGTATAACTATGCAATACCTTTCTTTTTCACGGTTTATAGCTAAACGTCTCTATAATTATTTTTATACATTGCACTCATATTACGGTGGGCGCCATCTTACAACAGCAGTAGATCAACCAATCAGCTCACATTCTGAGGTGGCCTACGGCAAACGCGAGACTACGTCAACAATATATCGCGAGAAGCGTGGTCCTCTTAAAGTGGACAATTTCCAAAACCATTCAATCAACACTAGTAAATGAGAGGCTGTTTGCGTTGGCACGTATGTCTATTTCAGTCTACCTTAAAAGGACAGACATTTTCTAGACATACACTGGTTTCTTGTGTTGTCTTAAGGTTGTGCTCCTATTTATTTATTTTTTTAGTTTTCTGGTAATGATTGGATGTCTTGAACTGGCAACAAGCTTTCCCATGCATTTACCCTAATCTCACCCAACAGTAAATGATAAGTACTCTTTTGAGGTATTTCTTCTCTGTCCTAAAGACAGTTCTTGCGCTTGTGTATTGCCATATACAGTGTGAACAATTTGACTGAGCTGGTCAGTTCATTCAGGCCACTCCGTTTACATCAGTGGTGATTGCAGTGTTGAAGGAGGCAGAAGCGTTTTGTATTTAAATATTTATTCATGGTTTCTT
This sequence comes from Borostomias antarcticus, assembly GCF_949987555.1. Taxonomy (NCBI): domain Eukaryota; kingdom Metazoa; phylum Chordata; class Actinopteri; order Stomiiformes; family Stomiidae; genus Borostomias; species Borostomias antarcticus. The sequence continues at coordinate 19,485,273 of NC_140244.1, read as the reverse complement.
CTCAAAATGTAAATTGTCACAGTTCTCTCTAAGGTTACAAAAAACACAACCATATATGGCTGCTGGGAGAAGGTGACACACCACATCTAAGTAAGAAAACCAAACATTGCATTTGAGAGCCTCCATTCTGTGTGGCATCTGTACAGGCTACGGACGAAGCTTCACCAATAAAAATGAACAGTAAGGCCCTCAATACACTGCCATGTTTATGATAATGGGAGAGATGTGTTATAGTGGACAGAGAAATTAAGCCAGGAGGAATTGTCGCTGATGATGTCACAGTAGTAGTATCGGCCGGTGTCTCCGGAGGTCACTTGTGTGACACGATGCCCAAAGCCTGTGCTGATGCTCCACTGGGAGAGATGCCTCTCAAACACACACTCAAAATGTTTCCAAGGGTTCATGGGAAGTAGGTGGTACAGCTTGATCCCGGTCCGTCCAATCAGATCTTCCCAGGATCCTCTTTGAGGGTGACTGTTCTGTTGAAGACGAGCTGTAGGGAGTTGGAGGCAAGAGGTTATGCACATATTTATGTGTTGTTTTTTTGTAGAAATCTAACACATTAGACTGTGTATGGTTTCAATAGTTTGCCCATGTTTTTGATATTAACTGGGTGTACCTTGTCTGAAGTGCTGTCAGGGTCCAAAGAGAAGTAACCCACTCTCTCAAACTGGAAGTTATCAAAGACCTTCGCCGCTCTCACTGAAGAGTCCACCAAGGCACTGTCAATCACCTGGAGGGAGTTCTGAGAGACAAAAAGAGAAGTGATGTCAGAGATTTATCCACCCTGTTCATTGAGTTTATATTTAGGTACATGTATATGTAGGTCTCCATTACACCATGCTTACAGGGTTGATGTCACTAAGGAAGCCTCCAGGCACCTCAGATGAGTCCTCTGGATTTTTGTGCAGGAATCTACACGGGCAGTCCAAACGGACAGAGGATTTAATTACGTATTCATGTTGACTTAAAATACACGCGGTTTCCGTTCAATAATAATGAAAAAATCTCTTAAATACAGAGACACTTCTCTGTCACTTACAGTCTTTCGTAGAGGCGCACTTCACACCGGAGGGGCTGGCTGACCCAGTGGATGAAGGCCTTGGGTTTCTCCGCTGCCTCGGAGGAGACGCAGCAGCTCACCTCCAGTTCCACCACCTTCCCCTCCAAGTCCTGGGAGAGAGACGGAGAGAACAGGCGGAGGTAGAGATACACAAGAGGACAGAGGGTAAAAAGACACAGAGAAAGAGATTAGGAGCAGAGGGAGTGGTGTGCTGTTATTTTCTTAGAGTAGCATGTTAGAATAACAGATGAGGTTTATGTTCATAGTCTCGATAAAGTCGTCCGTTTAGTGACGGTGCTGAGGTGGTCTGAGGGAGGTGTTACCTTGACGACTCGCTGCACTGAGATGACGTACCCAGCATGCCTCAGACCAACAGGCTGATCTGGGGTCAGCCGCTTGTAGCCCTTCTCCATCACCTGCAGAGAGACAGTCAGCCAGAGACAGTCAGTCAGAGACAGTCAGTCAGAGACACTCAGTCAGAGACATTCAATCAGAGACAGTCAGAGACAGTCAGTCAGAGACATTCAGTCAGAGACAGTCAGTCAATCAGAGACAGTCAGTCAGAGACATTCAGACAATCAGAGTCAGTCAGAGACAGTCAGTCAATCAGAGACAGTCAGTCAGAGACAGTCAGTCAATCAGAGACAGTCAGTCAGAGACAGTCAGTCAGAGACACTCAGTCAGAGACACTCAATCAGAGACAGTCAATCAGAGACAGTCAATCAGAGACAGTCAATCAGAGACAGTCAGAGACAGTCAGTCAGAGACAGTCAGTCAGAGTCAGTCAGTCAGATACAGAGCAGTCATCTTCCCAGACACGCAAAGACCACGAGCATTACAGAGACACGCGGTCACACGCTGCTGGGAGGCTGTTCTAGCACGTTCTCGAACAGACTGACCTCTCTGAAGTCACTCCGTTCGATGAAGATGGTGCGCGTGAAGGGAACCACATGGCTGCCTTTGGCCTCGTTGGCAGGGAAGTTGGGTACGTGCACATCCGTCTGGGAAGAAAAAAGGAGGTTGTTGGCCTCGGTGCGTAAATCACAATGCAAGACCAATATCCACAGAGTCGGTGTGTGTGTGTGTGTGTGTGTGTGTGTGTGTGTGTGTGTGTGTGTGAGAACACACCTGTGTGTCCTCCGGCAGGTTGCTGATGGTCACTTTAAGGGGCTCCAGGATAGCCATGACGCGAGGGGCGGTGTCATTGAGCACATCCCTCACACAAGCCTCCAGTAGGTGGGGCTCCATCGTTACCTGAGCAACAGTGACTCCCACCTGGAAAAAAACAACAACCAAAAAGCTACATTTGATGCTATTTGTAGATAATTTTCCCTTTCCTACTCCTCAACTGCCAACATTCATTAAAATAATGCAAAATTATTCTTCTCCTGAGCTTCACACAGCCCTACTGTTCACCTCATCCTTTCATCCCTCCATCCATCCATCCATCCATCCATCCATCCATCCATCCATCCATCCCTTCATCCCTCCCTCCATCCCTCCATCCCTCCATCCATCCATCCATCCATCCATCCCTTCATCCCTCCCTCCATCCAGCCATCCATCCCTCCCTCCCTCCCTCCCTCCCTCCCTCCATCCATCATTCCCTCCATCCATCCTACCCGTGCACAGAAGTTGTTGATGGCCTCGGGTGGGAAGCCCCTCCTCCTCAGCGCAGTCAAAGTGAAGAGACGAGGGTCGTCCCAATCCCTGCAACACACAAACAGTGAATACACACGCGCACACACACACACACACACACACACACACACACACACACACACACACACTCCACCATAGAGTTTTCTGACCTGACAGCTCCGGTCTCCACCAGTTTGATGATCTTCCTCTTGGAGACGACGGTGTAGGTGAGGTTCAGACGCCCGTACTCCCACTGCACTGGACAGTACACATCCAGAGCGTTGCACAGCCAGAAATACGATGACCGCCTGGGAAACACACGCATATTTATTTAACTCATGCATATTTATTTAACACATGACTTAAACATGCACACACACAAGCATGCAGGAATAACTGTCATAGCAGATGGCCCGCCCACACACACACACACAACACACACACACAAACAACACACCTAGCCTGGAACTCTTTGGTGCAAAGTGAGTGTGTGATGTCCTCGATGGAGTCACACAGACAGTGGGTGTAGTCGTAGGTGGGATAGATACACCTGAGGAGAGAGGAGGACGAAGCAGAACAGGGATGAGTGCAAAAGAACAGAAACACAGCAGCGTGTGTGTGTGTGTGTGTGTGTGCGTCATACCATTCATCTCCTGTACAGTGGTGCGGTGTGTATTTAATCCTGTAGGCCACGGGGTCCATCTTGCCGTCCTCCATCACCATCTTCATCCGGAGCGTCACCTCGCCCTCAGCGAACAGGCCCCGCCTCATCCTGTCGAACAGGACCAATGACTCCTCAACAGGACGGTCTCGCCATGGCGACGGGGGCGTGTTGTGGCCCTTCAGCTCCTCCCCCCGCTGGTGGCAGATGTAGGCGTGGCCCCTGGAATGGCAGTTAAACAGAATTAAGATGCATTCAGGTATAAACACATACTCACACACACACACGCACACACTTCTGTCCCTCTGACTTATAGCCTTACTCACCTGCGAATAAGATCCACTGCCAGGTCGTAGAGGCGCTGGAAGTTGTCTGATGCATGAGTGATCGCATAGGGCTTATAACCTGAGACAGAGAGAGGGGGAGAAACCCAAACACTCACTTTATTAATACCGTATGGTGGCTCATTGTGGACAAGGATATTGTTGACTCTTAGGCATTTGGAGTTCTCATGGTTGTAGAGCAACCCTGAGAGTATGTGGGTGAGTATGTGGCTATTCTTCTTAATCTGAATGGTATAGTGCCCTAGCAAGCACCTCACACTGGGTGTGCTCTCTCTCAGCGTTTTTGTCATATAAAGCAACCCAAACCAACAGTGGCACTTTTGCCATGCTAATTCATCTGTTACACTGATGTTGTAACAATGTTGTAGTGACACTGATATTATGATAATATCGGGCAGCGGTTAGACTCACCCAGCCACTCCACCATGTCCTTGATGGCAGTGAAGTACTTCTCCTCCTCCTTCTCTGGGTTGGTGTCGTCATACCGCAGGAAGCAGATCCCATCGTTGGCCTGACGGGGGAGCCACAGACCATGTCAGGGCCAAAGGAGACTGCTCACTGTAGTGGTGTGTGTGGGGGGGGGGGGGGTGATGTACTGGTGTGTGTGTCAAGGTTATTATAGTTAACGAAAACTAACTAAAAAACGAAAACTAGGTGTAAAAAAACATTTTAATTAACCGAAATAAAAACAAAAACTAGGCTTTACAAAAAAACGACCACTAACTATAACTGTAGTGTGTTTACAAAACTAACTAAAATAAACTAAAATGATTGAGAAAACGTCCTTAGTTTTAGTCTTTTTCATTTCATACATAAGCCTAGTATTTTGGGTGGATATGAAATCTATCCTCCATTTTTTTGGGGCTGTGCCCCTGCGCAGAAGTAACCTGACGTGTGCAAGATGGTCTGTTTCACACAGAGTGAAATAATGTGAGCTCACAAGATCAGGATGGTCTCATGAGGCTAGCGCAGAAGAAAAAATAAATAAAACTAATACTGAAACTAATAAAAACGAAACTAAAACTAAGCATCAAAAAAAAAAAAAAAACTAGTTAAGTTTAAGTTAAGTTTAAACGATATATAAAAATAAAAACGAATGAAAAAAGCAAAACTATTATAACAGTGTGTGTGTGTGTGTGTGTTTGTGTGCCTGCGTGCGTGTGTGTGTGTGTGTGTGTGTGTGCGGAGCAACACTAGGTCCTACCTACCTTGGCGTAACCAAAATTGAAGTTGATGGCCTTGGCGTGACCGATGTGGAGGATCCCGTTGGGCTCGGGGGGGAAGCGCGTGCGGATCTGCAGGGGTTCAGAGGCGGGACGGGGGAACCCAGATGAGGAGGTGAGACATCGTTCAGCCTACGTTTAAAACCAGTATGATGCTTCCTAATGAGTAAGGCAACACTGGCCCCTTCATCATCATCAAGCCTCATCTCGCCTACCTGTCCACCAGTGAACTCCAGGTGCTTCTTTAGCAGCTCCATGGTTTTGGGAGTGACCACGTAGCCCTCCGTTTTATAGTTCTCTCCTGCAGGGAGGGGCAGGGGTTAAGAGGCTTCAGTGGTAAGATTAGCATTTTGTAGCGTAGCGACTGCTAGTAAAGGGACTCCGTCCCACCTGGTTTGTGGAACTTCAGTGCCTCTCCTCTGAGCTGCTCCATCAACGATTTGCCCTCCATTTTCACATCCCCTACATTAACACATTTACATGTTAGTCATTTATAGCACTGGTATAACACTTGGTGGTATGGACACTTGTATCCAAAGCAACACACAATAAGTATACTTTGAACTCTGTACATCCATGTACTTAGAGAATAAGAATTAACTATAAATAAAATTAATTATTACTATTAGAATGACACCACAGTGAGCATTCCAAACCTTCAGCTGGTTCTTACCGTTCACTGCAACCTCCTCCTGATTCACCTTGGTCTCACTCTCAGGTGCTTTGGCCTTCGGGACCTGCACTCGCAATATTACATATCATCTACGTTGACATGCAAGCCGTTTGCAAAATGAGTACATGTAGGTGTCGTCCAGTTTGTGAACAGTGCAGTCTGGCCAGGAACACTCAACAGACTACACTGTCAACATATGCAGTATGGGAAAATACTTGGACATGTTCCCTTCAACAACCATGCATATTTAACCTGGTTAATTTGCTAATATAGATATATGAAGAAAACCCCCATAAATATGACATGGCACCTTTAATATCATAAGCCAAGGTGTGAAAATGGGATATTACTAGTCAGTGTGCCACGTGATCCCGAGGATTCTACGGTGTGTAGCAGTAAGGTGTGGAGAGGATTCTACGGTGTGTAGCAGTAAGGTGTGGAGAGGCGTTACCTTGGGTTTTTTCTCCAGGTCTGCCTCTGTCTTGGGGCCCAAAAGCTGCAGGACCTGAGAGAGCAAGGCGGGGGTTTTCACACCATGTACACACTGTGTGCCTTCACGTGCTTGTGTGCTTTGGCTTAGGATAATATACCGTCAAACTGTATCATATCTGACGTCATTGGTGATGTCATACAGTATGACATCATCAACACACAGGACGTCCTCACCTGCATGTCCACCTCGTTTTTGACGATCTTCCCATCAGCCCACTTCAGAGCAGTGCGAGCCTCTCCTATAATGGATGATTCACATTCGTCATGAGACCAGCGAGCAGCAGTTAGTGTGAGAGTACGAGCTGAGACAGGGCTGAGGTCTTACCCATGAGCAATCCCATGTTAAAGCGATACCTCTCCTTCACCAGCTGCTCCTTGTGTTTCTGGATCACCGCCTCCACCTCAATAGAACAGACCAATGGTAGTGAGCAGCAGTAGCTGACCATCATCATCATCATCATCATCATCGTCATCATCATGGTCGTCATTATCGTCATCATCATCATCATCATACACAAATCTACAGTAAGTACCTTGTTCCTCGCTACCCTGCCTCTCCTTAAATCAACCAACTGACCCCGTTTGATTTGGAAGGATCTGCTGCACTGTATGCATAGTGACGTGAATATTCTGATATAAACCAGGTTGCGGTGTATCCAGAGCTTCTACATTCCCAGGAGCTGATATGGGATGTGCGCAAGTCCTCACCACATCCTCAATCTGCTCTGGTGTGACGACCACTCCCACTCCACACGCCGACTCAAACTCCTTCTGATTCATGGGGTCCTGAGGGTGGCTCTTCACAAAGTCCAGAGCAGCTGGAGACAGCATGAGTGTATCAACATGACAGTCTGTGTGTGTGTGTGTGTGTGTGTGTGTGTGTGTGTGTGTGTGTGTGTGTGTGTGTGTGTGTGTGTGTGTGTGTGTGTGTGTGTGTATGTGTGTGTGCGTGCATAGCCTGCCTACCTGCCAGCTGCAGCTCTGTGCAGATCTTGCGCTGGGCGATGTATTCTGTGAGGAAGGCCAGGCGCTTCAGGTCTTTCAGGCGAGACGCCATGCTGTACAGCATGGTGCCCATGGCTTTGTCCACCCCATGGACCAGCTGGGCCTATGGACAACAAGCAGATGGGGGAAAACAGTCTAGCATTAGTCATCAAATATGTCATGTCATCCACAAACAGCTCATACTACTCCATGATGAGAGAACGGGCTAGTTGTTTAATTCAGAAGTTCAGTCTGTGCACTTGTCATTTACAAAGACAAGTGTAGATCGGCTATAATGGGATACTAGGGAAGGGGGAGAGAGAGAGAGAGAGAGAGAGAGAGAGAGAGAGAGAGAGAGAGAGAGAGAGAGAGGTTACAAGATACTTAAAACGAAACTTCATAGACAGGGGACACTTAAAACGAAACTTATAGACTATTCCAGCACTTTATCAAAGACAATGATCAGATCAAAGAGCAAATTAGATTAATGGAAGGTGGGGCCGACAGTCAGACCAACACATAGCTAACGTTAGCTAGCTAACTGTTCTTCTAGACTTTTCAATGGTTTTCTGTTCAGTCAAGCAGCTGAAGATAGAGAATGAAGTGGAGTAACGTTACGGTTAGCTCATATCAACTCGGTAAACAATAATCGCATGATGGTCAACATTTATATCACACGTGGTTCCATGTCTGTTCCTACCTGAGAAATGGAATCCTTCAGGGCAGAACTTAGGGCTTCATTTTTCAAAGTCTCTTTCGCTTTCTGCTCAGTCAGGCCAATAGAAGTAAAGAGGGCCAACGTGTCCGCCATGTTTCACAGCTGCACTACACCGGCCAGTCACGCCGCAAAAGGAATCTCACTGACGGGGCGGGCGGAACTTCCTCTACTTACGGAATAAATTGTACAAGCGTACGAACCAATCATACAGGACTTCCTGGAAGCAGCTTCCAATCACAAGTGGGTTTTGTTGGAGTCGTCATGAGGAAGCCAATCGTTAGTTGTGTTTACAACAGAAAGGGAGGAGGTTTATGTGTAATATTGCATCAGATTCAGATTTATGCCACTACATCGCTTCATGATACGACTTTGTGACTGTTCCGATGGTTATTTTGTTATAACAATAATAATAATAAAACAGCATCATCATTACAATGTACTCTAAACCAACATGCTACTTATAGTTTATCGCATGGTCATGTCTTTGTTGCCCAACAAAGTCTGTCAAACTCCGTGAAAGTCATTAGTCGTCCACACATTATACAGCGGGCGAGTCGGGGCGACAGAACAAAACAGCAGTAGACGCCATCCAGGCTAGCCACCACAAAAAGTGGAGATACCATAGGAAACAACCGCTTTATTGACCGTTATCTCGTCCTAACACGGGGTATCCACCGACTGCAACGTTACATGGTGCAAACAACGTGGTGATGATTGGCCAGCCTGAACATCTTCACTATGCCCCAGCATGCGTTGCTGTCTGCAGGCACGAAGGCTTGGCGGTCCCTAGCCTGTGCACGGTCTGAGCTGAGGCTGGACCTCACTCTCGGTTGTGGACAGACCTTCCGGTGAGATACCCTTACTGACACCCTATACACCATATAATATGACACCGTATGTAGGTAATGTAGTGCACCAATTCCTCTAACACATTACTAGCACATCTTTGAACTACTTTACCCCCTACAGCTGGCATGAGACAGGAGAGGGCCACTGGACTGGAGTTATGGGGGGGAGAGTATGGACTCTCACCCAGACGGACGATACTCTGTGGTATCACACCTACACCAGCCAAGGCAGCTGCGCAGGACGAGAGGGGGGAGGGAGGAAGAGGAGAGCGGCTTTGCCTCCAGAATCAAGCGGATCAGGGAAGAGAGTGAAAGGGATGAAGGAGGAAGAGGAGGAGCCCGTGCCCATAACCCCGGAGCAGGATAGGAGGGAGGATGAGGAGATGCTGAGGGACTACTTCCAGTTGAAGGTGAATCTGGGGGAGCTGTACCGTGAGTGGGGAGTAGCGGACCCTCACTTCAGACATATCGCCAATATCTTTACAGGTAGGCTGCTAAGATCTTCCCATAGACTGTGTGTGTGTTATGTGTGTGTGTGTGTGTGTGTGTGTGTGTGTGTGTGTTAGACAGGAAGAGAGAATACACATGTGAGTGTATAATAGGCTGAATTTAAGGTGTGTGAATGCACCTTGCAAAGTTATAACCCCAAAGATGTCTGTGTTGTGTCAACAGGTGTGCGTATGCTGCGCCAGGACCCCACCGAGTGTCTGTTCTCCTTCATCTGCACCTCCAACAACCACATCTCCCGTATCCAGGGCATGGTGGAGAGGCTGTGCCAGTCCCTGGGCACCCCGCTGTGCCAGCTGGACCAGACCAGCTACCATGACTTCCCCTCACTGCATGCTCTCGCAGGTACAATGCAGGGCACTCCCCGTACGCATCTAGACATGTGTTCTGTCTCTCCTCCACCCTCACTCCCCCTTTCTCATTTTTGTTCCTTGTCCATTCTTACCTGCATGTTTCCATTCTTACCTTACCTGTGTGTGTTAGGGGTGTCGACTTGTAATATCTCAGTAGTAATCCTCTGTGCTGTGATTGGCAGACAGCAGTGTAGAGGCGTGTCTAAGGGATCTAGGCTTTGGCTACCGGGCCCGGTTCCTGCAGCAGAGTGCCCGGCAGATCCAAGACACACATGGGCCCCAGTGGCTCCAGGGCCTCCGCAGCGCCCCCTATCTGCAGGCCCGAGACGCACTGCGCACTCTGCCTGGGGTTGGCCTCAAGGTACAGTCAATCAAGACCTACGGTGCAGAGGTGTAAAACCCCATTTCAGAAAGTAAAAATACTGACCATGCATTTGCTCCAACCATGCAATATGAACCAGCTAATTCTAATTAACTCTTGAGCCAGGTAGGGGAGTTAATTAGTGAAATCAGCCTATTAATTTATGGTCAGTGTTTTTACTTTCTGAAGCTGGATTTTACACCTTTGCTAAGGAGTATACCAAACCAAAAGTATGGTGTTCACTGCTGTCTGTGTGTGGGTATGTAGGTGGCTAGGTGGATGGTTGGATATATGGCTGGATGGATCTTGTTTGCACCATGGCTCAAAAACAAATAATCCTGTGACGTTCATACATATATTCCGCCCGAGGTACCCTGGACCTGATTACATTTTGGAGCAGATATGAATTACCATGCAGATCCACAAATTATTTTTCTCTTTAAATCTACTAGTGCACAGTGCCCATGCAGCCATCGTAGTCGGGCTGTCTGTAGCGAACTCCCCGGGGGGAGCAGGCTTTGCTGAGTTTTTTGGGGGGCTGTGTGCGCCTGCACATGCGTGGGAGCGGGACATGTTTATTGCTGCGTTGGGTACATCGAGATAATTCTTCAGTCGAAACCGTGTGTCTCTGTAACCTTCACCCGTGAAGATATGGCCATTTGAATCCTGTTGCAGCGCCCTCTGGGGGCTAGGTGGTGAAGTGCATGGTTGGCCGTACATACCCGCACCCGGCCCTCCTTACCGTTTCTCTCATTATAGTATAGAATCTATAGATGAATGTATAGGAGTTATTAATACTTCCAACCGACCACCAGATGGCAGCAACGACTACCTCTCTCCATTGCATGATTTGACGTTGAGCTCCTCGAAACATTTTGGAAAAGTATTTTGCAGTGGGAAATAGCGAAGGTTAGAAACGCAGTATGTATATATACCATTCACCTCAATTCATGTTTTGGACTTAGGCTCAGGAGCGAAAAATTACCCCCATTCATTGTCAATGGGGGGAATTAAAATGGCTATATCTCGACAAGGGAAGGTCACAGAGGCACGGGGTTTGAACTGGCATAAAGTTTGCGACCTAACAAATGTAGCAATACCAAACATGTCCTGCAGGTCAGTGTTAATTTTGACAGCAAATTATGATTTTGTTTTAGTCATAGTCTTTTGACTAAAATGCCATTTAGTTTTAGTCATATTTTAGTCATCTGACTTGTTTTAGTTTTAGTCTAGTTTTAGTTGACTAAATATCATTACGATTTTAGTCGACGAAATCTACCATAGATTTAGACAACTCAAATTTAACAGGCTTAGTTCAATCCATCAATCAAGTTGGATTTATATAGCGCCCTTCATGAAACCCAGAGCGCTTTACAGAGTCCAGTATTCATTCAGACAGTCATACCGGTGGTGGTAAGCTACATCTGTAGCCACAGCTGCCCTGGGCATCTGTAGCGTGGCTGCTTCTGTCAGACAGTTTCATAATGAAGCATTCCTCTCCCCCAGTCTGATGCTAACTGTGTTTGTGCCTGATATAGCAAGCTATAACATTATCATGTCAGCACTAGTTGGCTAGTCAGGCTAGCTAACATCAGGCACAGGCTAGCTAAAGTCACACCGGAGGAGAGGGGCTATGACGGCGCCAGGTAGCTAACTGTTCGTGTCTTATCCATCTAGCTACAGTATAACATCAGACAGCAGCAGTAGTTGCTTAGCTAGCTTACCCAGACTAGCTAACGCTAGATACCCCCGCCAGCCGCCACAAGCATCACCCCACTTGTTGCTAGCTAACCTGTGCCTAACATTAGCTAGCCACTAACGTTAGCGTTGCAATGATCAGACACTTCAGTTCTCCCCCGCCACAAACCTACGTGAAACACTGGTTTCTTTTAGCTTGTATTGTATTTGAAGTATTTCAGAAACACACCAGCTTGGTTTTAGCTAATACAGTAACGTTAGCCGGGGGTGGGGGGGTGCTTACCTTCTCGTGAATTTCGGGATGACTGTTCTCCAAATGTCGCTTTAAGTTTGTTGTATTTTTGCCAGTCATTTTCACCCCACACGGTTTACAAATGGTTTTGTTTTCCTTTGCATCAAATATGAAGTTTATCCAGATGTCTGCTCTCCTCTTTCTCCCGGTGTGTGCGAACGTTGACAAAGACATTTCTGAACTGTGGTCATTTACTGAACAGTTCAGGCGCAGCAGTCGTATGCTGTTAGGTGACTTCCTGCCGGCCGGTGTAGCAACGGTACTATTCAAATGTAGGCTAAATACACACAGGCTACCTGTAGGTTGCATCCAACTCGTTCTATTAATACATCCATGATCCAACTGCGCACATCCCGAACCTCGACATTCAGATTTGAACTTTTCCCATACGTCCCTCCATAACCATTTTAGTCTTGACGAAAATGTGAATAGATATAGTCATAGTTTTTGTCATCATACATTAATTTTTATTTAGTTATCGTCTCGTGACGATAACCCCAAAACTGTCGTTGACGAATAGTTTTAGTCATAGTTCTCGTCAACGAAATTAACACTGCTGCAGGTACTGTACGCACATGCACGCACACAGAGCCACGAAATGCATTCATGGGCGGAGGTCTGTGTTCTCCGAGCACCGTTTCTGGTTACAGATTTTTTTCCCTGCATGTCGTAAAAAGTTCTACTCTCGGTTCTCCCTGTAGGTGGCAGACTGCGTGTGTCTGATGTCCCTGGATAAGGCATGTGCCGTGCCCGTGGACACGCACGTGTGGCAGATCGCTAAGCGGGACTACAACTGTGCTGCTGGCAGTGGGCAGAAGAGTCTCACAGACAAGGTCCACCGCGACATTGGTACGGGACACTGAGTGGGCTTTGATGCAGTCTCCTGTGGGCCTGGCTCCTCTATACCTCTCAGCGTTTGAATGATTGTCTAGATCAGGGTTTCCCAACCTAAATAAATGGTGCTTTCAAGAGTCCATAGAACAGAACGGGTTCACAGCGGCTTCTAATCCACAAATACAAATCTGAGGCTGAAATGGCCTACTCACATTTGGTTAATGGTAGAAATTACATTCCCCTCTTTCCTCTTCAGGCTCTTTAAGAGTGACGTATTTCCTAGTTTATGGCTTCCCAGTCCCAACTAAGTGAAGCCAAAATAGCTTGATCGCCCCCTGGTGGCTGGGTGCATTATAGGTCTTAGGAGTCTGTTCACACCAGTGTTGGGTAAGTTAGAAAATTAGTCATTAGTTACAGTTACTTTCACAAGAAAGTTAAAATATAAAATAATATATTTTTGAAAATATAATTTGAAAGTCTGCCCCCCACAGTGTCTTCAGAGAAAAATTCTGGTCCTTGGACAAATGTAGTTGATGACCCCTGGTCTGGAGAGTATACCGACTGTGCATCCCAGTCATCGTCAGTTCAGATTATCCAGAAACTCTTCATCATCATCAGTCTTGTCTTGTATTCACCTCTCCTAGTATGGCATCTCTGATTGAATAATTTTATTTCTGTACAGGAGATTTCTTCAGGCAGCTATGGGGTCCTTATGCTGGTTGGGCACACTCGGTGAGTGGTATATGTGTGTGAAAAATTAAATGTATTTAAATAATTACATGTATTTATATGTATAATTACATTTATTGCCCAGTGCAAGTGAAATCATGTATTTCTCCCCCTCCCGATCTCTCTCAATCTCAGGTGTTGTTCTGTGCTGATCTCAAGAAGTTCCAGAAGCTTAAAGAAGTGCCTTCTCTTAAACAGGAGGAGGAGGAGGTCAAGGTCAAGAATAAGGTCAAGATGGAGAGAACTGATATGGGGAAGAATAAGAAAACCAGGAAGACGTGTGACAGGAAAGTGAAAAATAAGATGTTGTTAAAGGAGGAGGAGGCAGGAAAGTGACTATCGCAGAGCTATGGGGTCAAAGTTGATCTGTGTTGACTCAGGGCTCAGCTCATTGCCATTCTCTGAGCACCACTCTACTGGACGGTCAGGCTGTGCGATGTTGAGGTGACTGTAAATATGGAGATTAAATCTTCACCGTTCCTTATGACTGTTAGATCATTTACATTCGGACAGGAGACAGAAGTTGTGTTGGTTTGTCTCAGTCGTTCTTTGTTGAAAAAAATCTAATTTTTATATGTATGTCATAGAAGTACATCTCTGAATGCCATAGACTACTAATCACACTGTATTTGTAACTTTTTTTTAAATTTTACAATGAAAATAAAAACATGAACTGATTGGGTGCTGGTTGCTGGTGGCGGCAGAGTTGTAGACGCTGAGCCCGACAGAGGGTTGTAATTGGCTGTGTAACCAGTAGGGGATTCAGAGCATTGAATGAGTGAATTAAACGTTTTATGTAGCAACAGTAGGGCCTCTACAGGAAGATGAAAGGAAAGAGGAGAGGGGAGAGACAGCAGTCACACAGTCATAAGGCTCGCTACACGAGGATAGCTGTCACATCCATGGTTCGAATTACAGAGGGGATTGGGGGGTCTGAACCCCCTAATTATGATTTGGACTCCCCCAAAAGAGGTAAAAACAACAGTTCGGGGGGCGGGGGGGTCGATATCCCTCTTACCTCAGTCCAGGGGCCAATGCAGATTTTGGTACCAACTATGGTGGCCAAACATTAGTGGTACCAGAATGTTAATAAGGTCAGGATGAAAACATTAATACATGATTTCACCTGCCTTGTAGCTTAATGACTTTTGTACGAGCATCCTTTCGGGATCCATCTTCTTTTGTGTTTGCTCAGACTGATCGTAGTTTAGAAGTGCTCACTTGCGCTCTGAGCAGATCAGTGAGCGTAACTGAGCAACCTGTTAAGTGTGTTCTAAGCTCTGAGCCAAGCTGAGCCGCTCGGTTACTTAACGCACCCGGTGTCACGGGTGAAGAGCAGCTTGCCCGTCTCGCCAATAAGGACCATTCCTGAGCGTCGGCTATTGCGTTTTCCGCCAGCCTGTAGCTGCAAGGGGAACGGCACCGTTAGGCCTGGGCGCCGAACCGTGTGAGGTAGCCAACAGCAGGTGCACAAGCCGGTGTTCTGTCGCCGGTCAGGAGCTGTGGGATTTTCTTTGGGCCTTTAGTGGCAGGGGGAAGAATTTGTCTGCCTCCTCAGCATGGGCACGGGTCGGTGAGGGTAGTGCTGGCCAGCGCCGTCCCAGGGGGGAATTTAATGTAGGAATAACTCAACGAACAGGAAATCTGGCCCGTTTTTGCCCACTTGAATTGAGAAGAGACGGCGTGCTCTCTTGAAAGAGGAAAGCTCGAAGGTGTTCAGGAGGTGGGTCTTGAGCGCCTCATACGGCTAGAGGGTCCGTGAGGAGGCTCCTCACTCTGGACGCTGTAGAAGTACCACGTAGTAGTCAAATACATATTACCGAACGGGCCTACCGGGCCCAGGCCCAGGGGCCCAAGACCTCAAGGGGCCCTTTGCATTTCTTGTTGCAGGCACACCGATATAAATTTAGGGTGAGATTCCTTACACAAACAAAAAACATTAATATTTTGAACAGTTTAAATGGGCCCACGTCTTTTTTTAAAAGACAGAAGCTTCTGTGGGCTACATATTTGGGAATGTAGAGTAGGCTACCTTTCCATAGATAAATGAGTAGGCTATAAAACTAGTCTATAGAGGGCACTATTAAAGTTTGTGAACTCGAGACAGATCACACAGGTGCAGGTCACAAGGTCAATTGGTTCAATCTGTTTGATCTTGACAAAGAGACGTACATGTAAAATGGAGCACCGTCTCATACTGTATTAAGCGGAGCAGCAAAACAAAAGATTCAAAAATAAAAAGAGTCAAGGCAGTCAGATGCTTTACAGCAGGTTCCTCGCATTTCCAGTTTTTTAAAGAAAACAAACTGAGAACAACAGTGTTGCGGCGGAGGCTGTAGGGGGGTGGGGGGAGCTGGTAGGGAGGGGGGCCCCTCTACATGTCCAGGCCCAGGGGCCCATTTTTTCATGATCTGTCTATGGTAGTAGTACCGCGTCTCGTCCGCTAATGCACGCTCCCCCTGTCTCTCCTCCTCGTCTCTTCTCTCCGTCAAGTTCAAAGGCAGTCTGAAGAATCTTCTAAAGACTCACATCGGAGGTCACCCGTGTAGTGCCAAGAGACTAGGAGAGAGGCGAATGAACAATTTGATCAACTTCCACCAGCAGGAAAGACTGCAAGGAACCGGAAGGCTTATAAGCCCTTAAGAAGCAGCAACCGCCACCAACAACATTTCCCCAGAGGTCCGGGGTGAATAATTTGGTGTCCACCACAATATAAATATAAGATATTACCATATATACCATACATACCTGATAGTAAAAGAGGTCTAATCTGTTTTCCCGCAGCTTGTCTTGGTCTCATTTCACTTTCTTTCTAGTCCACCTTCATATTGACAGAATCGCCCTATCTCCATCCTGAGGGGAAGTTGTGTTTCAGAGGTGAACTCTAGATGGTGATAAAGATACAGGCATCACTGCAGCACAGTATCATGTAACATGTTTCCTAGGGAAATTTCTTAAAATAAAAGGCTCTATAAATGAACATAGTTTGACATTCTGTTAAGCTCATATTATTCAGGACAGACTGGGCTGGCCCTTGGGTACACACGCACTGAGCAGTGTTGACGTGTATGGGTGCATCTAAAAACAGCATGGTATGCCCCTACAGTTCTGTCTACACTATCTCTAGCAGATTCTATACAGTGACACGGTGTATTTATGTGTTTGTGCTTCTGCGTCTGTAAGAAACCCAGACTGGGCCATGCAGCTGTGGGGTGTTGCGATGTCTGTAGGCTACTCACATTTATCTATAGGCCGCTGTGTCAGCATGTCTTTTTATAGATGGGGTTGCAGTTATCTGCCGTCACTGCTTTGTGTGTGTGTGTGTGTGTGTGTGTGTGTGTGTGTGTGTGTGTGTGTGTGTGTGTGTGTGTGTGCGTGCGTGCGTGCGTGCGTGTGTGAGTGAGTGTGTGTGTGTGTGTGTGTGTGTGTGTGTGTGTGTGTGTGTGTGTGTGTGTGTGTGTGTGTGTGGACTCCTTTCACCTCTCCATTCACCCCATAGTGAGAGGTGCTCACGTAATCTGTGAGCAGGTGCATGCATGTCTGTAGCCTACTGCATGTAGCCTACTTGTGCATCTGTGTGTAGTCCTGCATGTCTGCGCGTGCGTTCAACTCTAGGTATGCTGCTTATTTGTGGAGCGAGCGCAGCCATGTGTGCGAATCAAACGAGTGCGTCAGCTTTCATCCTCAGCCCAGCTGAGTTGGGCAGGAGCCGGGGCTCTGCTTCGGGCCAGAGAGAGAGAGAGATAAAAAATAGACGTGAGAGAACAGGAGGAACGATAACGGGAGGAAGGTTAGAGGAGAGAGGGAAATGTGAGCTCCAGGGAGATGAGAGGGGGGGTGACAGTAACCAACTATAACAGTTTATCTATCGTGCGCAAACGTGCACACATGCATGTACACAAAAATATGCTCAAAGACCAAAATAGCTCTATAGTGTGCTGTACTGTTCTGAAAGGATACACTTGAGTGAAAAACTCCCGCTATCCTCATGTCGATACTAGCCACAAACACCAGGGGGAGCTCTCCCAGAGCCCCAGCACAAAGAGGGTCTTGTGCCTATAGGCCAGATGTGCCGCAGTAGGGGTGTGTTTGTCTGTCTCCAGGCCTGTGAGGAGTCTGTGTGGAAGGGTAAAGAGATAGTACTGGTGGTACTGGCACTGGATGTGTGAGTAGATCAATCAATCAATCAAAGCTTTATTTGTATAGCGCATTTCATACCCAGAGGCAACACAATGCGCTTTACAGAGAACAAGGGAGGTGGGCATACGACCCACTCTACATATTCCAGAGGGAAGCAAAAAAACAGTAATCACCCGGGGGCCAGATAAGTGAGCTGTAAAGCGTAGATGAGCCTCATAGACATGCTCCCTTATAGACACACACACGTGTGTGTGTGTGTGCGCGTTTGCCTCCATGTGGTTCTGATATGGCTAAAGTCTGTTTTTTGTGTTCTGCTCAAATAGACTGATAGTGTGAAAGACAGTGGTACGACGTGCCTCTGTTTTTGTGCGTGGCTGTAAGCCAGCGCACCTACTATAGTGTCCGGTTATCACTCCCTCCCTCCCTCCGTCACTCCGAACAATGTTGGCCTGCATTTCTCTGTTGCCACCACAAGAGGCAGTAGTCCCAACATACCAAAATCAAGAAGGACACTAAAACGAATTTGCCATTCTCGACTGCACAAATAGAGTAGTGGTGAGGGCATTGGACGCCCACCCGGGAGACTGGGGTTAAAGGCCCCGGTGGGGATGACTTTATGGGACTATACCTCAAACCTCCACATGTTCATCCTTCACTCCAACCTTTACCCCTTGCCTTATAGGTCAGATCCTGTCCCAACCCCAACCCTTATTCTAACCCCAACCCATACTAGGGACTGGAAGAAGGACACCAAAACCAACCCCCCAATCTCCACTGCACAAGTAGAGTAGTGGTGAGAGCATTGGACTCCCACCGGGGTTCAAGACCTGGTGGGGTTGACTTTATGTTATCATCAGTTTAACTGCTTTAGCCACTGACCGCTACCATTAATGTTTGGAAGCTATCCCACTCTTATTGTGCTGGATTAGCATTGGGAGCATTGGAACAGATGTGTCCAGGCGACAAGACCTATCTTAATTTATCAGACATTATTTCATGTCATTTCAATTTACAGCTATTTCAGTGGCATGACTAGCTTCCGTCCTACCAGTCCTGAACAGAAACTAGCCAGACACGCACATAAGCCAGGCTGGACCTGGCCTGGTTTGTTTCAGATTGTTTTTCTCTTATTCTTCACTTAATCTCACACACTGACACTGACTAGGCTAGTCTCTCCCCCTCCCTCATCCTCTCTCACTCTCTCTCTCTTTCTCCCTCTCTCTCTCTGTCTGTATCTCACTCTCTGTCTGTCTCTCTCTCTCTCTCTCTCTCTCTCTCTCACACACACACACACACATACACACACACACACACACACACACACACACCAAAAATGGTCTATCTCCCACTGTTTCACTTTCAACTAATAATACAAGGCGAGTAGTGGCTACTATTACCACTGAATAATAACAGATGTGATGTGATAAAAGTCTCAGTTACGGAGCCTTAGATGGAGCCCTGCTCTGTTATTAACAGAGGTGGTGCAGCGCGCGCTCCCCTTCCGTCCCCCCGCGGATCTGATGAAACCCAACGCTAGCGAAGGGAGAGGGGGAGGCTGAGGGAGAACGACCCCCACATGGAGCTCCTTCTTTGGGGCCCCGAGCTGGGGATTATCCTTGAGCGTCTAGACAACCAGGCAGGGACCGGAGCTGGTGGTGGAGGTATTTTTGAGAGAAACCCTCAGTGACTCATCGGCGTGGATGTAGACCGGTCACTCTCCTCGGAAGAGGTTGATCACAAATGAGAAAATTAATATAGTTCACAATCAGATTGTTGCTCGCCTGCTGCCTCAGTGATGTTTTTGATTAAAGTTATATCTGTGCCAGTTATTTAGGGGTTGCTCCTTCCCTCTGAGGTAGGGTTAGATTTCTGCCACTCCTATCCTCCGGAGGATCAATAATGACTACATGGAATGCATCACCCACATTCCTGCAGGACGGTACATAAACACTACCAACAGTGTGTACTTTCAGCGGCATGCGGCTGTGACTCTGTCGGAGATGGTGAATGCCTCAATGTTTTCTGACGAGCTAACTCACTCTTCCAGCTCCAGGGTGTTTCACAAAGACAGTGTTCATCTCTAGCACATATGGCTCCAAGACTGTTTGTGTCTGGACCGTTGAGGCATATGGCCCTCTCTCTCTCTCTCTCTCTCTCTCTATCTGGCTGTATCTGTTCCTCTTCTCCCAGTGTGCATATGTCTATCTCTCCCATCTCTCCCTCAGGAGCACTCTCTCTCTCTCTCTCTCTCTCTCTCTTAGATGTGCTATCTCTCCATCTCTCCCGTTAGGAGACAATCATGTTTTTTTTTTTCGTTCTCCGTCTCTTCCCTCTCTCTAAAGCATGTTCTTCTATCACACAGGCAGACAGATGGACACCCGTACTGGGGCGATGACCACGGGGGGCTTTCTGTGTGATTTCAGGATGTCAGCTCAATTGGGCTCCCCATTGACTGGCCAGATTACTGTAATCTTGTTACCAAAGGAACATAGCTGGATAATGCCACTCTCATACCACATACACTCAGCCTACAGCCTAGGGGATTATACACACAATATTCAGCCTTCACTTGATTCATAGTGTATTCATGACCTGTGGTCTCAGTGAAAATACATACAGTAGCCTACATACTGTATCATGGAACATGTATCTCTCATGCTTTACGTGACACACATCAATTATGATCAAGCATTCATCTAAATGGTGCAGACTGTACATCTTAACAGTATTATATCACTTTACAAACACACAGTTCAACAGAACTCTCACTATCTCAACCATCACTCTCATTCCAACTGGAGAACCAAGGCGGACGACAGGCACACAAGCTAACAAGAACAAGCTGTCTTTGTTGGACAGAGACAATCGGCGGAAACACATTCCCCAAAATGTTCCTTTTGTCTATTTATTATGAAACACTAATGGACATTGAGCTACAACAGTTGTGTTTGTTATTCTGTGTATCATATCCATTGGTACCACTAAAACTCAGAACTCCCATTAATGGATGAATATGTGTGTGTGTGTGTGTGTGTGTGTGTGTGTGTGTGTGTGTGTGTGTGTGTGTGTGTGTGTGTGTGTGTGTGTGTGTGTGTGTGTGCATGCGTGCGTGTGTGTGTGTGCGTGCGTGCGTGCGTGTGTGTGTGTGTGTGGTGTGTCAGAGAGAGAGAGAGAGAAACCTTTCCATGTCTGTCTGAGTTCATCATCAAGCTCTTTGAATAGTATTTATATGTGCAATAATTTGTTTACACTGGGATTGATGCCACTTTAATTTCCCACCTCTGCTTCCTTGCATCCATGCCCTCTGCCAGTACTCATGCTGGCGTAGTATGGTAATGGCCTTAGGGAAATCTGTGAAGCTAAACAGGTTATTTAGCGGAGTGAGTGATGAGGGGAAATGAGTATCTAAATGGTAAGAGAGAGAGAGGCACTCCTTCTCCTCTCTCTGACTCACCTGTACACACCTACCCCAAGGGTAAGAGAGTTGTAGAAAGGAGAGGGGTGCGGGATGCCAGGATATAGGGCTTGGCACTAGGAAACACAAACGGCCTTGGCCCAGGCTGTCTCTCCCTCCAGAGGGGGAAGCTGGGAGACAGGAGAGGGGAGTAGAGTTTCATGATGAGAACACTGTATGTCCCAGCAGCTCTATTGTCTGGGCTGCGCCATTGTCAACCTGCCAGAACAGTCAGACATCTCGAACCTGCCTCCACATGACTCTTCTACTCAACCCTTGTCTGTTTCCCTAGACCTTCACTTCACTAACTATAATTAAAGTGTTTCACGCTTAAGAAGAGGCCTCTTTGATTTCATCCGATACTGATATCAATGAGCCTAGACATGTTCTCTCTGAATAGTAAAGTAGGCCTACTTGAGTGAATATGACACCAAGCAGAGACCTCAAGAGTCAAATGACGTAGGCTAGCCTACAAGTGTCCTTTCTTCCAGAGGCCAAAGGAAATAGGCGGACGGTTGCCTATAGGCTATAGCCTACCAAGGCTGGAAAATGTTAACGTCTGTATTTCTCCCAGAGAGAGCTGAATGAATCGCCCAGGCTACCTAATGTAGGTTAACCTCTCAGCGCGGCTGGTGCCTCAGCTGCGTAGTTGTGTAATAGAGCGCGCCGGGCGTTTGGCAATCATGCTGATCCGCATGTGAGAAATAGAGACGGAGGGAGGGATGGAGAGACGAAGCAGTTGGAGGGGGGCGTGACTCGCTGGTTCCTTTAGGGTGAGCTAGCAGATGAAATTCATTTCTATATCATAGTCTATATGCGTTGCATCTTCCAGTAGCTTGGGGTAGCCTGCGGCAATACAGCAGTAGCCTATTTACAACGCTAGATAAAGATAGCCTACTCACAATCCGTGCCCACGGCGACATGCAGACGCAGAGGACGTCATAGGCTGTTTGAGAAGGCACAAAAAGCAGGTATGTTAACACGGATTGATCGATGGTCGAGGGATACATTTGAACTGTAAGAATGGACGAGAGGGTATGGCAGCCTACGCTATGCGGCGATTCTTCGGGTAGTCTTACAGAGCTACAGCTTTACCTGTGTGTTCTAGCTATTTCTTATTGTATAACGAGTTATGATCTTGGTTTAGACTCTAAATCCAAAGTGTTATAGAGCGTTAAGTGGGGCGTTTGTATATGGTAGATAGATTGTAGCCCAGGCTTACTATCATCTGATGGGGCTGCGTGTACCGTGAGGACATTCTCTGCTGCGGACATTTACTGCCATACCCATTTGGCTGTTGTCGGCTAGATCCTACCCTAACCACTCGGAAAGAACAGGGAAAGACGAGCCTCTCGAGTGTGATGCCATGCGATACGACACTGAAGGCTTGTAGGCTATTCTTCTATAGCAGGCTGAGGCTACTACTCATAATTAATTACTGACAAACAGATCCCCAATTGACCCTCGTAGGCCTAGTTTAGCCTCGAATAGAGAGGAAGATGTATAGGCTGCGCTAAACTAGGCTATAGGCTCGAGCAACACGCTGTCCACACAACTCATGTTTCTAGTGATCTCTGAAAGCGCGTTAGGCGCCAAGGGGGGTCTGTCATCAACCGCTGGCACGTGCGCGACGTGTGTGTGAGTGTAGCCTATGTGTGTGCGTATGTGTTTAGTGTTTAGTGTTTACGAGTCTAGCCCAAGGCGAGGTGGGATAAGGGCCGTTTCAGAATCTGGATTCACCTGTTTCCCATCAGTGGTTGAACCGCGCTGCGGCTGGAGCCAGCGGAGGGAGGGGTATAGAGAGAGATCCGCGCCAGGGTGCCCCTGGATCGCACAGCGCACAGGCAAACTGATCCGCGCTATAGCTAGAGCCTTAACAGACGACTTGGATTCGGATAAGAAACAAAACCACATCGCTCCTCTGGCAAGTAGGCCTATAGACACCATGTCTAGGGAGGATTAAACTCCTCCTTTGAAAGTGTTATTCTAGAGAAGTGGGTTTGGGAGAGGGCTTGGGCAGTGCTCAGAGCGGACCCGTGCAGACCACCCACCAGACCAACTCGAAGGTACTGAATAGGCTTTAGGCTATACTTTTATGGTTTTATCTGTTATCGATTCATCATCCACTTCATCTGTCGTGCCAGAAATATTGTGAAACTGGCGAGATAACGAGCATAAAGAGAGATGCATAGCAGATATACCAGCGCCTGGCAGAATTGAAAAGTTCACTGTAGCCTACTGTCTGACAGCACTGGAAAACAAAAAGCCTGTCGAACTCAGGGAACACAGGTTAGGCTACTTGGAGCAGCAGCAGGACCATCAGTCTGAAGCTAGCTAAATTCAGAGCACAGTCACACAACAGATACTTGAACAGGGACTTGATTAGCAACTCATTTGAAAGTGTTGTACGCAGTGAAAATTTTGGTGATCATGTGTCATTCAATGTTTGTCAATTCTGATGTGTGTGTGTGTGTGTGTGTGTGTGTGTGTGTGTGTGTGTGTGTGTGTGTGTGCGTGTGTATGCGTGTGTGACTGTGTTCCTAACTTAGGCCACATTTGGGGACAAATGTTGGATGTAAAACCAGTTGATTGGTGACGCCATGTCAAATTGGGGACCAAATTGGTGTCCCCAATTGGGGCTGGGGTTGGGATTTGGGTTATTGGGTTATAAGGAATAATCAATGCCCCCAAAAGTTGGCTTAGTCAACATATAAGTGTGTGTGTGTGTGTGTGTGTGTGTGTGTGTGTGTGTGTGTGTGTGTGTGTGTGTGTGTGCGTGTGTGTATGTGTATGTGTGTGCACGCCTGTGTGTGTGTGTGTGTGTATGTACAGAATGTGGAGATTCCATGTGTGATTTGTATGCACCTCTATCATGCCACTAAGGTGACCTGCTATTCACCTCTGAGTTTGGAGGGATTTATGTGTGTGTGTGCGTGCCTTACACTCATGTGGGTGTGGGTTGATGGGTGTGTGCCATTAAAATACCTCACTCTCCCAGGGTTGACCTTTGCCCTTTGATCTGTGGCTGGTCTGAAGGCAGAACATTAGACAAAGATGTCAGACTCAGAACGAAACCTCCACTTCATCTGGAGATACATCTGCTGATTGGTTCTGGAGCCATCAAAGAGCCCAAAGTGGACCAATGAGCATGTCTGGAATCCCTCTGCTCAATCACATTAGACAGGGAAGTGACCCTGCTAGACCAACGGCCAGAAGTCAGACAGTACAGTGGGCCTGTTGTTGGTTACACTTTCCGCGTCAGCGAGTATGCTGTATGCAAGGGTCCACCAGGGTCCTCGTGATGTAAATTCCGTCATCAGAGGGTGTTTGTGTAGGCTCTGTGCAGACACCTGCTTACCTCCAACTTTTTTGTGAAATCCACACACCCATTGCGCTAAGGGCACGTCGACGCCTATGGCATTCTGTCCAGGTATATTGAGCGAAAATAACTGGTACTGTATATAAAACACAAATTCACAGAGAGATAGTTTTTTGTAATTTATCGTCACAGTAAAATCCTCAAACTGACAGCTATGAATGTGGAAGGTTTCATATAAAGAATTTAACACAGATGCTGCCCAGGTCACTGGCCTAGGTGTTCTCTGAAAGAACCATATATATGTCGAAGATGCTAACGCTACAGTGATTCGTAGCGCAAATACGTCTTCCCACTGATCTACTGCACACGTGCAGAGCGCATTCTCCAAGTTGACTCCAGGAAGTAGCATGAGCAGAAATACTACGCGTCCACATTGTCTGCAGCTGTCCGTGTGCACGACTGCGTGGGAGTATAAACAAAGCTTCAGAGTAGTTTGAAAGTAGGCTTATTCAGCATTCATCATCAGCCCCTAATAGGCTGAACATTGTTGGACCTAACTGATTATGTTATGCAAATGTTTATGTTCTCAGTTGTTTTGGAGTTGGGTTTTTGGTAGCTGTGATGGTCTGTGTGTGTGTGTGTGTGTGTGTGTGTGTGTGTGTGTCTCGTGTGTGTTTCGCTGGAGGCATTGCTCTGATAGTGAGTGGTGTGTTTACATTCTTGAAAGATGGTGGAATCTTAACGGTCAAATCAACCACCTTCCCCCACAGTGTGTGTGTGTTTGTGTGTGTGTGTGTTTGCATGTGTGTGTATGCGTGTGTTCGCACGCACACGCACACACACACACAAACTCACCTCTCCCCTACATGGTGCAGCACAAACAGGCCATATAGTACATGCACACCAGAAGCTGTAATGCGCCAATTGCTCTGTTGCTCTGTGGAACAGCTCAGTCTCTCTCTCTCTCTCTCTCTCTCTCTCTCTCTCCTCCTACACTCTTCTAATCGTATTCTCTATCTGAGGAAGATTGTTCTACTCTATATTCCAGTATTGTATTGTCTCTGTCTTTGTTTGTGTTCCCCCTCTGTCCTTATCCTCGTCCTCCTGTCCTGAGGCTGTCTGAGTCCGACTCTTTAATCCTGTTCATTAGAGGGCCAACTACACCTTGACATTGGAGCCTCTGTAGTTCTAGCAAACACACACACACACACACACACACTTACACACACTCATATGCACAAGGACAAGTAGAGGTACACATGCATGCATTTTTCAAATATACACACACACACCAGCAGTAAGCCAGCGTTGGGAGCGGGTCTTGGTGGGGAGAGCTCACAGATTGCTCTGTCCACAAACAGGCTGGTGTCTGTTCCTGGAAGCATTCACTCAAATTAACGGAAACTTCAGCCTCCCAGACTCTGGAATCTGGCAAAAAAAAGAGTGTGTGTGCAAGAAAGAGAGCGACTGTATGTGTGTGTGTTTGGGCATGGGTGTGCGTCTGTGTGTTTGTCCGTGCTAGGCGAAGTAACGTGTTACCAAAAGTGGTAATTTCATTTGAGTATGATGCAGATGTCGGCTGCGTTCATACTCAGACGAGTGCTGGCGGAGTGTAAGTGGCTCAGTCGGGTCTCAGGTTGGGGAGATTGTGTCTCAGGAATTTGTCTTAGAGATCATAATCAGTGCCTGTGATTTTTGGAAGCCTGACTGTTTTGAATTCAAGTTCTGCACCTGTTTTCCTGCCATCAGTTGCCAAATAGAAAAAAACCAAGACCAGTAAGAGACTAGTATCGGTAGAATAGTGTCATTCTCGCCTGTAGTAATACCGATACTAGTACAGCAGCGTTAGTAGTACTGGTGAGTCATGAGATGGTGTTACACATCTCTTCTATAGGGATGTGTGTGTGGTAATCCACAGCTTGTTGCATGCTGCACTACTGTACATTATCCTCAGGCGTTTTCTCGGCTTAATAAAGGACTTATTGTGAGAGTGGGGGTGACGACATGTCCTCATCCTCTACCCCCCTTCTCCTCCTCCTCTACCCCCCTTCTCCTCCTCCTCTGCCTCCTCAGTGATGGGTCCCTCTTACCCCCAGGGGCAGAACAGGATAAAAATACCCATCTGCCCCCTGTCTCTCTGACTCCCAGACATTCAGTGAAAGACAGATGCACTTGTTGGTGTTACTATGTGTTAATGTGTGTGTGTGTGTGTGTGTACGTGTGTCCGTGTGTACTGTACATACATACACGTGTACATGTGCACATATGCGTGTGCAAATCAGTTATCCTCTTCTCTCTCTAAAACCCCGTTTGGCCAAATTCCTGTAAAGTCTCATATATTTATGAGCCGCACGCACACACACACACACACATCGTAAATATCGCAGGGATAACAGGGATTGCGGTAGTGGTACCAGGTTCAGATGGAAAGATATGCTCAGGATCAGAACAGCCATTTCTCAAGTGTGAGGTTTTGGACGGCCAGAGCCAATACAGACTGTGCACCTTCTATTGCTGTGTCAGCCTGATGGGACCCCTTAGGCACGCACACACACGCACGCTCGCTCACACGCATGCACACACACACACTCACGCACACTCGCTCACACGCATGCACACACACTCACGCACGCTCGCTCACACGCATGCACACACACACACACTCACACACGCATGCTCGCTCACACGCATGCACACACACACAATGCACATACTCTCACTTTGTATCCCTCATATTTCTCTCATTCACATTCATGGACACACTACACAAATCATTTTTCTGAAGACTTTCCAGATCCTATGAGTCAGTCCCCGAGCTGGTCTCCCTCCCACTCTCTCCTGCTCCACTGCACATCTGTTACTTTCTCACTTTCTTCTAGTTGCTTCTGTCTGCCTACACCTCTTCATTATTATACAGTATCATCCCTCACTTTCCCCCTCTTCCATCTCTATGTGTCCCTCCCTCCGATCTCATCCCTCACTCTCTTATCTCTCTGGTTTTCCCGTCCTCCTCTTCTGTTCACGCTGATCTCTCCACCGTCGTGACCCCTGACCCCTGTATCGGCCCGCCTGCGCCCGCCGCATCAAATACGAGCGTGCGGAAACATCGCCCCGGGGCCGTGCGAGCGGGGGAGAGAGGGGCGGAGGGGGAGCGACAGAGGGGTTCGTCAGATTTCGGATCGGCTGTTGGGCCAGACTTCCAGCGAGGGGGGCGGTCAAGCGGAGACGGCGTGCAGCTGCCGTACGGTCTCTCCGCCATGTAGCGACGTAAAGCTGAGAAAACAGACGACTACGGATGAAGGGATGAAGGGTTGGATAGAAAAAGGAAACTGGTCGAATCACAACCGAGCATGCGTTATACGTTTACATTTTAGTAATTGAGCCGACGCTTTCATCCAAAGTTGGGCGTATAAGTACATTTGTCTAGACTGTCATCATCATGCAAACGACTGTATTATATACCGGCGCTCCTGCTCGCACACTGCTGGGCTCCGCCCTAAATCAGGGTGTGCACACACTCCCTTGTGCATACTTAGGCGGGCCACTCTCATAACACACGTGTTCCTGGGTGTGAAACACACACATCATGTTAGCTTTCTCACGCGTGCCTCAGCGACCGAGGAGCTGTGGGTGAGGGCCCGTCTCAAGGAATGGGATGAGGTCGTCCCCGCGCCGGCCGCCCCCCCCCCGCCCCCCCCCGCCCCCCCCCGCCCCGGGTTTAGAGTTGCGGGGGAGAGAGGGGGGGGGGGGCGATCCTAGCTCCGCACCTGGGCGGGGGCGACTTCTTCCCTTCCTCCTCATCCAGATGATTCACAGACGGGGGCAGCGTGGGGGCGGGCGGGGGGGGGGGGTGAGTCAGTGGATGAGGTAGTGGAGGGAGGGAGGGAGGGAGGGAGGGAGGGAGGTGGGAGTTTGTGATAATGAGACAGATGCAGGATGACAGCTGTTTTCCTACACGACTCACAGGATGGCGTAATACCGTAGAAGCCCTCTGGGTGGCCGTGTCACTGGCCTGCCGAGCCTCTGCCGCTCTGGGGACGGGCCGGAACAAAGAGAACGAGAAACAACGCGCTGGCTTGAGGGATATTTTAGTACAGGAGAGAAAGATAATGTAAGGTAGTGTGAAGGATAGAGCGGAGAGTGATCACAGATGGAGGGAGGGAGGGAGGGAGGGGCCGAGAAAGAGAGAACATTGGAGGAGTGGAACCATCTGTGCTTCTTTTTACCCTGGTCATTTTGTTGGTCCTCACTGCATTATGCAACTTAGCTCGCAGGCCAAAGTCTGGTTTGTGTGTGTGTGTGTGTGTGTGTGTGTGTGCGTGTGTGTGTGAGAGAGTCTCTGTAACTAAATACCACACCACACCTCTGTGTGTCCCTGGGTCGTTGTGCTAGGACCTCTGGAGATTCAGTGACTTGGCCTCTGACTCAGCAGAGCTGCAGTAAACACCCTCCCAATATAGTGACGCACACACACACACACACACACACACAGAATACAGCCTGCACATTGCCCCTACTCACACACCCACACACATACACATTCTCACAATGAACACGCTATTATCCCCGAGTCTCAAACCGTTTTATATAACCCAAATGTACGGCATGACACGACAACACGTGCGGAAGGGAATTGTACTCATTACGCTGTAAACAACGCTACAAAGCCAGCGAGCAAGTGTTGAGGTTGAGTTCGTCCACCAACACCATCCCTCTCTTTTCTGTGTGTATCTACAGAGCCTGGCTGGAGAATGGTGTGACGGACAGACAGCCGGACGGACCGAGGGACTATAGAAGACGTCCCTCCCTAGAGGCGTATCATGGCCACTGTGTCACTCTTCACCTTCGCCCTCCTCCTCTTCTCCCTCCATCTCTCACCCGGTCAGGTCATCGTCAGCTCCTCCTCCTCCTCCTCCTCTTCTCCTCCTCAGGGGCCTCCTATCAATCCGTCTCCCAAACCCACCAATCAGACGGCTCAGAGCCGACCCTCCCACCCTCCTAGAGGCCGCAGCGATGTGCCCATCAAGGCCTCGCCGAAGAATTGGCCCACGAGGAGAGGGGGCGTAGACATGGTCTCTCCCACTAGAAAGACTCTGTCTACAGCCCCCACTCTCTTCTCACCCCCCTCCCCGAAACCCAGCAGTGGACCAGCCCAAACTCAGCCAACATCTGAGGAGGCCCGAATTGAGACCGTGACCCTGGTGACCCCACCCCGCTCCACCGAACTCTCGGACCGCAGCGGTAACGCAGTCACCTCCGGGGCTGAGCCAATCACAGCGCGCAGAGCCGACGAGGGACCGACGATCCCGCGGGGGGGCGAGGATTACTGGATCATCACCGGATCGGGGATCGAAAGCACCCCCGCCGCGACGGATCCGGAGGGGGAGTTGCCGGCCGGCTCGACGACGGCGTTCAACGATGGAATGGCTCAGTTTTTACCGCAGGCTCAGACCGCGCTCAGCAGCGACCCCTCCTCCGAGGCGGCCGACGCCCCCACGTCCCCTACGGTCAGCTCCGCCGCGCGGCCCCGCCCCTCCGCCTCCACGCCGGCCGGTAGGAAGCCCGTCACGGCGCCCCCGGTAGCGAGAGCCACATCCGGCTCCGTGGCGACGCAGACGACAGTCGTGGCGAAGACGTTAACAGGCGAGTGAGAGCGGTGTGCAGGGAGCGTGATGTCATTAGATGATGTTATTACAGCCTCTTAGAAGGGCCTCCGGCCTGAGAGGAGATAACGGGATATTATTTGTAGTTGAAAGAAAGGCTGTGTGTTATAACCTCGTCTTACCTGTCTTTCTTTCTCCAGGCGAACTGACGGCCAACACCGCTGCCCGTCCAGAGGACACGATAGGACGCCAGGCTGCCACCGTGACATCACCGCCACCCAGAGCCACTGTACCTGTCCTGACCACTCAACAAGCAACAACAACAACAACAATGGTGGAAGGAACCACCCTCAGCTCAACCAATCAACAGCCAAATGCCCCAACACTAGGGGGGACCACAGCAGTCGCAACCAGTAAGCTGACAACACCAGAACCGGCAAGAAAGTCAACCGTTGAACCATCAAACACAACGGAACTAAGGAGAACCGCAATTACTACCACCAATCAGTCGTTCAAGTCAGGTAAGAGTAGTGCACTCTGGGTTAGCGCAGTTGCTGAAAACAATGGTTGCATTGACTTGAGTTTAAAGTTTCATTTTCCTGTGATGATTTACAGTGGAATTATTTGTGCAGCTGGATTTTTTACTGGAAGAACCTGGAAAAAGCTCAAAGGAGGGAAAAGGTTGAGACGGTGTGTGTGTGTGTGTGTGTGAGAGTGAGAGAGAGATGGAAAGTGGAAGGTGTGCAGAGTAGAGCGGGAGGAACGTATGCACAGGAGGACGGAGGGAGAGAGAGAGCGAAGTGGAGGATAGGAAAGGGAGGTGAAGACGAAAGAGCAGCGAGGTGAGCGAAAGAGAGAGAGAGAGACGGAAGACGGTTCGGGGTAGAGAGAACGCGCACGGCGAGCGCAGGGAGACTAATGCAAACCAGATGGATGGAGGGAGGGGAGAAGTGAAGGAAAAGAAGAGTGGAGGAAAAGTCTGACACATGGGGCGCATGAGGCCCTCAGATGCCATCGGGACCACGTTTAAACCACATTTAAACCACCTTCATCTCTCCCTGTTGTCCCATGGCGACTGTGTTCTGATCATCAGCGATCCAACTCTGTCAGTTCTGTTGGTTCTTCTGTACGATACATTGAAGTCGGCCTGTTAGTGACTCACTTAATGTGTTTGTGTGTAAATGTGTGTGTGTAAATATCATTTCGTTGTGTGCGTGCTCAGCCATGTGTGCCTTTTAAGCAGTGAGTGGGCGCACGTGTGTGTGTGTGTGTGTGTGTGTGTGTGTGTGTGTGTGTGTGTGTGTGTGTGTGTGTGTGTGTGTGTGAGGAGGTAGGGGTAAGTGCCTCCAGCTGTGAAATGTGATCGGCACATCTGGGACTTGTCTGAGTCCTGCTGTACATGTGAAGAAATGAATGAAGAAGTAAAAGAAGGAAGTCAAACACATGAGAGGCAACAAGGGTGTGTGTGCGTGCGTGCGTGCGTGCGTGCGTGCGTGTGTGTGTGTGCATGCGTGTGCATGTCCATGAGTGCATATATGGCCATTTATATGTCTGTGGATGCCTGTATCTATGAGCATATGTGTGTGCGTGCGTGTGGATGTGTTTGCGTGTGTGTGTGCGTGCGTGTGTGTGACGAAGAGGGTGTGAACGCGTGTTGGAGTGAGCCATCAAAGTGTCAGCCTTACCGGCTCTTCTCCAGGGTGAGTTACTGTAGGACTCAGAGAGTGTTCTCTGTCAGAGCGTTAGCAAGATTATCCTGTTCCACCATACATCATACGTTTTTCTTCTGTACGTGCGTGTGTGTGTGTGTATGCATGTGTTCTGGTGTATGACCTTGTGTTGTGAGTGATGAACGGCCTTGTGATTGGAGTACTGTGGGGTGTTTCCCCGGCCAGCTGGGCTGGAGGAGGTGGAGTTGCTGCCCGGCTGCTCGTTTGCTCGTTATACCTTGAACCACAGATTTAATCACAGGTTAGTGTGTCATAGAGAGACAGAGAGAGAGGGAGAGACAGAGAGAGAGAGAGAGAGAGAGAGAGAAAGGAATAGTTGTAGTGAGTGTTATGAGGCAAATAACTTAACTCATATGAGACGTGAAGTTTTCAATTTCCAGCACAGACGCAGTTTTCAGTTCCCAAAAACGCAGTGTATCACAGCAATATGTCAGCCTTGAGCCATCTTTATGAATTTCACTTTTGGTTAATGCATGTTTGGTTGTGTGTGTGTGTGTGTGTGTTCCCATGCTGGGTCCATGCTGGGGGAGGCTGGTGCTCTTATGGTGGTGGAGGTTAAAAGAAAGGGAAGAGGTCAATGCCGAGGGCTCTTTGGAGGGAAGCTGTTTAGACGTCGTTCTAGTGTGTTTAATCACAAGGATCAGCCTTGGTTTGCTCGTGAGTGCTCTTGAGATCCATAAAACCTGTGTGAATGTAGCGGCTTATGTTAACACAGAGAGGAGCAGAGCTCCACTCCCCAGTCAGTAAACTGGACTGCTCTGGTATCTGGTAGCTATCTCCCCCTAGTGGTACAGAGGACCGTCTGCATGTCCTCTCGTTCTCACCGTGTGTATTATTATTATTTCTGATGTAAAAAGGAGACTTTGTGGTACTCCTAGTTGCTTGATAATGTTCATTCAGTATGATGATTCCCCTCTCTCTCTCTCTCTCCCTCTCTCTCTCTCTCTCCCTCCCTCTCTCTTTCTCTATCTCTCTAGACACCACCTCTCTCCTCACCACTCCTCCTCTGCCCATCGGTCGGGGGCGGTTTGGCCCCGATGATCAGCCCGTCCCCGCACCGACGAACCGCTCTGTTCCCCTGGGACACCCTCAACCGCCCCGCCCCACCCCCGCCTCCATGCCCTCGTTCAATAGCACCTCCCTCCACTGGGACGACCTGAGCCGCACGCTGGCCTTCGCCTGGGAACTCCACGTCTATGGCTCGGCCGGCCTCTTCCTCCTCCTCCTGGCCGGGGCCGCCCTGGGCCTGGGCCTCTCTCCCAGCATGCACTGCCCTCACCGAGGTGCCCTGGCCCTGGCCAATGCCTTCCTGCTTCTGGTGGGCGGCGCCAGGGCCACCCTGTTCATCGTCGACCCCTACGGCGCGCGCCACCTGTTCCCGCGCCCGGCGGTCACCGCCCTCTACAACCTCCCCCTGCCCCTGCTGGTGTGGGCGCAGGCCGCACTGGCGCTGCTCGCCCTGAAGGGGGCGGGGGTGAGTCTGCTACCGGCAGCTCTAGAGCGCCCCCCGCTGGTGGCCGTGTTGGCCGTGCTCCAGTGTACCCTGCTGTTGGCCGCGGACCTGCTGTCCCCGGCACTGTCCCCAGCCGTGCCTGTCACTCTGCAGTGCCTGTCCCTGTGCTGGGGCCTGGCTCTCTGCCTGGGCTTCCTCTGCTACGTTTTCCCCCGGCTCCGCTGTCCCCCGGGGCCCCGGCCCGGAGGCCCCGAGGAGCCCAGGGGGAAGACTAAGGGCCGGAGGACCGGGTTGGTTCTGGGACGCGTCCTGGCGGTGTGCGCCCTCCTGGGGGCGCTGTGCTGCGGGCTCCACGTCCACGCCACCCTGTGGCTCTACGGGCTTCTGGGGGACTGGAGGCACTTCGGCTGGGGCTGGTGGCTGGTGCACTTCTGGGCCCGGCTGCTGGAGCTGGCCTGGGGCTTCTCCCTTCTCCTGTTGGGTTCCTGGGTGTTCTGGAGGCCCCAGGGGGCCCATGGGAGAGGGGAGGGGGCCGGAGGAGAGAGCAGGGCGGGGGGGGATCTACCCTCCCCTGTCCAGTCGTCGAGCTCCGCTCAGAGACACACCTGCTGGTCAAAGATCGTCCAGAGCTTGAGGGGAAAGCCCTGCAGGAAGTCCGAGAGCAACGGCGTCGGAGGCGTCGGAGGAGGAGGAGGAGGGGGGGGCACGGCGGGGGAGCTGCCCAATAACTGGGCCGGCCAGGAGCGCCCGGGGGCCGACATCAGTAAGAGTCTGATCCGGAACCAGAACTCCGAGCAGCCCGGCGCCCAGGCGCGCAGCGTCAAGGACAGCAACCGAGGACGCAACCAGCGGGGGCGGTCCGCGGAGAGGGGCGTGTCCGAGGGGTCCACGGGGTCTCTGCTGCGGCTGCAGGCGCTGGGCAGGCCTCTCCAGCGCTCTGTGAGCGGCAGTCTGGAGCGGGAGAAGGAGTCCGGGCTGTCCTTGTACGAGTTTGACCTCCGACCCCCGTCCCCTATCGACCTGAGCCGCAGCATCGACGAGGCCCTGCACAGGGAGCATCTCCTGAGGGGGGGCAGTTTGTTCCAGCCCCTGTGCCCCCCCTCCCCCTCCCCCTCCCCGGGCTCAGGGGCCAGCCAGGGGCCCTGGCTCCGCAGGAACAGCGACCCCCAGATCTCCGACAGCAGCGAGGACCGCTCCGCCCGCACGGAGTCCTCCATGCCTCTGGGGGGCAGCGTGCTGAGCAGTGTGCCCAGCAGGCAGGTCACAGCCCCGCCTACGCCCTCTCACCAGGGCCATCACAGGTGGGTCGGGGACGGGGGGGGGAGCGTCCCCTCCTCTGTTTCCTGTCCCGTGTCCCTGCGCCCCACCAGGACCTCGACGGGACGCCTGGGGGAGGAGGGGGGGGACGACACGAGACCCTTCCTCACCCCAGATTCGGAGAGGCAGCGGGGCAGGGCGGGGCGGGAGGCGCGGGCAGGGAGGGGCTTCCTGGAAGTCAGCCGACAGGACGACTCAGCCAGCGTGAGCAGCGAGATTATCGACCTCTGAACCCTCAACTCT
Source organism: Borostomias antarcticus (assembly GCF_949987555.1). NCBI lineage: Eukaryota > Metazoa > Chordata > Actinopteri > Stomiiformes > Stomiidae > Borostomias > Borostomias antarcticus. The sequence continues at coordinate 19,450,593 of NC_140244.1, read as the reverse complement.
TCCCTACAACATCAGGACCAAGGACTGAACCTCAAAAGAGACCATTATCAAACAAGACCTAACATAAGATAAGATATACTTTAATAATCCCGTGGGGGAATTTGTTTTTGTTTTTTTTGCATTAAACAGTACATTATGACAGACATTAACATCGACTCTACTGCATAAGAACTGCTTGACTGTGAGGAGGACTTCTTTTTAGAAGTATAGAAATTATATGAGGGCCTCCATAACCTCTGGTCCCTTTGTGGTGTCCTGAATGGAATTTTACAAGGTGTTCTGCATTCAACAGTTCAAGAGTTGTTATTTAGGGAATATCTGCAGCTTACCTCACTGAGACTGAGACAAAGCACAGATATAAACAATAGAACAGACTACAAGCACACCTGTGTACTGTATCTCGGTCCTATTTCATTTCATTGCAACTGGGATTCAGAAATGGATTGGCACAGGATTCAGATCGGTGATGTCAGATGTATTTCGTCATAGCAGTCCAGTGAGCTGGCATTCCCTGTGGGCCCAGTGCTTTGAACCAGGCCATTACATGTGGTGGTTGTCAGATGAAGAAGAACGCGGCATTGTGCTCCCTGTGAAAATGACTTTTCCATACTGATACTTTGCTTCTATAGTGTTAATTTGCCGTCCGTGATATTTCAACTTGATGCATTTCATTTGTAATGTTAAGGTATGTGCCATATTCTATTCTACCGGTATAGGCTCATATCACGTTTAGAAATATATACCCATTACCTGATCATGACGTTCTTTTTCTACAGCTGGTAATTAGCTATTCCCATAAAGCAAATTTTTACATTTAACCTTCTATGATGTGAGGTTTATTACGTAAACAGGCAAGTCCCTGCGGACACCACTGACACCCTGCAAGCCCACTGACCTGTGAATCTGCGACAGGTGCCTCTGGCTGAAGCTAACATGTTTTTTTTTTGTGAATCCAAGATATTCAAATACAAAACGTGTGCTATTTTCTTGAAGATTCTGGCTTAGGATTTTCACATTCTATAAGCATGTACCGTTGAGGTCTACAGAGACGATTAGAGATGCGCGTCGCTCACATAATTATATCAGTTGGTACTGTTAACAGTTTGCTAGCTCCATGGAACGGTCCACAGCTTTGCAGGGCTGCCACCCAACGTTGGACCTAGTGTACACCGCAGTACCTGTAGTATAGACCGTAGTACCTGTAGTATGCACCGCACTACCTGTAGTATGTACTGCAGTACCTGTAGTATACACCGCAGTACCTGTAGTATGCACCGCAGTACCTGTAGTATAGACCGCAGTACCTGTAGTATACACCGCAGTACCTGTAGTATGCACTGCAGTACCTGTAGTATACACCGCAGTACCTGTAGTATGCACCGCAGTACCTGTAGTATGCACCGCAGTACCTGTAGTATACACCGCAGTACCTGTAGTATGCACCGCAGTACCTGTAGTATAGACCGCAGGACTCTGATAGAACGCAGAGAAGGACTGGGCCTAAACCTGAGCACTAGCCTGAAGTATTTTTACTACTCAAAAGGAAAATATAATACAGATACACAATGTAACATAAGAAATAATGTAAATACTGTTATTTTTTTGATGTTTGTAAATAAAGTTGGAAGAACAAAAGGTATTTACTGTGAAAGACAATCGAAGGTGGTCAGGATTTCTAATGTTGAGAGAACTTTAATTATCTTCTGTGAAATTGTTGTGCACCACCTCAACCTCCTCTCTAGATTAACGTTTAACGTAGAGCGGACAGGGCAGTGACATGCCACTGTCCCAGAAGGATTTACATCTGTTCAGCTTGGAACTAGCTGAGCCTGAACCTAGCCTGGGGTGTCTGTCCTCAGTCCTAAACCAACACCTAGGCTCCGCCCCAGAACTGGCCCCTGTCCCTGGGTCACATGAGCTGCTGCTGCCGCTCCAGCTGGCCTCAGGGTGACTGCAGTTTCTCCCTGTGATGTGAAATGCTTGACTTGTTTTATATTTACAGTAACGATGGGGTTAAGTTGTTGTCGTTGACATTCCAGCGATCCCATCAGACTTCACTGTAATACTTCCTGTTTCCCCCTTCCTCCAGTGAAAGGGCAGGGCTTCATTAGTGATTGACGGTCGTGGGAATGTTTGTATGGTCTCCTCCACCATTGCAGTATGTGCCACAGTATACGAGCCTGTACTCCTCTTCTCACTGGTCATAGTAAAGAGTTACCGTGCTAGAGATTTTCCAATGTCCTCTTTTCATTAATTGGCTCATTAAAGTTGTATTTTTGTGCTGCAGCCTCATATCTGGTTTTAAATAAAATATGACATGTAAAATGCCGTACCTAAGTTTATTTATTATATCCATAGCTCTTTGCATTCCACATAACCAATGTGTAGTGAGTAATGAACATGTCTACACACATTCTCAAAGAGCTTCACAGTACTTTGAATTAAGAAGGCATTACAGTCCTTTACCAGACTCTATTAATCAAAGCGACTTACAATAATTGCATTTAACGTATATAGTCTGTTTAATGGCTGAATGGCAAGCAGCCTTATATTGTTGTGCGGAATTTGAGACTTGTTTTCTGCATCTTCTTCTGGTAGTCTTCATCAAACTGTTTATTCTGGGCCACGGTGAAATGGTTCTTCCAATCTCCAACCTTCCCTGGAGACGCAGAGAAAACAGGTAAGATTAAAAAGTAGCACTTTCATCATATCTGTCTCTCTCTTTCTCTCTCCTTCTCTCTCTCTCTGGGCTCTTGCTCACACACCAACCTTTTCTCATGAAGGGTGAGATCTTGAAGTCCATCAACGAGTCGGTGGAGTAGTTGGTCATGTTGTTCTTCTTCATGTTGTCAAACTGCACTCCTCCTCGTATGCTCTCCTTCTCCTCCTCTGAGGGAGACAAATCCAGGAAGGAGCACAGGCGGTCCAGCTCTCTCCCAGTATCCTGCAGAGACACATACAGCCTGTATAAAATCTGTATCTGTATACAGGTACCATACTGAGCCATGTCATCCCACCCTGAATCCCCGACTATTTCAGAATCCCATAAATCTGGATGATACCTCAACCATATCCTCAAAGAACAGGTAGAGGTGTTTGGAGTAGCTCTGTTTCTTCTCCCACCAGCCGGTCACATGGTCGTACCAGGAACCAAACACCACTGAGAGAGAGCAGGGGACAGGGTATAAACAGTTCATAATGATTTAATGTTTGTAATATGGTATTTGTTCCAAAAATGTGTATTCCTTCAACCATTCATCCATGTATCCATTCATCCATCAATTCCTCCAATCATCAATTTGTTTATTAATTAATTTAATCACTCACTCACTCACTCACTCACTCACTCACTCACTCACTCACTCACTCACTCACTCACTCACTCACTCACAACTCAGTTCCTCACTCACTCTGTCCATCCATGAATCGCTGTAGGAAGCTGCTCCAGTCTCCTGGCTCTGGTTGGACCATGTTCATGCGGTCAAAGTGGAAATAGGACACTGCGTTGTCCTTAGCATTACGGGCCACATATACTATCTTGAAGTAGAAAAATCAGCATTTCTGTCCATGATCAACTGTCAGGAGACTCATCACAGGTTCACTGACAGGTTCACAACGAGGTCATTGTACCTTACAGTTCTCCTCCCAGAAGGACTTGGGGATAAACTGGACAGGAAGGTGAGTTTTGATGAGGCGCGGAGAAGCGGTGAACTTATTCAGCTGCTCTATTGCTGAGGGAAACGGAAGAATTACATTCACTACATGGTGATCACTAACTGTACTATATTCAAAACAGATTCAATGTTATCTTTTAACCTGAAGGGTAACCAGGAGTAAACCACTCCATGAAGGGCACTCTGTCATAGATGGGGACTGAGTTCAGATATTCAGACTGGCCAAGGTACAGCAGCTCCAGGATGTAGGACACCCATGTGGTCCCTGCAAGACAGAGGGAGGACACAAGGGATCTACTCAAAAACATGTGAAATGTGAAAATGTGACTCTATAGTTCTTCTAGCCAGAATGGTGCGGTGCTAATGGTAGCCAGTTGCAGAAGCTCCTGTGTGCTTTTTTGTCCATGGGGGGGGGGGGGGGGTGTATCAACAATAAAGGATATGTCTGTTTATCTATCTACATATCTATCTATCTATCTATCTGTCTGTCTGTCTGTCTGTCTTCTAGTACTGTGTAGTGCACAATGGTACTATAGCTATACTATAGCACAGCTACTATACTGTAACATTAAACCACACTAACACTGTACCTGCTTTGGGGTAAGTGGCTATGAGAATATCATCTGGTCTGGCTTTGAAGTTCTGCACATTGTCCCAGTTGTCCGTGAAATAGTGAGTCATAGAGACTCCATGGAAGTCAAATAGTTTGGGTCGTGGTGGCAGTTCCATCTGAGTGAGGGACACATATTTGTTCAAGATTCTGACCTAGCAGCATGGTTTGAATATAACTCTGTTTATTACACGGCTCTCTGAAATAATCGATTCTGATTGGACAATCGCACGTTCTACTGGTGAATTATTTCTGCCAGCAAGCAATATTCGCCGCTGCTAGCGACAACACATTATATGTCTATGGGCAACAGTTGAAAGTTGTCTGAAAGTTTGACCATTCAATAACGGTTTGTCTGTGCCTGTGTTCAATCTTTGAAAACGCCCTTTGCCCAAGCACAAGGAACCATTTCGATGGCGAAATAAAAAGTGTAGTCTTGTCGTTGGTGAGTAATAAGCGGGATACCATATGGCCAGCCGGTGATTATCAAAAAAGAAGAGTCCTTCAGTGCGTTACATAACCGCGGGGCTTCGCCTCGGGGTTCCGAACGCACTGTCTGGCTCTTCTATTTCGATAATGACCGGCTGGTCATTCGTTATCCCTTACATATTGATCTGACTGGATAATCTCAAATACAGATAGGCTACTGTCAGTCTTGCAAAGTAAACAAGAAACGTGCAGTAAAATAAATGGAGAAATACTCACTGGTTCTGTGACTAGAAGTTCCCTTGAAAATGAAGTCAAATTAAATTTTTGGGAAATTTGTTGCAAAATCAAAAGTAGAAGTAGACAATATATATTAGGGTATAATTTTATTATATATATAAAAAAGGCAGGGCATCAGCAAAAAGTGAACAATGATAGCCTACCAGAGCTAACGTTATGTCGAAAAATATAATGTCCCTTAAGAGGAAGACACTTCGTAGCCTACGGACTGTACGGTTCTGCACATGAACACACTTTATCTCCTCTCCCCGTTTTTTCCTCCTCCTCCTCCTACTCCTCCTTTTCCTCCTCTCCCTACACGTTTACTAAAGTCAGAAGAGCAGTGGCCTTGTTTCTCTTGGCTCACCCTTGTTAACTGTCAGAAGGGCCTCCCCACTGATTTCACAGTAGGCTACACCAGATTAATAACCACATCTCACTACTATAGAGGCAGGTGGCTATTACAGCAGACTGTTATCATAGCTCTGTGGTGCTGTAACGTTATCCCTCAGACAACCTTAACTTAAGCAGCAGGAATAACACTAAGGATAGTTCCTTATGCTACTGATGTCGTATGAACTCTGTAAATACAGTTGAATGTAGGCTATTAGAAGTGTTATTGTCCTTATTCGTTCTTTGTATTCGAGAAATACCCTGACACATTACCTCTGACATGTTTAAACTATGTAAAACACATATTGTACACACGTCTCACCTGGTATCAAATCGGGTACTGTTGTCAACTTGTAGTAGCCTAGAATCTGAGTCATGTAGCCACATACAGTCCAACTACTTTCACCCACTGTTCAAACCTTTGAGCAACAGGTCGCAGGTACAGTAGCCTATCATTTAGTAGACTTGCTTAAGGCAGCCTTGTGATAATGTCATATTTCAGTGATAGGCTTACATACAGGCACATACAGTAGTTGTGGGGATACAGAAGCACCTTAAATGAAACTGGTTTCACAGGAAGGAAATACATCTAAGAAAGTGTTTATGTAATCCTGCTTTTACTTACAGACAGCACATACTGTATGTCAGTGGCGATTCTAGACCTTTTTGACTGGGGTAGCACAAGGGGGAACAGAGATATGCCAGGGTGGCAGTTCAGGGTTTTTTTCTGCATGCCTGCATGTGAAGAAGTAAAACACATGTACCCAAAGCACAAGTCACACCTACAAGCTATAATTCAACTTTTTGTGAACTGCACCCACGTCAGGAATCACAATATTTCACAATGGTTTCATTAAACGTGACTGTATATGTTTTACTCCCACTGGTTCCCCAGCCTCCTCTCAGCACACACATCACAGGAATGGTCCACGTTTGTCATATTTTTCAGTTGAAATGTCAGAATGTCAAAATCATGACACCATACAAATGTAATCAAGTGTCCACTGTCCGTTATTTATTATTTTAACATGGTGCCTCCATATTCAGGCTACACAGAAAAAAACAACAACTTTAGATTAAATTCAATAATCTTTATTTAAGATCTAAGTATACTGATAGCTTCACATGCTGTACCAACAACAAATTCGACCGACATTGGTCGTGTGGTGGTCATCATTACGTTAAATCCATTTAAATCCTAGAGTCTAGCTTGTTAAGCAGATGGGCAGTCGGCTAATTTATGCTCAGCTGTTTGGCGCTGTATGAGAATTACTTCACAACTGAGACAAATAAATGCAAGTTATAGTTTTGCAACTGAGGCTTACGGGGCAAACGATACACTCGTTTGGTTTATGTGTTACCTGGCTGGTTAGCTGTCATCACTCGGGCACTCTGGATGGGGAAAGGGCAGTGGAGGAGTAGCGCGCCTCCGTTTGTGTCCGCTTTTCGCGTTTACCGTTGACAAAGGAAGAGAGGGAGGGGAGGGGCACGGTGTGTGCTGCGGGCACGTGTGTGTGTTCGGGGGGGGTCTGGCAAAATTACTACGCATTTTGGGCATTATTATTACAGATTATTACATCGAGAATCGTTCGATGTCACCATGGGCCACATACACTTTTAAAATATAAAGAAAACATATAATATATAAAATAAACATAAAGAATACATTTTCAAAAGGGCACTTGCCTTGTCCAGAGGGCAAAGGGCAGGTGCTCTAGCACCACCTCGTGTCTATCTGTGCACGTCCCTGCAATCCAGCATAAGAGTAATGTAAGGTGGTTGCTTACCAATAAGATAAAAACCAATGTTTCTCACGTCTCATGGAAAGAGAGGGCCAGCCAACCATCTCAGACGTTTTGTGCTCACTAAGAACTAGCTTTAAAGAAACAAGGGCATCTTGAATTTGAATTTACAAGTGACTCCAACAGTTTAGCCAAACAAGACAGCCTAAATATTGGCCTATAATTATTGGGGTCATTAATTTCACCACCCCTGTGCAAGGGATTCCGCCAGTTTATAAACAACAATACTTGTTACAGTAGAAACAACAAGCTGAGTACAGTACGTCTTACACTAGACTGCACACTAGACTGCGCACCCAAAAGCAAATTAAATATGAGTAAAGTCTCTTTGTTGAAGTGTTAAAAAAAATCAGTAGCAACAATAGGCCTTATGTAGTTCCCCTGTATTTTATTATTAACATAATAAAACACCATTGCTCAAGAGCCCTTCTGGAACCTAGAACCCTCCCACCATGGCATGCTTTGCTGGAACCTAGAACCCTCCCAACAGGGCATGCATTGCTAGAACCTAGAACCCTCCCACCAGGGCATGCTTTGCTAGCTCATCCCCCTAAAACAAGAGAAAAAGTAATGCAGGTGCACAAGGTCCTCCACTCAACATTCAAAGAAAAAAAAAACTTTTTAATTATATTATTATATTATATTATTATTATATATGATATTGTTAATCGCTATTATTTCTGAGACAATTATTGTCTAGAAAAAATAAATAATACAGCCCTATGTCCATCACATATTATCATACTAATTTTAAGCCATCACTAAAAGAGAGCAGATCTTGACAAGGGAGATATCTGCACTATGATCACAGGGAGGGTCAAGTTCAGCATTCTGCTACAGAGCCTGACCACGGCCACAATCCTAAACCTCAGTGCGGAATTGTAGGGTGGGATCCTTCATCTTCTTCTGATAAACTTCATCAAACTGTTCATTCTGGGCCACAGTGAAATGGTTCTTCCAATCTCCAACCTTCCCTGGAGTCACAGAGGCAGATATGAGCAATGGAATATGGAAAGGTGGTGGATGTTAAAGTACTTTAATACAGTGGGGCTTTACTTTACTATCATCCTTCTGCCAGTTACACACACCAACCTTTTCTCATGAAGGGTGAGATCTTGAAGTCCATCACTGGGAGGGTGGAGTAGTTGGTCATGTTGTTCTTCTTCATGTTGTCAAACTGCACTCCTCCTAGTATGCTCTCCTTCTCCTCCACTGAGGGAGACAAATCCAGGAAGGAGCACAGGCGGTCCAGCTCTCTCCCAGTATCCTAAAGGAACATACATGCACACACACACGCTAAATGCCATCTCACTGCTAATCAAAAATTCTGTTGAGTAATCTTCTTCTAAACCCTTCTTCTTCAGCATGGCTAAGACAGAGTCTGGAGCTGTAATTCGGGAACCCATGTTCAAAATGTATCAGTATCTACTGTAATCATTTTTGTTTCAATATGGCAGCAATGGACGTGGCCTCAATCATGTTCACTGAAGTCATGAGCACTAGGAAGCTGCCTACATATCCCAATCTTCTTGTTGTTAGCCAAAGAGGAAGCTACGATGTAAACAGGATGCACACTGTGACAAAAACATCTTACCAGAATCATTAGGTAAACTTAACTGACAGATGTATGAAACCACCCTTATGCTGCACTTAATTACCAATCACATGCGTTGCTTTCTTAGGATAATTCTGTCTTTAGGGGTGTAGGGATTTAGACATAGGCGTAAGTGACGCATTAATACTTTGTATAAAATGTAAGTCAAACTAAAAGTAATATGAGAAAACGTTTGCTTCAGACTTTTTTCCCTGTGCACAGCTTCTGGGTTAACAATACATGTTGTGAACGTCACATCATCCCAGTCTATCTACTTCCCTTTGGAGGGTATAGGCACCCCACCTGCATCAGCACGTAGCTTGGGAGATAGAGTGTCCAACTGGGGATCACAAGGCCCTGGGTTCAATCCCAGCTCCCGACATTGTGCCGAAGTGTCCTTGAGCAAGACACTGAACCCCAACATAGCTCACGTGCGGCACAGTGGCGCAGTACTTAGTACTATCGCCTCACAACAAGAAAGTCTTGCACGCCTTTCTTTGTAATTTGCATGTTCTCCCCGTGTTCGCAAGGGTTTCCTCCCAAAGAACCCAATGAGAAAAACATGAAGAACAGATGCTCTTCAGTCCTATCCCTGACCAGGACCTGGACTGAGCACTTGGACTTGCTCCCCGGGCGCCATGAACGATGGCTGCCCACTGCTCCTGGCTGCCCCTGGAGGAGGATGGCTTGGATGGGATAGATGCAGGGAACAATTTCCAGCGGTGAAGAAAGCATGTGTGTGTTGCTGCTCACGCGTAATATGCACTTCGCTGCTCACGTGTAAATAATCACTGCATGGGTAATAAAATAGACATTTGAGGTCCTGGGATGATAACAAACCTCCACAAGATCCTCAAAGAACAGGTAGAGGAGTTTGGAGTAGCTCTGTTTCTTCTCCCACCAGCCGGTCACATGGTCGTACCAGGGACCAAACACCACTGCTCACATGAAAGAATAAATTAACTGACAATGAATCAACAGGAATCACAGAGCACTATTATGCATACAATAAATAAGTCAGGGAGCCAGTCAGTCAGGCAGAGTCAATCAATCAATCAAAGCAGTTCAAAAACACTGGTAAGAATTCTGAAATAAACTTATAGAGGCACTTCTGTTATTATGATACACGTCTAGTTCATATATTTCTAAATAAACAATTGTAGCTGCTGCACAGCTTAGAGTTGGGGACGGACATTTTGAGGATGAATAAGGAGGAAGACAACTGAGAAGTAACTATTGGCTACGGAAGACCTAAGTGTGCTTAACGGCTAATCTCTAAGCTAAATTAAAGTGGCAATAATCGATTTCCTACTGCTACCACTCACTCTGTCCATCCATGAATCTCTGTATGAAGTTGCTCCAGTCTCCTGGCTCTGGTTGGACCACATTCATGCGGTCAAAGTGGAAATAGGACACTGCATTGTCCTTGGCATTACGGGCCACATACACTACCTAAAGAAAGACAATAGAGTTAGATGGTCACTAGTCTCGGAGCCAGACTCTCTACGGAGGAGAGAGTCTGGACTTCAGACGCTTAGAATTTGTAAAAGGAAGTTCTTAAAAAAAACGCATCACTTCCGGTCCGGACAGTCTATTATTACTCTCTACGGAATTTTTATGGGATATCCGCCCGTTTTTTCCTCAACTTCCTTCAACAAAATTTCTGCGTCTAAATACCAGACGTAGTTGACTCGTCTGGCTCGCGAGACTATGGTCACATATGACCACAACCATTCAGAACATAAGTCAAACATAATGGGTGAAAAGAGACAAGTTAAAGGGAATGAAACAGTTTCAAGAAAGAAAAGTTGTCTCATGTGATCACAGACTATAAAGACAACACATAGAGACAGAGTTACTGTACACATACTATACCCTGCAGTTCTGTTCCCAGAAGGACTTGGGCACAAACTGAATGGGGAGGTGAGTCTTGATGATGCGAGGTGACGTCGGTAGATTATCTGCCAACTCTGTTCCTGTAAGAATAGAAGTGTAAATGACGTTCAATTCAATTCATTTATTTGCTCAAGTAGGGACAGTGTACATTGATGAACATTTTAAAACAAAAATTTAAATGCACTACAATTGCAGCCAAAAATGTTGAATCATGGTGTTACAGATCAAGTTCCACCAAGCCTGCTTTCAACAAGTGAGTAAAAACCTGTGATGAGAACTAGTGTCTGGTATTGTGCAAAATAGTTTGAATGATTCTGGTGATTGTACATGCAGGACAGAGATTCAGTTTACAGTGCTGAGACTCTGACATCGCTAGCGACTGGATCCGTTTCCTCTGCAGTGCAGATCAAAGGCTGTGAGCAGGTAAATGCTTACATAGTTAACCATTGCAGTAGCTAGTTGAGAATGATGTTGTAACAGAGCAATGCGTGGCATGTGACCTCTCATGGTGAAGGCTACCCAGAGGAATGACAACTGTGAAACGAGATCTCCCACCGTTGTTTTTCCTAGGCAGCAATGCATTCAGTGTGATATTAAAATGAGACTATTGTCTATGTCTCCTGTTTCTCTGGTTTGTCTCAGGAGCATGAGTCATCTCCGTTTAGACCCCTTTTGATCTGCAAAAGAGATCTAAAAAAAAGTCTTTAATAACACTCAGTTTTACCCAATTTATGCATCTCATACTTTACTCAGGATGATCCATCAGAGAGCGTAAACTGACTTAATTCTCATTCCAGTTTGTTACATCTCAGATTCGGCTCAGTCTGTTCTATAAAAGAGGTCTCTACACAACCGTGAACAGTTCTCATTTTAGACATCTCAGTTTAGACCCCTTTTGATCTACAAAAGAGATCTCAACAAAGTCTTAAATAACACTCAGTTTATGTATCTCATACTTTACCCAAGCTGATCGATCAGAGCTCTCTACATAAACTCACTTAATTCTCATTGATTAATATTTCCACCCATGAAAACACACCACTAACGGCATGCTGGTTAATATTCAAATGAAGTGAAATTAACTGTTAACTAGAGTGACATGGTACAACCATGAGTACTAACATAGCCAAGGCTACTATACAGGTTTACTATTGCTCCAATTCTTTCCAACAGAAAAAAAACGGAAAACATTCATCATGAAAGAGACTAAACCGTGTCTCATTGCAGTGTCTCTGTTTTGCTGTCTTATTTCTCCTAAGGACTCATTAGGAGAAACATGGAGTCATGGAATTGATTAAACCCAAACATAAGAGATGTCCCCTATTTCTCCTGCTTCTCAAACTAATATCTCAAACGTGATTTATCCTTCTCCACAGTGTCTCATTGTAATGTCTCGTCTTTTGCTCTTATTTCTCCTAAGGGATTTTAGGATAAACAACTGTGACAAAAGAAAGACTTAAATGATCCTCAAATGAAATCACCATGTTGTCTCCTGAGCAATAGGAGGTATAACACTGAGCAACAAAATTTTCCTCTGGGTAGGCCTCACCGTAAGAAAGCCCCTGTACCTCAAAATTGCTCACATACTTAGCACTGTTGCCTCACAGCAAGAAGGTCTCCGGGCCTTTCTGTGTGGAGTTTGCATGTTCTCCCCGTGTTCGCAAGGGTTCCCCCATAAAGAACCCAATATGAAAAACATGCAGAAGAACAGATCGCAAACACTGTCTGTCCCTGACAAAGACAGAGCACTTGGCTGAGCGTGGTTCATGCACGCTGCCTACTTTCTGCTCCTGGCTGCCCTTGGGGGATGGGTTAAGAGCAGGAGAAGAATTTCAGTGGCGAACGCTACAGCCATTCATGTATGTGTTTTCGGCAGTGTCGTCTACACCTTGTGTGTGTGTCTCACTTCATGACCAATAAAGATGTCTGTTGTAACCTGTGGGCATAGTAGAGATGGAGAGCTCTAGGAACGGCACTCGTGCATAGATGGGGATGGATGTCTGACGCTCAGGAGCTGTCTGGCCAAAGTAGAGAAGATCCAGGATGTAGGAGACCCATGTGGTTCCTGAGGGGGAGAAAGGGCGAGGGAGAGATACAGTAGAAAGGGGAGAGAGTCAATCAGTGACTACAAAATACTATACATAGTTTGCTGGCATGTTGAACACCTGTCTCTCTCCACTAGTACAGACCTGCTTTGGGGTATGTAGCGATAAGGATATCATCTGGCCTGGCTTGGAAGTTCTGGACCTTCTCCCAACCGTCTGTGAAATAGTGGACCATCGAGACCCCATGGAAGTCAAACAACTCTGGCCTAGGGGGTTTCTCCATCTGAAAATAGCAAGATCTCTGCACTGATTATCAGAGAGACGAGAATGAATATGTTAGAAATCCTGTTACAGCATAGAATAGATAACCCTTTGATATTCCACAATGAAGATTTAGGTTTAGGAATAAGTTACAAAATATGACTAGACAAACCATATTCATCATTCTCCAACGAAAGAATATTTGAACAGAATCATGTCTGGTCAGATATAAAAGATCATTACAAATGCAATAGCTGTACTGCAAAGATTTGTAGAGTGAAATCTACAGTAGGTAGGTCATACTCTAGCTACAGTTTAGGTCAACATCTGTACACAACAAACCAAGAATGATTAACTAAAGAATTCTGAAATAAAGCTGTAGAGGCACTTCTGTTATTATGATACAGGTCTAGTTCATCTATTTCTAAAACAACATTTGTAGCTGCTGCACAGCTTAGAGTCGGGGACGGACATTTTGAGGATGAATAAGGAGGAAGACAACTGAGAAGTAACTACTGGCTATGGAAGCACGGAAGTGTGCTTAACGGCTAATCTCTAAAATAGATTAAAGCGACGATAATCGATTTCCTACTACTAGATGGCAGTAAGAGGCTTGTTTACAAATGAAAGATATCTAAACCTACTATAAAATGTATAATATGTACATTGAAGCCACAGGGTGGAGCAGGGTTATTGTTGCTTTAAATTATGGGAAAGTGTGCAGAAAGGGCATTTTGAGCAGCAAGAGGAAGAAGCGGAGGATGAGGAAGAAGAGAACATCATATCATATCATAAGTACAATTACTAAATTGTGCCCATGGAATGTATATGTGGGTGGAACTACCGGTCCAATGCTAGACTACCATAGAGACTGTGGATGTCAGAAAACATTTTGAGACAAATGTATTCAAAAAAAGGTTGACAAAAAGCACACAAAGAATAATGTAAAAACACTGCAAATAAAAATAAAATAAAAATAGGCCTTGACTGTGCAAATAAAACAACAACAGCAAATTGTACATTTGTGTTCGTTTTATGGGCAAAAAAGAAAAATGCTGACCACTATAGCCTACACAATTTCATAATCCCATTCTGTCTATTTTTTGTATATTCAGTATATTTAGCATTTAGTAGGAAAGGAAGGAAGACACCATTATTGTACATTTTCCTAAACTATTTACATAACATTTCAGTTCAAGTTATACATAGTTATAAAGTGGGCAGGCCCATTTCATTTGAAAGATCCATAGTTAGCTCCCCAAGGAGGCATATTAACACTTATCTATTTACAAACAAGAATGCTACCTGCTGACTCAATCAAGTGTCCAGATAAGCCATTGTGTCTTGGTCTACTTACTTCACCATCTAAAGGGAAGTGCATAGGTCAGGTAATGACTTTTGTCCAGAAACAGACGTTGAACCAACAGCAGCAAAATAGCTAATGTTACAGGAAACCACATTGTAACTGCTTTAATCACCGATAGCTACCGTTAATGTTATGGAAGCTGCTGCTAGTTGTGAGCTCATGAGTCTTGGCCACGGTCTTATTGTGCTGGATTAGCATTGGAAGCATTGGAACTGGAATTTGGAACCGTGTCCAGGTGACAAGACCTATCTTAATTTATCAAACATTATTTCAGGTCATTTCAATTCAGAGCTATTTCAGGGGCATGACTAGCTAATTCCCCCCTACTAGCCACTCCTTAAAAGAAACACGCCAGCTCTGCCCAAAGCCAGGCTGGACCTGGCCTGGTTTGGACTAGGATTACGTAATAACTAGCAGCTCGCTTTTCATGCAACTTGGTTACAACATTAACTCTCAGGTCTGAACCTAACAGTAACTCTCAGAACTAAACTAGTCTTTCACTTAATTATGGCATTATATCACATAGCCTATCACATATAAAGTTCACAGAAAGAAAGACAAGTCCCATTGACTGCCCTCTGACAAGCAGATAAGTTATATCCCTGCAAATGATCACATTCACTGCCAAAATCTATCAGCCAGTCAAGGGCGATAAAGCATTAAACCTTAAGCAACCGCTGAAATGCATCGTATAGCTAGTTGAAGTGACATGTTGAGTGTAATTCAATAGTGTCCCCAGTAATCAATCTCTGTTGTCTCCACCTACCTGTTTTCTTCTTCCCACTTTTCTTTTCCTTCAATCAAGATAGTTTTGTTGTTTTTTCTTCTATTACTTTCGACTTTGCAGGCTAAATTCGTATCCTTCCTTACTGCTAGTTAAATAAGCACAGATTGACTTCTCTTTCTCTCCCACTTCTTTTTTCTCTCTCCCTTGTTACAATCAGTACAATCAGTCAGGTATTG
>NC_140244.1:19300284-19432784 GCF_949987555.1 Borostomias antarcticus | reverse complement strand
CCATATTTTTCCTCTCGCTCCAAAAGGCTCCTCAGCTGTTGAAGAGGGAGAAGGGGGGACAAGCAGTGACAAACTCATGAAAATCCAACAGGAACTATTAGAATCCCATGGAGAGTGTTGGACTGAGGATCTGTGACAGGACCTTCCTCGTAGTTATGAGTGTCATGGAGATTTGGTTCTGTTAAGACACAACTTATGTCATGATGCGTCCAGTCTACAGACCGCGGCTGGTGCGCTCCAAGCCAGTTACTAAGACCATCAGAACCTGGCCAGAGGGAGCCACCTCTGCCCTGCAGGACTGCTTAGAGACCACAGACTGCATGTTCAGTGAGGCAGCCACCCAGGACCAGCACACGTGTGTAGAGGAATACTCAGCCTCTGTGACTGGTTACATTGAGAAGATCATCAAGGACGTCACCGTGGAGAAAACCATCACCACACGCGCTAACCAGAAGCCGTGGATGACAGCGGAGGTGCGGACCCACCTGAAAGAACGGGACGCAGCCTTCAGATCCGGGGATGAGCTGTCATTCAAGGTGGCAAGGGCTGAGCTCTCCTGTGCCATCAGGGGGGCAAAATGCCAGTACGCACTGAAGATTAAAAACCACTTCTGTGACACCAATGACACCAGACGCATGTGGCAGGGCATCCAAGCCCTTTTGGACTACAAGCCCACTCCATTGGCCATCCACAGTGACGCTGACCTACCCGACACACTGAACAACTTTTGAACAAATTTGAGGCCTCAAACCACACACCAGCACCCCCATCATGATGAAGTGCTTTGAGAGGCTGGTCATGAAGAACATCAAAGAGGCCCTCCCTGCTTCACTAGACCCTCTTCAATTTGCATATCGCCCCAACCGCTCCACTGATGACGCCATTACCCAAGCCCTACATGCCGTCTTGACGCACCTGGACCCGGCACCTACGTCAGAATGCTGTTCATAGACTTCAGCTCAGCTTTCAATACAATCATCCCCCAGCAGTTGATAGGGAAGCTCCTCCAGCTGGGTCTCAACACCTCCCTATGCAACTGGATACTGGACTTCCTGACAGAGAGGCCGCAGGCAGGACGTATCAGCAGCAGAACATCAGGCACCATCACACTGAGCAGGGCTGTGTGCTTTCCCCACTGCTGTTCACACTGCTCACTCATGACTGCTCTGCCAAGTTTGGATCCAACCATATCATCAAGTACGCAGATGCCTCATCAGCAACAACGACGAGGAGGCATACAGAGAGGAGGTGAAGCAACTGGTAATCTGGTGCAACGACAACAACCTGGCTCTCAACGTCGATAAGACCAAGGAGCTGGTGGTGGACTTCAGAAGAGCACCAGCTGACCACCCCCCACTGCTCAACACCACCGCGGAGTCGAGAGCACCAAGTTCCTTGGCGTGCACATCTCCAACGACCTCAGCTGGTCTCTCAACACGGAGACCATAGTCAAGAAGGCACGGCAACGCCTTTACTTCCTGCGTAGGCTGAGAGACGCCAGAATGCCACGGCCCATCCTCACAACGTTCTACAGAGGGGTTGTGGAGAGCATTCTCACCAGCTCCATCACAGTGTGGGGAGGGAACTGCACGGAGGTCTGAACGAGACTCCCTGCAGCGCACAGTGAGAACAGCTGAGAAGATCACAGGTGCCCCTCTTCACTCCATCTGGGACATCTACAGGAGGAGTAGGGGCAATGGTATCATCAAAGACACCACACACACTCAGCGCACGGACTGTTCCAGAGGTTACGGTCAGGCAGGCGGTTCCGCAGCCTCGCGACAAAGAAAGAGACCACCAGATTCCACGACAGCTACTTTCCCCAAGCTGTTAGAATACTGATGGACATTAAACACAGACATAAACACTACCTCCAGCCCTGCGCCGTGGGCTGAACTGCCCCCCCCCCTTATAATATAACCTTATGCTCCTTATGACCTAAATGTTGTCGTAAATGTTGCACTGTCCTAATTGCTGTGTAGATTAATGCATACCTGCACCTTATAGTTTTTAATGCATACCTGCACTTTATAATGTTACCTCAATGTGACCTTAATGTTGTCGTAAATGTTGCACTGTCCTAACTGTCGTATAATTATTGTGTTAGATGTTGCACTGTTAGAATCAAAGCGTAATCTCATTCCTCTATGTACGTACCTGTATGTGGTTAAATGATAAAAGCAACTCAACTCAACTCAACTGTTTTTCTAAGCCAGTATGGAAGAAAATAGGTATAATAGTACAGCCCGTGCAGTGTTACACTTCCAGCATTATAAACCAAGACAAAAAAACGAACACGCATTTTGACATTAATGTTACTGAATATTGACCAGGTCCAGAGTTGTGGCCTGCAGTAGCCAGTGGGCTGGGTACAGAGCGGCATGGATGGACCAAATCTCCAGGGATGTGTTCAGAACTCCTGTGGTGGTTATACAGTTAGGAGAGGACAGCTGGGTGACTCATGTAGACAATGAGATCAGGTGTCCTATTTCCTTCCTTCCAACAGTTATTCTTATAATGTTTTTAAAGAGTGCAGTTATATCTCATCACTTCATGGCTTTCTTTCAGGCATGAGTTCGATGTCACCAGATGCATGTTCTCTGCTGGAAACCTCAACGAGAAGCTCAGGATACTCATTCAGCTGTCTTGGGGAGACTGTGGTTGATTTGTATGCAGATAGGACAATAATGTTATTGTTATCTATAACACTCTCGAAAAGGCATAAGAAACATCTAAATCAAATCAAATCAAGCTTTATTTGTATTGCACATTTCATACACAGAGGCATCACAATGCGCTTTACAGAGAGCAATGTTATGTTATGTTATTTTTATTTATAATGCGCCCCCCAACCAAATGTTACATCAGCCCCGGGCGCAGCCCGTGTACAGAAACAAACAAACAAGAACAGAGGACTACAGAGACACAAAATAATCTAGAAACTACAGTTAAGACACACGACAAGGACATACATTTGAAATCATCAGTGGCAAAGAGGTGAGTTCGGCAAAGCTGTGCTCTAAAAGAGTCCAGGGTGGTGGTGGACTTGATGTTCAGAGGAAGCTTATTCCACAGCCCAGGTGCCATCACTGAAAATGCACAGTCTCCCTTCGTCACAAGATTTGACTGTGGGACCTTCAGGGTCATCTGGTTGTCAGATCTGATGCAATGGGGGGTAGGCATAGGTCTCATCCATACATATTCCAGAGGGGTTTCAGTTTCACCAGAAAAAACAGTTTCACCCGGGGGCCAGATAAGTGAGCTATAAAAACTCTTCCCTAACCTGTCTCAACGAGACGATCGAGCAAGCTCCTGAAAAATGTTTGTCTATTGGCTAAGAATACAGAGCAGTAAACATGAGCAAAATACTTCATAAGAGAGACATGACTAACAGTAGAGTGCATAAATAGTTACAGAGAAGTTGCCTACATGGTAGGCTATTATGTGTTAGCTATCCCTGTAGTCTCTAATATGATATTTAAGTGAATCATATAACAAAGCACTGTAAGTACTTAGCAGAGCAGGCTCATAGAGAATGCCACAAAGCAGAGGTGGTTAACAGAAAGCAGAGAGCCTGGGGTAAAAGGGGGTCGGGTTGGCTGGATAGGGACAGCTGATGACACAGAGTGGGAAGGAGCTAGTCACGAGGGGGCATGGGGCCTTTCCAGGAGCCATAAGGTGGACTTTGGCCCAGGACAGGTTCTCCGGGACCTGCTACAGGGTGGCCTGCAGGAGACAGGGGGTGTCCACATGACCTGTTTAGAGTATAAGAGGGAGAGACACTAGGGAGGAGGGAGGAAGGCAGGGTTAGTGGCTGTACTGGACATCCACAGCAGACGCGGGAGTATCTATCGGACTCAGGGTGGTCTGCAGGTGTCAGTAGGGCATCCACTGGACCTGGTTAGAAGGTAGGAGGGAGAGAGAGAGGCACTAGGAAGAGGGGAGGAAGAAAAGGGTTAGTAGCACGCAGAGCCATAAAAGCAACACAGATATTAAAACAGAAGGTGCCAGTTGCAGGGCTACCAGCATCTGTATACACATCTAAATATAGGTTACTGTCTACATGTCTAACAATCAGAAGTGAAATCATACTTGGACAACAGAAGGTAATGAACATAAAAATCAAAAACGTACAGTTACTCTTAGCTACCAATAGCCTATAACCAGAGATTACATGATAATAGTATGAAGAAGCTATCAAAATCCCTACCAAAGCCATAGCTAGCAACATAGGGCTAATGCTAATATAGCTAGCAACATAGGGATAACACTAATCTACCGGGCATTTCTAAAAAATGATTTCTAAGCAATGATAAAACATCGATAAAACATCGCACACAAAAAAAACATTTTGTTCCCATGGGATCTCTCCCGTCCATCTGAAAAAGTGGGCAAAAAGGAGAGGAAGAAAGGTTGTGGCTAAAGTTAAAAATCAAACAAGCTCGTGCTCAACTAGGAATGAAACCCATAATCTTCCGCATGGGATCGGGCACTTTATCCACTACACTACCGAGGAACTTGAAAGTGTGCTATGTCATAGGCCATGT
This sequence comes from Borostomias antarcticus, assembly GCF_949987555.1. Lineage (NCBI taxonomy): Eukaryota > Metazoa > Chordata > Actinopteri > Stomiiformes > Stomiidae > Borostomias > Borostomias antarcticus. The sequence goes on along the minus strand of NC_140244.1, from coordinate 19,428,237 downwards.
CCGAAATGCCTGCTACCTGCTACCTGCTATTTAGTATGCGAGAAGTAGCATGCTACTTATGGTGCGTTCGTTTATAACTGGGAGGTGGCAAATTGCGACTTGCTACTAGGAATTATGAAATAAAACGCCGCATGAACTCGCACTTCCTCGTCGCAAATTCGGATATGTTTTCAGCCCCCAGTTGCTCGAATGCACTAGATATAACGATGGTTACGTATTGTAACCCTAGTTCTATGAGTGGAGCGGAGCCCCACAGGGCTAGCTCCTATTGGCTAGCGAAACCCAGCTAGCTACATTGACTGAAGAAAAAAACATACACGCACCTGTGTCCAACCAGGTCCGGTGCACCACTGTATAAGCGGGCTACGCCCGCACATCTGCTCCTAACCGAAATTTTCAGCGAGCAGACTGCGGGGCAGCAAGTCTGTTCCCTGTGGGGCTCCGCTCCACTCATAGAACTAGGGTTACAATACGTAACCATCGTTCTATTTCGTGGAGCTCCGCCCCACAGGGCTAGCTCCTATTGGCATAAGCGGAGCTACACGACCGCACCATACACTCTTGCTGGCCCCAGTAAGGGAACCAGTCAGGACACAAGCCAGGGCTCCAAGGCGAGACCATACTAACAGTTGATCCGACCCAAGCACTGGCCCCACCCCGCCACACTCAGTCTATCACAGCCGAGGGCAAGGAGAGGTACGTGGGGCGAGAGCTGGACCAAAGCGGTTACTCCGTAACAAGCCCGTCCCAGCCTCACACACAAACAGGAACGGAACGTCACTAGACGGGCCCGCTCCTACCTTAGCTGAACCGGTGAGACCTGAGTGAGTCACGTCTGCTTTCCTAGCAGGAAAAGACCCCGCGGCTCAAACCGGTTCTCCAGTAGCGGCGAGACCTGCCATGGTCAATTCTGACTCTTTCACAGAAGACCCGGCGACTCGAGCCGAACACCTACATGAAAAATCCTGTCTAACGCTGGCTCGCACCGGCGGCTGTGTTTAGCACAGATGACGCCACAGAGACAGAGGACATGGATAAAAGGTAATAACGGACAAAAGGAGACGGGGACGACCAAGTCGCCGCCGCACAGATGTCCTCCACTGACACACCATTGAACAGGGCAACTGACGTGGCCACACCCCTTGTGGAGTGTGCCCGAACAGCACCAGGCAGAGGACGACCCGCAGTCACGTAAGACTGGGCGATGCCCTCACAGATCCAATGGGAGAGACGCTGTTTCGACAACGGAGAACCCACCTTCCCTGGGCCGTGGCAAACCAACAACTGGGGGGTGGTGCGGACCGCAGCCGTGCGCTGGACGTAACACATCAACGCACGCACAGGACACAACAAATGCAGGCGGGCCTCTTCCTCGCTCGCATGAGGTGGAGGATAGAAGGCTCCCAGCTCCAAATCCCGTGCCCTATAGGCGCCCCGGACCACCTTCGGAACGAAAGATGGATCCGTGCGCAGCACAGCTTTGCTCCCATCACCCGTGATGAGAAAAACTGTCAACGCCCTCAGATCACTGACCCGCTTGCCCGACGTCAGAGCAAGGAGCAGCGCGGTCTTAATCGACAGCCACTTGAGAGATATCCGCTCCATTGGTTCGAACGGCGCTTTACATAGCGCATCCAGAACCAAGAGCAAATCCCAAGGCGGCGCCGCAGCCTTACGCACAGGGCGAAGACGGCGCGTGCCGGCCAGGAAGCGTTTAACCAGGGGATGCCCGAAAACCGTAGTTTTGGCGAACCCCTCATGGCATGCGGAAATAGCACACGCATACACCTTGATAGTGGATGCTGCCAAACCGCCACCATGACCCATCAGGTGCTGAAGGAATTCCAAAATCGCCTCGACCGAGCATGACTCGGGAGCGAAGTCCCTTTCCTCACACCAACGCGCAAAAGCAGCCCATTTGCCAGAGTAAACCAAGGCAGTGGAAGCCGCGCGCGCGCTCTGAATTGTACAGATCACGGCCGGAGAGAGTCCCCTATCAGACAATCTCCGCCGTTCAAGAGCCAGGCCACCAGCGGCCGTCCCAAGACTGGAGGTGCGCAAATTGAGCCCTCCGCCTGGGACAGAGCGTTCGGCCAATGAGGGATGTGCCACGGTTCTACAGTAGTCATGGCCATCACTTCTGCATACCATCTCGCCCAGTGGCGGTCCGGCGCTATCAGTATCACTGATGCACCCTCTGACCGCACCCTGGCCAACAATGGTAAAATCAGCCCCATCGGCGGGAAGGCATACAGCAGCGCCCCCGGCCAGGGGGCATGCGCGAACGCATCCACGCCCAGCGGAGGCTGGTCCTGCTGTCCCAGAGAGAACCAGAGGGGACACTTCGCGTTCTCTCTCGAAGCAAAGAGATCCACCCCTGCTCTGCCGAACCGGGTCCAGAGCTGAGCCACTACCTGAGGATGTAGGCTCCACTCGTCCGGGTGAGGCCCGCCCCGAGACATCAGGTCCGCCCCGACGTTCAGACGGCCGGCAATGTGCCGCGCTGTCAGTGACCGGAGATTGACATGAGCCCATCGCCACAGCGTTACCGCCAGACGGTGAAGCGCTGGCGAGCGGACTCCCCCTTGTCGGTTGATGTAAGCTACTGTGGTCTGGTTGTCTGACCGCACCAGCACATCGCGCCCCTGTACCAGGTGTACAAAGTGGCGCAATGTCAGTAGCACCGTCTCCAACTCCAGGAGGTTGATGTGGCGCCGTTCTCCGACGGCCCACAAACCACCTACGGCCTGGGACAGACATGTACCACCCCAGCCGCTTAGAGACGCGTCTGTGAAGACAGCGACGTGAGCCGACACCCTGCCTATTGGAACACCGTGCGCTATTACGCGCCGGTCCCTCCAATAGTCGAGGTCTGCTGACAACGACCCCGGCATCCGCACAAGGCGCCGTCTGTGCCTCACAGGGTCCAGACGAAGCCGCGCGAACCATCTCTGCACGCACCTCATGTGAAGAAGGCCCAGTGACACTACCACATGGGCGGCTGCCATGAGACCCAGAAGGCGCATGATCGACAGAACCGCGATCTTTCGAGAAGGACGGCAAACACTGAGACTCTTCTCCAGTGTTTCCCTCCTTGAATCGGATAGCCGTGCTCTCATGGCGCTCGTGTCCAGATTGATACCTAGGTAAACAATCTGACGGGCCGGCCACAGAGCACTCTTCTCCCAGTTGATTGCAAACCCCAGGTCGGTGAGATGCCGCACCACCGTGGCGGTATGCATCAGAGCCAACAAAGGCGACGGAGCCAGTACCAGCAGGTCGTCCAGGTACGCCAGGATCCTGATGCCCTGCCGGCGCAGTGGCCTCAACGCCGCCTCCACACAATTGGAGAAGGTTCTGGGGGCGAGCGCATATCCAAACGGGAGTCTGGTATATTCGTACGCCACACCCAGGTAGGCGAAACGCAAAAACTTCCGATGCCGATGAGCTATCGGTATGTGGAAGTAAGCGTCCTTGAGGTCTATGCTGGTGCAAAAATCGCCGGGAAGGAATGCCTCCAGCATTTGTCGCACCGTAAGCATATGGAACTTCAGATTCGCCACCGTTTTGTTGAAAAGGCGGAGGTCCAAAATTGGCCTCACGCCCCCCGTCTTCTTTGGCACGAGGAAGTAGCGGGAATAAAATCCCTCGTCCCTCTGGCCTGACGGGACCACAGTTACCGCTCCCTTCGCCATCAGTTCTGCAATCTCTGCTGACAGAGCGGCAGCCTGAGCGGGACGCGGTATCACTGTCTCCACTACGCCCATGAAGGGCGGTGGGGGGCAACAAAACTGAATGAGATACCCTTCCCGTAGAACACGCTGCAACCAGCTGTCCAGGAGACATCTCTCCTGCCAGACTGTGAAGCGGTTGGAAAGAGGTTGTGCCGGAGATCGCGGGAACAGATCGAGGAACCTGCCATAGTTCAATTTGGCCCTGACCGCCACCGGACAGCTGAGAAACTCTGCTGTCCTGGCCCAAGGCGGGCCACCCTCGAAAGGGAGATGAAAAATCCCCATTGGGAGTTCCATGTCCCTGAACAGCGCGAGAATGAATGGCATTCCTGTCAAGAAGCACTTCATTCACAAAAAGAGGAAGTGAGCCGACACCGTCCGCATTGCTAACAAGCCGCCGTCGCTCATCCCATTGAGAGAAAACGGCGGAGTGTTGCAATGCGGGAAGCCCCGCCTTCTCATTTGCATGATCTGGCAAGGTGCCGTCTTTCGCAGACCGACCAGACGGGACATGAGAGGCGGGCAGTGTTAAATAGCCAGCCGAGGCAGTAAACACGGAAGTATTCTCACTGACCGGTGAGCGTGAAAACTCTCTACCTGTCGAACACACAGGGAGAGGCTCGAACGCTCGGCCCGAATGAACGAACGCCGTCTGGGGGTCTAGCGCATCTTTTTCGCCGCTAAACCCCGCCAGCGGTCGGTCCCGAGAAAACTCCGAACAGGGCAGTACAGCCATAGCACTTGGCCTGGGCGCACACATCCCCTCTGTTAAAAACCCAACCGGTCTGTTTAGAACAGGGGCGGCGAGACCTGCCGTGGTCAAATCTGACTTTCTCACAGAGGACCCGGCGGCTCTAGCCGAATATATTACATTCGCTGAACCGGCGAGAGCTGCGCGCGTCACGTCTGCTCTCTTTGCAGGAAAAAACTCCGCGGCTCGAGTCGGTTTTTCAGCTGCGGCGAGACCTGCCATGGTCAATTCCGACTTTTTCACGGAAGACCCGGTGGCTCTAGCCGAATACATCACATCAGCTGAGCCGGCGAGCCCCGCGTGAGTCACGTCTGCTTTAGCAGGAAAAGACTCCGCGGCTCGAGCCGGTCTCCCAGCTGCGGCGAGACCTGCCGTGGTCAATTCTGACTCTTTCACAGAAGACCCAGCGGCTCTAGCCGAGAACATTACAGTAGTTGAAAAGGGAGGAGATGCGGACTGCACATTACAACCAGCTTGATAACGTTGCATCGTGTTTGTTTTATTGAACAGGGAAACTTGCTCACCGCCGCTCTCAACAGAGCGTGGTGTGGGCACAACACAGTCACGCATCTTCACGCACCGTCAATAGGTGCGCCTCTTCCTACCCCAAGCCGGAGGCGGAGCGGTGGGCGCGCTTGAAGACGCCGGACCGGTCCCGGCACCCTGGGCGGGGTAGGCAGGGGGAGGTCGCGGGGGAGGAGCCGCGTGCGCAGTCCAGGAGCCCGGGCGAGCCGGTCCATGGGCCGTAGCGGGGCGGGACCCCGTGGCAGGTTGTTTAGTCTTGTGTGTCCGCCGGCGCTTGCTCCCAGTCGCGGCAGCATCAGCCGGAGCACGCGGACGTGCCGGCACACTGCGCTCCCCCGGAGCCGCGAGGTGGCGAGCGAGGAGGAGCCGGTCCTGCTCCTGGCTGCGACACTGCTCCAGGATTTTAGACACAGCTGCCCCAAACAACCCCTCCCTACTGACCGGTGAGTTGAGGAGGACACTCTTGCTTTCCTCGCGCAGACGAGTCAGGGAGAGCCATAGGTGGCGCTGCTGCACCACCGACGTGGCCATCACTCCACCCAGACAGGAGGCGGAGATTCTCACAAGCTGAGCCACGGCTCCGGCGGCTTCGGCCATCTCCGCTCTCCTGTCTTCATCCATAGAGGGGGGGGTTTGCTCCGTAGCTAGCTGGCCGATGTAAATGGCCAGCATAGCAATGGAGGAGGAGGCAGCCACGGCCTGCGCGGCCAGAGAAAAACCTTTGTCGGCCAAGGACAGGGTTGTCTTGTCTTTGACGTCCGGCATGAGAGGCTTCCTGGCCGAGCCCCAGGCGGAGGAACCAGGCACCAGGACCGCTGCAATGTCGGGTTCCAGAGGAGGAGAGCCGATAGCTGCTACGTCAGTCCAGCCGGTTACCCTCGTAGCTCTGCTGAACTGGCGAAGCGGACCTCTGATGGCCAACGGCCGCTCCCATTCAGCCTCGACGAACGCCTCCAGGTCAGGCATAGCCGGCAGGAGACGAGGAGCAGGCTGAGAGGGACGCCCGTAGCAGACGGAGCTCCACAGTGGGAGCCCCGTAGTCGCAGCAACCTCCGGGACGGAGATACCGAGGTGATGCGCGGCTCTCTCCAGCAGCCGGGGCAGGTCGCGATCGAAGGAACCCCGCCCCGGGAAGGAGGCGCCACTAGCCGTAGTGGCTTCCGACGCAGAGAGAACCTCGTCTTCCCCGGAGAGCTCATCCTCATCATCCGTAGGCGCGAGGGAGGTAATCGGGGCCGCCGGTTGTTGCGGGGGCGCGCCGATGTCCTCGCCGACCAGCTGGACCAGACCTTCAGTCTCCAGCGGCGGCGGAGCGAAGAAATGCGCCCGGAGCATCCTCTCCATGGGGTCCAGGAGGGCGCAGATCTCGCAGGCGGGGGACGGAGCCAGACCCGCTCTGGCGTGCTGCGGCCCCAGACAGCGGAAGCAGAGGTGGTGTCCCACGTCGCTGTAGCGGGAGCCGCAGACACAGAAACGATCCGGCGGATCCATCGGCACCGGCAGGGGGTCATCTAGGGACGCCGCCAGGTCCGCTTGGGTCCGCTGAGTAGACATCTTCTGATCTTCTCCAGTAGCAATGCGAGCTGAAAATTTCGAAGGAGCAGATGTGCGGGCGTAGCCCGCTTATACAGTGGTGCACCGGACCTGGTTGGACACAGGTGCGTGTATGTTTTTTTCTTCAGTCAATGTAGCTAGCTGGGTTTCGCTAGCCAATAGGAGCTAGCCCTGTGGGGCGGAGCTCCACGAAATAGAACTAGGTAACTGTGATATAATGGTATATAGCTCGAATGCACACAGGTCGGAAGTAGGTATTTTGCCACTTGCGACTTGCCACCTCCGACCACAAACGAACGCACCATTAGTACCTACTACTCCACGAAAACGATATAGCAGCCGAGAAAATGTAGCATGCTACTCGAGTCAGGTGACGTCGTTACCACCCAGAGGCGAAAAGGCGCTCAGTTACCCAAACCTCGAACCTGTGGTTAGTTTTCTGTGGTGTTTTTTGTTGTGTATCATTGATTAAAATGCCTTTTCCTATCATTCTGCGTGCGGCTGCTGCCGCAAGGAGAAGACGACATGTTCGCGCTGCCAGGAGAGCCAGATTTGTTCTCGCTATGCTCGAAGTTGAGGTAAATATTGAACGTTAGCTAGCGAGCTAACTAACTGACAACAGATACCGGCAATTGCGGGGCTAGCCAGCTAGCTAGCTAATACTGTAGCTAGCCTCGCAATTGCCTGTATCTGTCGGCATATTATATTGTTACAGAAATGATATGCAATAAGCAGGAAGGAATTTAAAGTCTGCCCTAATAATATTCGCAATAGGCTCGCATGGAGAACAGAGGTCCTTACACCCAAGCCAATATCCACGTCCCCCTGTTGAGGGCCTATTTGGATGGCGCGGACACCAGGAGGGACTTCAGATTGTCAAGACCCACACTGAGGAACCTCCTTGCTACCCTCGAGGATGGTCGGGGAGGATGGGGCAAGACCATGGAGGTGCCAATAGTTAATAATAATAATAATAATAATTCATTGCATTTACACAGATCTTTTCTCAGTACCCACACTTTACAATGGTCTTGTCATTCACACACAGGTGCTCGTCTTTGTGTACTGGCTGGCCAGTGCAACCTCCTAGCGGGTTGTGTCAAGAGGCCTTTGACATGCCCCGGTCGACCGTCTGTGATGTGGTCCACAGAGTCAGCAGGGGTATTCAACGCATCATAAGCCACGTGATATGCTACCCCACGGAGGCAGAGCTGGAGGAGGTCGGTGCGGGGTTTGCAGGAGTGTGGCCGGAGCCATCGACGGCACGCATGTCCACTTCATCCCCCCAGCGGCAGAGCAGCAGAGCTACTTCAACCCAAAGCTCTACCACTCCATCCAGATGCAGGCTGTCTGGGACCACAAGGGGCGGTTTGTCAACATCTTTGTTGGCTATCCGGGATGCGTCTACGTGTTTCACAATCCAGTTTAGCGATGACACCATTGAGTTTAGGGTTAAGGAAGACCCTAACCCCTAACTTTAACCCTAACCCTAACCCTATACCTGACCCTCACCCTAACCCTAAACTTAACCCTAAACTATATGGTGTTCTTGCTAAACTGGGTTGTGAAAAGTAATCTCGCATCCGGGATCAGCCCATGACTCACGTGTCCTGAAGAACTCGGACATGTATGTCCACCAGCAGTATCTGCCGGAGGGCTGGTGCCCCCTAGGGGACGGAGGCTACCCCTGCCTGGCTGAACCCATCGCCCTCATCACGCCATACAGGTATTTTTACAGGAAGGCTTGCTTCTTTATGTTCTTGTTAGTTACAGTAACTCTGGTTCTTGTTTTTATAATCGCGTGTACTATTTTATCTTGATCTTTAAAGCATGTATTACATTTATTATTATTATATTATTCTTATATTTCAGAGAGCCAGTGCAGGAACCGGTGCGTCTGCGCTTCAACGCCCTGCATGCCAGAGCCCGGTGCATCATAGAGAGGGCGTTCAGGATGATGAAGACCAGGTGGAGGGGGATCTTTCTGAAGGCTCTGAAGGCAATAAAAAATTATAATAATACGTTTTCTTTGTAACACACTTTACATTTGAAACAAATCTCAAAGTGCAAAACTGTGCATTTAGGTGAAGTTGCCCTTGGCTGCCGAGGTGATCGCTGTGTGTGCTGTCCTGCACAACCTCTGCCTGGAGAACGGAGACATCATGGAGCCAGAGGAGGTAACATTACATCAGTAATTTTTGACACTTTTGTCCAACATTACATTAGTAATTTGCTAAAAATCTGCTAAGCGACTTACAGAAGGCCTAATTGCATTTAACCATTTAAAGGTTGAAGACCTTGATGGTGGCCATGGTCCTGCTGCTGCAAATCATCCCAACCCTGGAGATGGCCTCAGAGAGCGTCTCGCAGCGGCACCAGCACAAGCTGCCTGGGTCTCAGCTCTTGGTGAGCACAACTACCCCATCCTGCCATAAGTAGTCAGTCAGTCAGCCAGTCTATCAGTTCATGAGTTTGCTTTGCCTTGTTCCTTATAGACAGCCTTGAGGCTTTAAACACCAATCAGTTGGTTATAGACAGCCTTGAGGCTTTAAACATCAATCAGTTGGTTATAGACAGCCTTGAGGCTTTAAACATCAATCAGTTGGTTATAGGCAGCCTTGAGGCATTTGTTTAAATGTATTTGTATTTAAATGTACGTGTTTCATTTAGCACTGTACATAGTAATCAGTTCATTGTTTTTTGGGAGACAACAGATCAGCGTTCTCGTCGCGTCTCCTGTCAGTACCTTTTGCGAGGAAAGCTAATGATCTGACCAAATATAAACAAGTCAAAAGTATATTTGAAGACCATTGTGTAATAAAAAATATCCAAGAAATGTTTATGGTTGTGCTTCGTCCATTATACATGTAAAGGTTACTTCTTCATGTATAACATTTCAACAAAAAGTGTAATATCTACACATTGAGGGCATCAGACACATGTAACTTGGAAGGTCTTAACACTCAACGTGCAGAGAGCTTTGGACATGTAACTCCCTTATCAAGTAGTCGTTAGTCAAACACATTTGAAAAACAGTGAAGCTTTCATAACCGTCTCAGAATAATTCCAATGAAGCATTGTGAACCAACATGTGTGTTCTGTTTATGCCTAATTGCAAACTACAATGTCCATTAGGAATGTTCTTTTACTCTAATGACTGGTTTTAGGTATAGTGACATTTGTTCTCCTTTGACTGGGAATACATTACAAGGAATGAGACACAAAGACCAATTTAATTCAAGAAAATACATTTAATAAAAAATAACAAAAACAATAATGGAACAAGATAAAACAGTTTATTTTTTGACTGAGGCTTCTAGAAGCAACATCAGCCGGTCCTCCCTCTCCTTAAACAACCCCCTTTCCTCCCTCCACTCAGCCTTCATCTCTGCCTTCTCTCTCCCCCATTCAACATCAGCCAGTCCTCCCTCTGGAGGACGGCCAACTCTTCTCTGTTTACAGGTGTAGTAGATTTTTTATCCTGTATTACATCAATCACATCTGTATTACTCTCATGTAGTAATCATTTTATTAGAATAATGAATAAACCTCAACTAGTTTGAACCGTGTTCATTTAAGGAGTTTAACATGTGAGTTACAACAGATGGCCTTTGTCCCTGAGTCAGCATGGTCCTTTGTCTATAGCTAAAGGTCACCTCTGGAGTGAGTAGCCTACAGTCTTGTAACATGATCCTAGGAGGACACAGGAAGCTCCTAGGGTCCAGGGGGCAGAGCTCAGCTGATACATTGACCATTCAGAAGACTAGTTGACCGTTTGTGACCATATCTGTGTTAATAAACATTCTTTGTATGCAAATTTGTTTGTCATGTGATTTCTGGCTTGAAGCCAGTTTAAAAGCTGCGGCCCTCAATGAGAACCTCAGTATTGCCGAAGTTCTGACCCCATGTGTTAGGCATGCTCAATAAATTGTTGGTTCAACCGTTTTTTCTCCTGAAGTACTTTTTAACTCGAAGTTTATGCATTTGAAAGATACTGCACAGGGAAGAGAAAGGCCGCGCTGAAAGGTTTCGAGTAAGTTAACTAACGTATGCATTGTTGTTCAGAAGCAATCCAGCGATGTAGCCTTTCTGTTTACTTTGGATATTGATTTATGTAGGACCTACATCATAGAAGCTGGGCTGCAGGGGAAGACGGAGGCAGCCTGGATAAAGCGCAAGTGGGAGAACCTTGTAGCCAAGTACAAGGTGATTTTGATCTACAGGCTACATGATCAGGCAACATGATAGCAAAGATATTATAATAGGGATTAATAGGGATTCACAGTTTGTATGACACTAGAAAACCGTTATCTAACCTCCCTTCATAGAACCTAAAGAGCCCCAGAACTGGGGTCAGCACAGAGGGAGGGGAGGCCACAGCCGCTATGTGGAAGTGGTACGGGGTCTTGGACGAGGCGATGGGGGCCACCCATGCGGTTACACCGTAAACAGGGAAGAGTTGGCCGTCCTCCAGAGGATCATGTCCCTGGTGTGGTCGTTGGTCCCTGTATAACATCCAGAGGTATTATGGGACAATGAATCCTAATATATGAATATATGATATATGAACAGTTGAACTCATTTAAATCACGGAATGAACAGAAAACATCGTCAAGTAACGTTAGGCTCGGTGGCTTAGGTTAGCCATTTAACAACTCATCACAATTTCAACATTTTTTACACATTTCTTAAGCAATCATGGTCATATTTCATGAAAATGTTAGTCTGTTTGTCTTGATTCTAGCTATATAAACATCTAAGCTATGACATTAATACGTTTTGAGCAAGAGCCGTCTGAACACCTGTAACGTTAGTAGCCTATTAACGTTAGCTGGGCTAGCTAGTTAATGTAATGTCCACCAAGGAGGTCAATGCTAGCAGCTAGCTATCATGACGTTCTTTTTCGAAATGTAATTTCTACCCCACATTTATACACAAAACTGCATTGGTAGCTCTGTGTCATTATAACTAAGATATCTGACAGATTTTTTTTTCCATGGACAAATTTAGCCAATACTTACATTTAAAAACTCCTTCACTCTCCCCCGCCTGACAGTCACCGGCGTCGGCCATGACAGTTGTCCTGAACATTTCGCTGAACAGTGACATAGCATGCTCCGATTTCCGGAATAGCATGCTCTGAACGATGCTACGTTTTTCGCCAATATAGCAGGTGAGGTAGCAGACGAGAATAGCAGACGAGAGGTAGCAGGCACAGTTTTGAAGTAGCATGCTACTTCTCGCATACTAAATAGCAGGTAGCAGGCATTTCGGACACAGCCATAATGTTTTTGTTCTTATAGAATTTCTCGTACTGTTTTTGTTCTTATTGAATTTCTCGTACTTCTAAAAAAAAAGGGAAAAGGAGAGTGAGAGGAGGGAGGGAGAGGGATGGAAAGGCCAAAAGTAAACGTAGAAACAGATCCACAGGCTACAGAGGGTGTGGGTATTGTTTCCCCAAATCTTCCCCACCAGGGCTTGAACCCCTGACCTTCCACATGGGAGCCAGATACTTTATCCACTACACTACCAAGGAACTTGAAAGTATGGAGTGTCAATGTCATAGTGTATTTATTTTGTTGTGCTGGGACCACTGCCTCTAGTGGTGGCAACATAGAAATGCAGGTCAACAACGGGACGGAGGGAGGGAGTGACAACCCGACAAATGCATGCCATCTATGGTGCGCTGGCTTACAGCCACACACAAAAAGATCAAAGGGTGTGGCAGGCCTGGGGGTACGAGATGGCTATCTGCATATCCTCTGTTGCAGGACATTACGCTGGGGCCTTGGAGGACTTGTGTCAAACACATTGAGCGACTTAAGTCATACAGTCCTCACATACACCACATGGTGGTAGACTTGGAGTGCAGGACAGGTTTTTCTAGTTACATTGAGATGACGGCCATTGATAAAGTATATCTGTAAATATATCTGTATCTGTCATGCAAATTATTAGGCTAGTCTAGTAGTTTGTGAATGCCTCAATGAACATCATTGACCTGCATGGAAATCAACATTTTTTGTGTATGATTTCATGATATGTGTTGGGACAGACATTTGACCCATCCCATCACATCCCATTTGATGGGATATTGGCCAGCCCAGGTTATGGTGATGCAGAGGACAAAGCTCTGTATGTGCTTTCATCGCTTGCTGTCAGCCCACAACAGAAAGAAGCCATTGAGAGAGCCACAGTTGGGCAAACTAAGAATGCCTTATGGTAATGATACATACAAAGATAGTCACCATTATTTTCAATAGTGACTAGCTTTCTATTAGTGCTGGGAACATCCCTGTATGCTACATGGACAAAATGCACCTGTGTTTCAAGTGGCATGAGGTTAACTGTTATGGGTTTCTTTATAACAGGACGGCATATCGCAAGAAAAGACTCACAGCCAGCAACTTTGGTTTGGTGTTGGCAGCAGTGAAGAGGAACTCTTACCCTCCTCAGTTATTCAAACCCCTGCTTCACCAATACAACCTCAAACAAGGAGCTCATGTAAGTGGTGGTTGGCACTAAGTGATTTTAATTGTTAAATCGACCAAGTGTCTAAACAAAAAAATGTATTAGAAGGTTTGGGCCTCTGTCTTCCCTTCTCTTCCTTTGTAAAGCGCATTGTGTTGCCATTTGTGTATGAAATGTGCTATATAAATAAAAACTGGATTGGATTGAATGGAAGCATATGCCTACTTCCATACTATAAACAGTCACCGGCCACTTTATTAGGTACACCTCTAGTACCAGTAGGACACTTTATTAGGTACACCTCTAGTACCAGTAGGACACTTTATTTGGTACACCTGTCTAGTACCAGGTAGGACCCATTATTAGGTACACTTCTAGAACCAGGTAGGTAGGACCCATTATTAGGTACACTTCTAGAACCAGGTAGGTAGGACCCTTTATTAGGTACACCTCTAGAACCAGGTAGGACCCTTTATTAGGTACACCTCTAGTACCAGGTAGATAGGCTGCGTTCCGAATCGCATACTACCCTACTATATAGTATGCCAAAACAGGATGTAGTATGTCCCAATACATAGTATGCCACATGCAGTATGGCAAAAATACCAGGATGTCCTACTACATCCGGTCGTATTTTGCAGTATGCAAGCCAGCAGGCTTTTCTGGCTATTCTGACCCACAATCCTGTGCGCAGCAGAAATGTGCATCACATGTGCGAGTCATGACAGCTGTAGACGAATGTCGCGTTATGGACAGCGACGGATGTGGGCAAATTTCAAGGTGCAATGTTATGACAAGGTAGTATGTCCCAATTGGATGCCTACTGCTTGCAAAGTACATACTTTCTAAGGGCAGCTGTAATAGGTACTGGTAGTAAGAAGTAGAAGTATGCGATTCGGAACGCAGCCATACTGGTCCTACTAGAGGTGTACCTAATAAAGGGTCCTACTGGTACTAGAGGTGTACCTAATAAAGTGGCCGGTGAGTGTATATATATAAAATTGTATGTTCCAATACTTAATAAATAATATTTTAAAAGACTTAATAAATAAATACTTAATAATACTAAAATGTCGTAATGTTATGCCGGAAGTATAGGAATGCATACTACATCCAGACAATTTTTGTAGTTTGCAAAGATTACACTTATTGAAAGGTTTTTTCCTTCCCTGCCCCCAGGCTTGTGATTGAGGAATCGTCCATGAGCAAAAGGCAAAGCAGGAATACATGGAGCGCACTGGTATGACCATCCAGGAGAGGGGAGTGTTCCTGCCAGACAGCGGCCTACAAGGTGGCTCCCCAGATGGGATGGTGTCCGATGACTGCATCATAGAGGAGAAATGTCCCTAAGCAGTCAGAAAGAAGACCAACCTACAGGCAGCGGAGGGAAATGACTTTTTTCCTCAAACTGGATGAAGTCACTGGCTTACTGAAACTGAAGCAGACCCATAACCACTGGCATCAGATTCAAGGCAACCTGCACCTGACAGGATCCAACACGTGTCATCTGGTGGTATGGACTCCTCTTAACCGTGTAATCCTGCTCATCCGTAAAGATCCAGCATGGGCTAACAACATGAACATTTTAGAAACCTTTTATAAGGATTGTCACAGATGTGAATTGATTAGTTTTATATGTTATGAGAAAAAATAAGCCGTATCAAGAGGAATCAAATGGAAATGTTTCTGTGTAGTCACAGTCAACAATAAATTGACTGGGAGTTGGAGCAACATAACCAGTGTGAAGACTAATTTTTGTCAGCTAGTTCAGCTTGTCTTGCACCTACCCTGTCAAAGTGAATGTCAGTTCTCTCAATTATTCATTCAACTGATGGTGGATTTAAAAAAACAAAAACATTTTGAGAATATAATGCTGTGACAGATATGACAGACCGAAATAAAATGTTTTGCTAAGCACATCCACCGGACAAAATGGCATCAAGTGAAAAAAGGTTGAGGTACGCACACAGCTACACCACAGGGTAGTTTATTGAAAAGGATTAAAAAAACGACCCAGGTGGGCCTTCGTCAGGTGATAGTTGTCACTGCCCGAGTCCCTTAAATAGGGTTCCACCCATTGTCACCACGTGTTTAAAGGTCACCCCTAGGGGTCAGTGTGTTCACCAAGGTACAGTGCAACAACTATTTACAAACTTAAATGGTTCACATTGTGTCCAACCATTTAGGACTAAAGCATGTGTATTAATTATAGTCAACAGTACAGATCAGTGGTTTTCTATATACACTTCACAGTGTACAGGTAATGTGAGATAAATGATTCATCATATTCACATTCAGCGGTCACGCTGTTAATCACATTCACAATCAGCGGTCACGGTGAGCTGCAGTCATCATGGGAGACTCCGTACAGGGTGAGGTTGCGGAGCATCTGCAGAGAGGTAAGTGTAGCCCAGTCAGTTCACTGCATCCTGGTGAGGGAGAGAAAAGACGAATGGATCCAAGTTTGTGTGGGTCTGTATCATTATTGTGTTTGACTTCATTGCGCGTTTGACTTCGTGTGTTTGACTTGACGATGTGTGCAGAGTTGAGTGCCAAACACTCACCTTGGCATTCTGCACATTGCCAAGAACCATCTCAGCATTGAGCATGTCGGGAAGCTTGGACACCGTGTGGCTCTCAATGGGACACAGCTGGTTGAGCAGGGACAGGTAGTACAGCTGCTCCCCATGGGAGTTGATCAGGATGCCCTCACCTTGAGGAGGCTCAGCTCGACCCAGCATCTAAGAGACGGGACACAGAGGTCACTCACACAGCAGACACAGGAAGAGAATAAATTAACTTGCACAAGTGAATCTACTTAGAGTAGTAACGCACAGAACTCTCAGGGATAAACGAGTATTGTCATTGATACTTGATACCATGTGAGACATCACGTTACATAAAAACCCACCTCTCTCACGGAGATGTTCCTGAACTGAACTCGGAGGAGAGGTAGAAGACACAGGAGGGTGGGCTTCAGCTGCAGGTTGTAGGTCTGGGTGCAGTTGCAGGTGATGTTGTGTTAAGTGACTGAAGGTGATGTGTGAAGTGACAGGCTATACAAAAAATGTTCAGGACGTTCATTGGCACTGGGTGATAAAAAAAATGGGGTTACAAAATCCTGGGATAAATAAAATAAAATAATAATAAATAAATAAATAAAACCTTCAGGGCTGATGATGCCAATGTGGTCGACAGTGACAGTCAATTCATGCTATTTCACGGAGAATGGGTTTCTGTAAATTTGTGAGACAATTGCATATTTTCAGTATCTTGTTGACATGCTTCTTATACTGGTATGGCATGTAGGCCAAAATGTTAACCGTTTTCAGGCGCTGAATGGAACGCTACACATGAATCCTCACACTGGCAACAAGTCTGTTGTGGTTGACTTCCTCTATTGTGAACTGTCCGTTGACAAGGTACATTGGGATGTTCAGTGAAACATCCTCTGGCAAAATGTCACGAATAGTGAAGCCCTTGTCTGCCATCACCATGTCACCTGGTTCTAGCTGTTGGAGCACTCCGCAGTCAGATGTTATCGTTATGTCCGATGTACGTCCACCGTATAGGTCACTGGCGAAGGTTATAACTCCGTTGGGAGCCACACTGATCAGAGCCTTAAGTGTGGTGCGTTCTTTGTAATGACTGTACAGATGACTCTGGGTGTCCAGTCTTTCTGCGTTGGAGGTGGCCACTTCAGTGCAGTCCAGCACAATCCGACAGTTGGGGAATGGCTGGAAGCATTCCGGCAGGGATGTTTGGTTCTTCATTCTGGAGGGGATGTTGTTTTCCATCATGCCGACATACAAAGTGTCATACAGAGCACTGGTGATGGTGGTGAAGATGTTGGTGACTGGCACGGCAGCAATTAAACCTCGTAGCAAGGTCTAGGATGCCACAATTTAGTCGGAGCTTCATCAAAGTCAAGAGCAACTGATCGATTAGGGGCATTATTTTGACATTCCAGACAGAGTGATACTGGAGATCAAACTTGGAAAGAAGGGCTTCCAAAAAGAGGACAGTGGCAGCATCTGACAAGCCAGTGTAGTAGTTGACTCTGTCAGGGTCGGAGGAGATTTGACTAAATTAAAAAGTTTGTTTTTGTTTCTCCAATTCTTTTTTCAGTTTGTCATTTTCTTTTATGAGCATCGCGTTCTCAATTTCAAGCACCACAACACTTGAAGTACTAGGGGTCTGTGGAGCAATGTCAAGGTGGTTTGTGCCTGGTTCAGCTCCTTCCTTTGTCCTCCACACTCGCAGGGAGCATTTTCTTTCTACGCTTGGTGGGATGGCTGATGTGGTCAGGGAAAGCCTTTCCCTCATTCCGAGATGGCTCATTCCAGGCAAACCGTGTCGGCCCCGCTGCTTTGGGAAAATGCCACCCGCAGACCCTTGAGTTGTAGTTGGGGGTGAAATTGTCACGCCTGTAAAAAGAAAAATGTATCATTACTTAAAGAACTAAATGGCAGTGAACATCTTACATATCAGACTCCCTCCAACTTGCAGAACCAACTTATATCATCAGACATGAGTTTTGCTATATATATACACACTAGTGTTTATTTTTGCGTCATTTTTTCCCTTCATAATAATAATAATATATAAATCTTTATTTCTAGAGCACATTTCAGACACAACGTGCCTCTCAATGTGCTTTACACAACATAATAAATACAAAATGCAAATACAATAGACAACAAAAAAACAAACAAACACAAACGTAAAATTCAGACATGAGAAAACAATGTAAAATAGGAATGACATTATGCTAACAAAATTAAAAACCTGCATTATTATCATCCAATAGTAAATGCCCTTTTGAACAGGTAGGTCTTCAGATTTTATTTTTTTTAATGTATCCACGGTGCCAGTTTTTTTTTTAAGTCTAGTGAAAGCTCGTTCCATCATCTGGAGGCATATGAGGACAAGGCAGCTTCAGATATTGGGCCAGTGGCGCAATGGATAACGCGTCTGACTACGGATCAGAAGATTCTAGGTTCGACTCCTGGCTGGCTCGATTCACTTTTTAGTTAGAGTGCAAAGATTCACCATAATTCACCATATGTTTTAGTTATGGTGCGAGGAATGGTCAATTGCAGTGAATCTGAGGACCTAAGGGCTCGGGCAGGAACGTAATATACTAAAATATCACTGAGGTAAACAGTCATAGTCTAATGATTTCCTATGCAGCACACGGCAATTCAGTTTGACGAATTTACGATGTAGCTAGCTAACTAGCATTAACCCAGTTGGCAGCTGCTGGTCAGCGATGAGAGACGGAACTCCAGCCCGGCTGATAACCCTCCGTCGCGGGAAGGGAGGGTGCATCAGTCGGCTGTGATCCTTGACAGTACCAGCCTGTACATTCATGTCTGAATACAATCCGACGGCTAATTCCCAATAAAAAAATCCCTCCAGTGCACAAGCAACTCCCCCAAAGATAATAATGAGAAGCACAAGCTGGCAAGTGGACCGCGTGAGTGCCGTGTGAGTGGTGAGGAGTAGACGGCTGCCCTCGGCTCTCGTGAGCTCGGTTGTAATGTGAACCGCGGAACGGGATAAAATAATACAAAAAATCAATCCAAAACATTTCACTGTAGATACTATGATTAAAAAAATAAACGAATATTAAAACCACAGTTATAATACATGTTTATAAAACTACTCTAAAGTTTAGCGTACAAGAAAGGGTTAATGACGTAACACATAGTATTACCGGAAGTGAAAACGTACACAAAAAAGATGGCGGCCCCCGAGGAGACAACGTTGAAAAATACACACGTGGGGAAAAAGAAAAAGGTAGATACGGTTAAGAAATCATCCAAATAGTGTGATGAGAATAATAATGATGTTCAGGGATTATAGTAAATCGCTCTCTGTTGGCGGCGTAGCCTAACGTTAGTTGCATGTAAAGTAGCTAGCTAGGTGGCCACTGATTGTAGTAAGCCTAAGCTCCACTCACAGCAGCTAACCTCTGTACTTCCCCCTTTATTCGGACCTTTTCACCTCATCTGTATATTCTGTTACACCAGCCTGTAAAGAGATACTGGCAGGACACGGAGGAAGAGGGAGCGAAGGATGGAACTGAAGCACAGAATGAAGGACACAAGACTGAGCCCATTCTGCAGCCGAAGGAGACGACTTCAAGGATGGATGGGGGACGGAAGAAAAGAAAATATGAAGAGAAGAGAGGAGGAAGGAAGCTCATATCAGGGGTAAGTCACAAATAAATAGAGACTAATGTTTATGAGCGATCACATTTTGAGAGAATACCCCATCCATGTTCTACTTCTAACCACTCTGCCATGGGTAAATCAGGGTTAACAGCATCTGGTTGTCACATAGCGCACTTTTGCATGACATCTTTAATGCTGTATGAACTCAGAAACCCCAGAAATCCGACCCATTCCCTGGCTCTGCACCTATCCCAGATGAGAAGCTGAAGAAGTTCCAGAGGGGAAAAAAGGGTGAACTGGTAAGCTCTCACACTTTCCCTATCAGGACTGTCAATCAGAGACTATGATGACACCACCTGAGACTGCCTATTTATGTTTACCTCCAGAAACAGGTATCATAAATTAAGATCCCCCTGTGTCTCTCCCTCTGCTCCCACTTTCTCCCCAGCCTCCTCGACTGCAGTATAAACTCAGAGATTTGGTGTCTCGTTCTGAAGCTGCCTCAGAGCTCGCACAGAAACAAGCTGCACGACATGATCTCCTTCTCCCAGAAGACGCAGGGTAATTCTACCACTACCGCAACCTGATGCTGCTTTGGAACTGCAAAATGGTTTACAAAAGCACACACATCCAAACACAATAATTAGGAGGTGCTGGACAGATGTACTGGACAGATGTACAAGTAAAATTGAAAAAAATAGAATCTGCACACTAGATATGCTCCACTGAGCATATCCCATGAGCACCTCAATAGTGATGTTTCAGGCGCAAGCCCTTCTTCAGACATACCGTAACAGCACAAGCAGGGGTACGACCCTAAATTTGTTCTATTCGCCTTATTCACCTCAGCTGCCATATTGGTCAGTCTGACGTAATTAGGGGTGCGGATGCGGAAGTGTCCATTGCCTTCAATGTTAAAAGTTCACTATAAAAACACCACTTCAAGAACCAAAATAGTCAAAATAACAGGCTGAATACACTATCGGGGTTACAAACTCATCATTACCAGACTCTGATTGTTTTTCACTGCCGTTGTTTTTGCGTTTGGAAATACATCGGAGTGAATGCAGCTGACGGCTAACTATGGCTCATTCACCTCCATGTATTTCCAGACACGAAAACAACGGCAGTGAAAAACAGTCTGATAATGATGAGTTTGTAACCTCGATTGTGTATTCAGCCTGTTATTTTGACTGTTTCGGTTCTTGAAGTGGTGATTTACAGTGAACTTTTAACATTGAAGTCAACGGGCATTTCCGCATCCGCATGCCAGACTGACCAATATGGCTGCCAGGTGAATAAGGCGAATTAAACGTTTAGTATCTAACAGGAGTGAGACTGTAGTCTTCACGACTCCAGTTTTAGAACAGAGAGACATTCTGTAACTACAAACATTCTAAAACACCCTTGGTGTACGTTAACTCAGCTTAACAGGTGTCACTGTGTTGCTCATTAGTATTGCTAGCACATGTGACCTCTCATAAACACCTCTAGGAGTGATTTTAAAGGAGAATGCTCGTTTTTGACAACCTGGACCTTATTTACGGGATATTATAAGACGTTTCACTCACGAGATAACTTTGGTGTAATTTGGAGGCCTGTAGAAGAAATTTAAAATCCAGCGCGAGCCAGTATATCCATGTAATGGCGGCGGACGGGGCACTGAGAATGCAGCTTCTAAAAAATCTATTTTCTGCTGCGAAACGGTTGTTTTCATCAATCTGTCTTTATGAATCGCTAGTTGTGCTTACATAGAGCGTAGGCCTGTTGTGGTTTTTCACATGCCTCTGTAATATGATCTTTAGAAACGTCTTTAGAAACGAAATAGCTTCCTCACTTGCTCCAGCAAGAATGCGCACAGCGTGCTGGAGCAAGTGGGGAAGCTATTTCTAAAAAGACGTTTCTAAAGACGTTTCTAAAGATCATATTACTTGGTTGCACTCTGATGTTGGTGCAGCATGACTGCCTCTGCTACCCAGATCTTGAAATAGTGGGCAAGGAGTAGGACAGCATGCTTTTATAAACTCTTTTAGGGTTGCAAATTTCAAGGAATTTCATTAATCGATAACTATTAACCTTAACAAACGATAGTCCTGAAGAACATCCTGCACCGGACTGAGCTTTGCTCGCATGTAATCATGATTACATTTCATGCAACTCCCATTGATAACGTTTGTTCCATAAAAACGTTCTGTTGCATTAACAAGCAATTAATCGAGTAACCAAATCTTACTCGAGTAAATTCTTAACAGCAATTAATCAATAGTTGATTAACTATTAACATCCCTAATCTATTAACATCCCTAATCTCTTTAATGGTGAACCTCTCTTCCGCTGTCAGGTTCCTGGAGGGAGATGAGGATGAAGACACCTGCACCATCTCACAGGAGGACATTGCTGACGCTGTGGATATTACATCTGGGGCAAAGGTGAGAGAGACTGTTTGGTGGAGATTCGACACACAAGGATTTCACATGGATGTATTCCCTTGATCTTGGTTTTAATAATGGACCTCCGCTCCCCCAATCTCACCCAGTACTTCAACCTGAACCTGTCCCAGTTTGGGCCATATCGACTGGATTACAGCAGAGCTGGACGGTGAGTGCCATCGTACTAGTCTGCAGCGTTAGAGAGGATTCTGAGAGTACTTTGTACATGTAGCTGACATATGTTTATTGATGTGCACTCTCTACCCCAGACATCTGCTATTGGGTGGGAGGAGAGGTCATGTGACCTGCCTGGAATGGCAGTCCAAGAAGCTGATGTGTGAGATGAACGTGATGGAGACAGTTAATGATGTGAAGTGAGTCAATACCCCCAACACACACACATACACGTGGATATTTATCTTGGTTTACACACCTTCCTCCCTCCTAAACCATTTTCTGCATCTTTCTCTTTATCCTGCAGGTGGCTCCACAGTGAGTCAATGTTTGCAGTGGCTCAGAAGAAGTGGCTGTATATTTATGACAACCAAGGCATCGAGCTCCACTGCATTCGCAAGTTCAACGACGTTCTCCGCATGCAGTTCCTCCCCTACCACTTCTTGCTGGCCACAGCGGTGTGTTCACCATCACTGTTTTCATGTGCTTTTGCAACGTCAGAATCCTTGCGGATGTTTTTTTTGCCCACTTGTGTTAGAGACTCATTGTCATCCGTCTCCCCAACCCACTGTCCAGAGCGCCACAGGTTTCCTGCAGTATCTGGACGTGTCTGTGGGGAAGGAGGTGGCGGCCATCTGCACCAAGGCTGGCCGACTGGACGTGATGGCCCAGAACCCCCACAACGCCATCGTCCACCTGGGCCACTCTAACGGCACCGTCACCCTCTGGTCGCCCAATCAGAGAGAGGCGCTGGTCAAGATGCTGTGTCACCAGGGCGGGGTGCGCTCGGTCACCGTCGACAAGAGCGGCACGTGAGTGGCAACGAGAACCACGGCGATGGTCGTCTCTGAACTCGGCTGTGTGCTGCACTCCCCTGAATGTCCAGCAAAGGGCTCTGTTGTGACACTCTCCCCTCCAATATCTCTGCAGGTACATGGTGACGTCAGGCATGGACAAGAAGCTGAAAGTGTATGACATCAGAGCCTTCAAGCCCTTTCAGTCCTACTTTCTGCCAGCAGGAGCGTCCTGTTTGTCCCTGAGCCAACGGGGCCTGCTGTCTGCAGCCACAGGGGACATAGTCCAGGTGTCATTCTCCTCCACACTAAAAACAAATGACCTCAAAACAGCAGACAGACCCAAGCAACTAGTATGGAAAAATGGCAACCTAGCTTCTGTTTCCCTGTTTCTGATCCTGTGATAATGTTGTGTTTGTTTCTGTGCAGGTGTATAGAGATGTTTGGAACGGCCCAGTGACCAAGCCCTACATGGCCCACAAGGTGAGAGGGTCGGTGTGGGGGGTACACTTCTGCCCCTTCGAAGACGTCCTCGGGGTGGGGCACGGAGATGGCTTCACCAGCATGGTTGTACCAGGTCAGTAAGCACCGCACACACACACACACAGACACACACACACTGCCTGAAATTCTGTGTCTGACACAAGTTTCTCTTTCTTTCTCTTCCTCTGCATATCCTCCCTTCCACTGTCTCTGTAGGCGCTGGAGAACCTAACTTCGATGGCCTGGATTCCAACCCATACCGCAGCGCCAAACAACGGCAGGAGTGGGAGGTCAAGGCCCTGCTGGACAAGGTCCAGCCAGAGCTTATAGGTCTGGACCCAGGCCAGCTGAGCCAGGTTGACCAGGCCACCTGGGAGCAACGGCACCAGGATAGGGTCCAGGCTCTGGTCAGTAGCTTCACTTTTGTCTTGCAATGTTTTTGCAATGCTCTCTATTAAACATTGAACTCTGTAATACATGATGTGAAGAGTTGGAACCAAATAATTTCAGGGACAGGGAGCATCGTGAAGTACTGCTGTTCATGTTTTGGTTTGGTCTTTCCCCAGGGCTTTGACCCGCTCGCCAAGGAGAAGTTTAAACCCAGGCATAAGACCAAAGGTCGAAGTTCAAGTGGAAAAGTGGAAAAGCGCAAAAAACAAGTGGCTCATGAGGACCAGAGGGTAAGAGAGGTTCCTTGACCATTTAGAGACGGTCTGAACATCGTCTGAACACATTTAAACCTCCACCATCGCTCTTCTCTAACTCTCTGCTCCCTCTCTCCCCTCAGGATGTGATCCGGCAAACAGTGGAGGACAGGATGAAGACGGAGAAAGAGAGGAAAGAAAAAGAGAAGAAAGAGAGGGCCTTGTCTGGACAGAAATCTGCTCTGGACAGATTCAGGAAATAGGACAGAGGGTCCAGTGTGAGCGAACACCCGGAGGTCCTCTGAGCGACTGATGATTGAAATTTGTGCAAAGGACACATTGGAATCTTGGAGGCTTGGAGTCACATTGGAGGCATGGGGTCACTCTCCAACGCTGAGCCAGACAGAAGCGGAGACTGCTGGGGGAGTACTAGTTAACTAACTTGGGCCTGAGCTAGGCTCCGCCCACACTCTCCATCACCTGTCCCTACCCAGTGTTAGGAGGGATGTGCCTGGTCTGTAGTTCTGCAGTATTGGCTAGGTTAGCCCTACTCCCACGAGCACATTGATCAGCTCAGAAGACAAAAAACAACAATTTCATACACGGAGTGTGTTGGGCATGCACAGGCTACGTTAAATCATCGGGGGGGGGGGGTTGAGCTTCAATTAAATGAGCTTCAGTAAAAGGTCAGTTGTCAAATGCTTTATATGTGTGTAATAAAAATATATGGTCACACAAACTCAACATGGTTTTATCATTAACATACTGTGCAGTGTTTGTCCAAGGCAAAGCCATAGATAATGAATGTGTATGCAACTACATTTTAACCAGTGATTATTAATGGCCTAGACGATTTCTAACTGATTGTTGCATAGTGTTGTGTCCTGACACATTCTGTGGAATGTGGTATTAAGGCACAAACATGATTCTTCGTGATACTTTGTCTGTTCCAATGTGTGGTTCATTAAACAATATCAGAGATGATAGTTTCAATAGAGCCATAATCTGTGCCTGACAACTGTGATATATAAAACGCTTTCACTTCCCTTCTGGTGAGCTCATGAGATTCATCAGATGTTTTCTATTATTAGATTCCTGTCATTGGTCGAGGCTACACAGGATGTGCTGTCTCTCAGGCCCTCTCCTCTTCCCTCGCCCTATGCACTCCCCCTCGGTCTGCGCGTTCACGCGGGGGCCGCGCCATATTAAATGCCATCCGAAGCCAATTAGCGCCGAGTGGAAGTGGCTTATAACACCCTCGGTAGCGAGTCTGCACCGATGCAGTCTCGATTCACATGTGCAGCTGTGTTTAATTGTCTTAGACAAATCTAAGTTCCTCAGAAATTATACGACATTTGCATTGTATTTCGCATCAAATTCCATTCTCCAGTTCAGAAAACGGTAGATTATGTTCATTTGATTGTAATATAAAGTGGTGGATATTTACCGGGACTGTTGTTCAGACTAAACATCTGATCAAATTGAGAATGGAAAAAGAAAAGTTGTCCACAAAAAAACGAAACGGCACTAAGAAGCTTGGGAGTAAGTATTATTTATTTTCATAGGTTTAGTCCACTCACCACAAAACATATTTTTACACGTAATGTAGACACTCAACCAACAAGCAACATTTCAGTGAGATATAGGCCAAGTGACTTGTTTTTAGATAAATGCATCTTCTTCCAAACATTAAGCAAAGTTTCACTTGTTCCATTGGCAGATTTCACTAATTAGGCCTACAACCAAAAACACCTTAATGTTTAAGATTCCTTGAAAGAAGATTAATTGGGTGATTGTATTCCATTACTAGGACTTGACAAATGATGTGTAGGCCTACTTGGAAAGATGTGGAGTGATTGGAGGGGCCACACAGCACTCATTCTGACCAAAACATTTTAACCATCTTCCCGGACATATTTCTTAACAGCTTCATCATAAAATAAATGAACCTGGAGGGTCAGGCAAGTCCAAAACAGGCCTCAAAGAAATGGGAGAATTTAAAGAAATACAGAGTAAATTTGTTTCACATAACATGAATATAGTCTTCTAGATGCTGCAGATATCTCATGCCACTGTTTGTTTTAGGAGCTGAGAGCTCCACCAACTGGCTCTGGGACTTACCAGGGAGAGGAAACCCCTGCTACTTGGAGCTTCTATGATGGCATGCATGAGGCAGTGGGGTCAAAACCATCTTTGACTCCACCTGTCCTCATTGCCTCATGCATGTCGAACCCCACCATCAAGGCCAGTCCAGATCCATCTTCCCTCCCGGGCACATCCAGGTACAATCCACTGTCCCTCCCAGGCACATCCACGTCTGATCAACCATCCCTCGCAGGCACATCCATGTCCAATACACCATCTCTCACAGACACATCCAAGGCGTCCTCACTTGAACCACCCTCCCCTGCCAAAAAAGACAGGGGTCCATTGAGGGGTTGTAGCTGTTGCGGCTGTAGCTCAGTTGGTAGAGCGGGTCGTTCAATGATCGAAGGGTCAGTGGTTCGAATCCCAGCTCCGACTGTCCACATGTCGAAGTGTCCTTGAGCAAGACGCCTAACCCCAAATTGCTCCCAATGAGCAGGTTAGCACCTTGCATGCCAGCTATTGCCATTGGTGTGTGAATGTGTGTGTGAATGGGTGAATGAGAGGCCATTGTAAAGCGCTTTTGAGTGCCGCTAAGGTGGAAAAGCGCTATATAAGTGCAGTCCATTTACCATTTAATCATTTTCAGTTGTGATCGGTGATGCCCAATTTTCAGTTTTCAATATTTCATTTTCAATAAATACGAATTGTGGCAATCCCCGTGTATCCTTTATACAGAATCTGGAGACAAACATGTGCAATCTCTGGTTGTCATATTAGAGTGGTATGGTCTGCAATCTAAACTAGCCTATACTTCAGACCACAGGTGAACACAGCTCTGGAAAGGATGAGATCACAGCAAAATCCTGGTATACTATGTATGGTTTACTATTTATAGATGTTTTTGAGTAAGTGCACTTTCTATATACTACTCTACCCCAAAATTTAGAATGCCAGACATTATTTGCAGAAAATGACAAGAGGACAAACACAGGTTCATACGGCCAGCTTGTGCAGTTTTTATGGGCTTGTTTTAATAAACTGTATAGCAACTTTCATCACAAGAATTGCAGCCCAAAGTGCTTCATAACAGTGAAGATTTTAAATCAGGACAAACAAAATCAGACCTGCTTTGTTTTGATGCAAATAAAAACAAAAATGCAAAGCATACACTATTAAAAAAATGAATGGAAAAATGACAATTATTTGATTGACAATAGGCCTAATAATAATGGATTAGGGTGAAGGTGAAATTAATAGGTAAGTTCTTAAAAATGATGTATAAATATAATTTAATGCCTTGGCCATATTGTCATTTGGATATTTCCACTTAGGACCTAGGTAGGCTATCTGATATAGGCAATCCTCATAAGCTGTAACGAGGAAGATACGAACGATGCCTCTACTGCTGCAAAGTGCTGTTGACGCGAAACCATGTGGTTTGTGTTTCCGCTGGAGTGAGGGGAGTACGTCCCTAACTCATGCCCTAACTCTAGACTCACGCCGGGGGGGGGGCATTAATCACATTATCCTATTCTACTGCCATTCTGAGGTAACCTGATC
Source organism: Borostomias antarcticus (assembly GCF_949987555.1). Lineage (NCBI taxonomy): Eukaryota > Metazoa > Chordata > Actinopteri > Stomiiformes > Stomiidae > Borostomias > Borostomias antarcticus. The sequence goes on along the minus strand of NC_140244.1, from coordinate 19,400,851 downwards.
TGCTATTGGTTGCTACTTCGGCGATGTCGCTGCTAATTTGCATAAAGTTGAACTCTGCCCATCTTCAAATCTATGCTCAGATCGCTGGAGCTGTCCCACCTTTTTATTTTTGACAACTTTGTATAATAGGGAAAAACTGTTCTGAGAGGTATGGCTTCCCTGTGGGGCCATACTGTACCACACAAGGGCCTTCTCTTCCACAGCCTGCCCTTTGTTGGCCTGCTACTGGAGAGACAGAAGGTTCACTGAGTCATTTGCAGCTGCTTTCTGTCTTTAAATTCGTTGACCTACTTCTGGCAACTTGCTTCGCTGCAGTATCTGCTTTGACTTTCATTTCCTTGAGAGATGGAATCTCTTTCATGTGCATCACATTTGCAAACAGCAACTTTGGTGGAATAGCAAAATGGCATCTAATACGGTAGGTTACTTAAAAATACACCACTTACAATCTTTGAATCTAAGAACGTTATAAGCCCTTTCTCATTTTTCAGGTACCAACATCATGAACAGCCCCAAAAGCGTATCTACTGTCTGTGTGAATCATAACAGTCATTGCCTTCTGAAAATACATGCTCTTGTTAGAGCAAACAGTTCAGCTTGTTGGGCTGAGAGATGAAGAGGTAACCCCTTCTGTAACATCATGACCTGAGACAACAGCATAGGATACATCTTATCAGGGCAGAGCCATCTACATACATTATAAGTCCGTATTTTCAAGAGGTTCCGATTTTAGATCAGGTCTGTGCGTTGACTTTCCTGCTACTGCTCTTAGACAATCACATGGCTCATTATTTTCCGCTGGGGAGCAAAGTTGAACCGTGGTCAATGGAGTGAGCCTTCTCACCCACACACAGACGGTAACCACTAATAAGTTAACCATTAGCAATGGGGTGAGATGCAAGTATCAAAAGTTGCAAACAGATCCTGCACACTGTCAAAATTGCAATTCAAATTTGATATGACGTTTCGATACTAGAACTTCTAGTATCACATCACATCAGACAAGTAGTGAGTAAAAGTGAAATAGTGACTATTTGTCTGATGAAGTCTGGTACCGAAATGTCACATTACAATGGAATTGCAAGTTAGTGTGTGGGATCTTTTTTGCAACTTTTGATTCATTCATTCATCCCTCTCCCACGCGCCTGCCGTTTGAAACAGATGTGTGAAGTATTCTCTTGTTGTGAGGTGCAAGTATATACAGTAAAAAAGTAATTCTGTGGTGCAAGTGTAATGGAATATGTGAAAAAGCATTTTTGAGTCCCCTTGAGGCAGACATACTGTCTTGTTTAAAATGCAAATATTGAACAAAGCCATGCATTGATGTACTTTTTTCCTACGCAGCTTCCCACATGAAAATGCATTTTTGAAGGCATGGCCCCTTAAGAGACTTGTGACAGACCAACATGAGTACTTTTCTAATTGCTAGTGCCACAATGTACTGTATTATAGTCTACAGTCAATTGTAAAAGGCCCTTGCCATTGCATACAGTTTTATGATGGTGGTATACTGCTTGGAGCATAGTCCTATATTCAAGCTAAGGAGTCTCTGTAGCCAACTATTTCACTGGAGTCAAAGTACAATCATACTTTTGTACAAGTGTAACCAGTGAAACATTAATTAGCTGGTGAAACTCATTCATCAAAAGGAGTGCTAACAGTCCCGCCAAGAGGGACGTCCCTACTGGAGCAACTGTCAGCGTATCCGCCTCACAAGCTGGAGAGCTTGTCGAATGTGGGTTTGAATGCCGCCCTGGGCAAGCCCTTAACATGGGCTACATTGGTGCCGTGACCCGGATGTCCAGTGATGTGGAGTGTGTTTAGAGGGGTGAGTGTACCGTGAGAGTAGCTGGTGAAACTCACTCCTCAAAAGGAGTTCAGACGGAGGGACGTCCCTATTAAATGTCCCTATTGGTGCATCTGTTAGTGTGTCCGCCTTAGCCACCCTTTCTCCCTCCTCCCTCTTGGAGTTCACTGACCAGATGAAAGCTGGTCACTGCCGGGACCAATCGTACCTCCCGCCATACTCCCATTTTCTCTCCCCTCAACTCCCCTCTCTCCCCTCTACACTGTCCCCGACCTGCTATGACATGAGCCGGCGGAGTTTCGCCGTCACGCCACTATCCACGCCACGGGGGAGACACAGTCTTCACCGGTGGGGGCAGGTGGTTGGCCCAGAGAGGGGTACACTGTCCATGACCAGCTCTGACCTGAGGGAGCAGAGTCTCCCCACCACGCCACTATCCATGCCACGGAACCCACAATTCAGCTCCTGAGTGGGCTAGAGACACAGTCTTTGCCGGTGGGTGCATGGAGATTGCCCGGTCCGTAGTAGTACTAGCAGTAGCTGTTACATACAGCTGCGGCAGCTAGCCCACCTCACATTTTCTCCAGGAAATGTACTTTCTAGTTAGGATTATAATTATTAGGATAATCGAAAATGGCTTCTGTTATTCTAAGTGTCTTGTCTCACTAAGTCCAAGCATTGATGCAGATTATACGGTTCTGTGGCCTGGTTAACAGCACTCCCATTCCGCCAGTTCAGTGCTAGGCCAAGACACTCGTCCCCTATCTGTTAGTATCAGAGAAAGTTGCCCATAACCTGATTTTCTTGTTTTAGCCAAATTGGAAGCCACACTGTAGACAGGATAATAGTGCCAAAACAATTATAAAACATCAGAAACTTTGTGTAAACTGCCAGATGTATGAAACCACCCTTATCCCGAACTTTATTATCAATCACATTAATTAACAAATCAGGGATTTAGACATCACTCATCCATCCTTACTCTGTATAAAATGTTTGTTTATCTGTAAGTAATTTGAGAAAATTTGACTTTTGCTTCAGACTTTTACCTGTGTGCAGCTGGTTGACAATAAAACTGTTGTGAAACCTAATTTTAAAACTAAGTTGTAAACTGTCTCTGTCCAGTTCCCTATGTCCCTTCTTCCCTTCAGGAAACACAGTTCTTCTCCATTCATTGTGTAGGCGTAAGAGGAATGCTTGTGCACTGCCAAGGCCACATCATGTGTTAATGTAGCCCTTGATCAAATTCAGTCAACAATTTGAAAATTCAGAACACTTGATCTACAATAGACAAAAACTGAGAATAATTGTTTTCATATTAGTTTGTTTTGGACCCAACATTTTTAGTTTCTGATTATTTTTGTTCATCAAAAATGTTTATTTCTTATTTTATTTAGAAATATGTTTAGTACAGTATGTTTGTACGTTAGTCTATAGTCAGTTTAAATAATAATCTTAGGCATTAGGCTACTTGTGCTATTTAGGCGAAACAAGCGACGCCATAACATATGTCCATAGCCAATATGGTCATTTGACAATTGAAAGTTAAAACATAAAACGGCTGCTTAAAATAGAGCTACAGTTCTTGAGCCAAGTATAGAAACTGCAAAAAGCTACTTGAGTACTGTACAACACTGTCTCTCTCACTTACAAATACACCATGACACTCTGCCACCCCTTTAATAGAAAACAGGCCAAACAATCTATGCACGCCCTGTCCATTACTCACAGTCTACTTGCTTAACACCCCAGTTGTATAAGTTAATGGAGCAGAGATTGAAAAAAAAATAAAAAAAAATACTGCTGCTGTTTCATCTGTGTGGTGGAGAGCTGACAGAAACAATTTAGGAAAGACTGGCAATAGAGAATAGATAAGCATCTTTCCTTGTCCTACACACAACCATCCAATCAGGAACACTTCTGTCTCAGTGCATTCATTTTTATTATTACATTGAAAATAAAAGAAACATGACACAGGAAAATGGAAGACAAATGTAACACTGGAGGTAACTCTTCATACATTTTATGTATACAATACTATTATGCTTAACATAATGGAGGTTTTGAGTTTTTGGTTAATAAATAAAGGTGTCTGGAGTGAACCAGAGTGTATTATTTCACCATTTGGGAGAGCCTAACATCCATAATTTCTTCGTTGAGTACTTTCATAACTACCATACTACCAGACTAACCAGAGCCACAGCTTGTGGGGACTTAGTGGTCCCAGGCAGGAAAAGCACGTTCAGCAAGTTATCCTACTCCATCACAGCCCCTGAGAACTGGATTCTTTCATACAAAATCTCAAGGGGTTTTATCTTTATCTATTTTAAGTTCAATATATAATCTCAAAGCCATGGCTCATAAGCAACCAGGTCTGTCAGCATTAGCAGTCCCATGCCTGCCCTGTCGGTCTATCTGTCTGCACCTTTTTTATGGGGTTTATGTTGTGTTTGGATACATGTTTGTTTAATGTGTCTTAACATGCTTTTCATATCTGTTGTATTTTGCATTTTAATTGTTACCGCCCATCTGTGCTCCTGTATTTAGCGGCCTTAACACCACGCCCAGGGACAACAGTTGAAAATTAGCTTTAAGCTAATACTGACCTATTAATAGTCATGTTTTTAATGTGTGCTGTTGATTAATATGTACTGTCCCTGTAAATAAAAATAACGCTGTTGCATTTACAGTAGCTTATGCAATGCATTTGTACATTTCTCCTACTGCTAATTCCTATTTTTAGGTGAGAGCATCTATCTAAACGGGCTGTCGCATACATGCTGTCCCATTTATAGCTACAGAACAGCATGGCCATGATTTTATAGTATCCTGCTGCCTATGCTTATATAACTGCAAGAACATTTGTCCAATTGTGCACTGATATCAAGCATCCTCGTTGTACTAGTATCTTTTTATACTACTGTATTGGCATGCAAATATCATGTCAGTGATTTATATGTACAGCACGTGTCAATGTAGAGTATGCATATGTGGTCTAACAGCATCACACAGTTCCCGGTAGCACACAGCACCACCCTTTCACCTTTTACAAACCTAACACCTTTCAGTAATCGACAAAATATACATTCAAGTATATCTCAAAATAAAGCTATAAAAATAAACATTTCCATAGTGCACCGTGGTTCTTTGTAGCGAATGGAACGGAGCACTTGTGCTATTTACAGTATTACAGCGAGACGCGGGCCATCGAGTAGACTCATCTATCCTCTTCAAGCGGGCGACGGACGGGGCCTCACAACCACTGGCCCATCCCTAGAGCGGTCCCCAGCAGGGCCCTGACTTTACAGACCCCCAGGGAGGCACGTACCCCCAGCCACGAACACGGGGGAGAGGAGTGGACATCGGCCCAGTACCGAAGCATTTCTCTGGGCGGGATGTGGTGGATGGAAACCAAGGCCTGGTAGCAGCAGCGGCCGTAGGGCACGGCGGGCCCCCCCGAGAACAGCGGGCAGTGGGAGGGCAGCACCCCGGCCGTGCGGGCGCACAGACCCACAAACACGTCCTCGGGGGGCAAGGGGGTGGACAGGGGCGCGGTGGCCGCCGCCAGGGAGATCTTGAGCAGGGCGGAGCGAGACAGGACGTAGGCCGTGCCGCTGCAGTAGTCGGGGAAGACGGAGGGCGGGTAGGCTCCGGACGGGAGGTACTGCTTGCTGTCCGGGTCGCGGTCCGGGGCCACGCGGAGATGCACCCGGCCGAGGTACAGGTCCCCGTGCTCGTAGGGGTTACGGCTTCTGTTCAGGAAGTGCAGGAGGGCGCTGGGGTTGAACAGGACGTCGTCGTCCACTTTGGCCAGGAACTGGGCCTGAGGGCAGAAGCGCCGGGCCCAGCTCAGCATAGAGAGGGTCTTCAGAGTCAGGTTGGAGTAGCTGTCCACGAAGCGCCCCTGGATCAGGTCCCCTCGCCCACGCGCCTCCTCTATCAGCAGCTTGGACAGTCCGGGGTCAGACGCCACCCCGACCATGAACAGGGTCATGACCCGCAGGCGGCTGACCTCCACCTCCCCGCCCCAGGTGTCCCGGATCGCCTGACGAGCCCTCTGGTTGGCCGGGGCGGAGGTCACCATCACCACGAGGTACGGTTTGGCGCGTTGACAGGCCAGGGGGCTGGGCATGAGAAGGTACTCCTCAGGCCGTGTTGGGGGTATGCTCTGGGGGGGTATGATCCCCCCCTGCGCCTCCAGAACCGTGTTCATATTCATGGACGTGGCCCATAACTCGATGGAGTCAACAAAGAGCAGCGCTAGCAAGGCAGCACTCACTATGACCACACAGACGGTGGGCAGGACACCAAACCTGCCCCCTCGCTTCCCAAAGCGGGTCTTACACACCCACCACCCGCGCCCCGCCATGACCTCCCCCCAACCTCCACACTGCAGCACTCCAGAGAGCTCCACAACTCACCCCTTATCTCCCTATCCGTCCTTTGAATTCCTCTCACTTCACGTCTAAAGCACTATTTCGATATCTCAGTTTCATAGTGTTGTTATATGTCTCTTTCTGCAGCCCTCGGTCGGTCGTTTAGAGGGAATCCACCGGAATCGCTCCCGTTTTTAGGATGCTGTGACGGTGCTCGGAGCACCGGGACGTGTGGCTCTCTCGGTGCGGTATCACTGGTGAGGGATGGGACGATGCAGCTGCGCAGAAAAAAACAGTCGCGTTTACACGCATTTAGCCCGGGGCTCTTACTGGCCACAAAACACGGCATATGCTACTATGTGACACATTGTGATGCAAAGTACAATAACCCACTTGTGCAGGACAGCGTCAAGAATGTATCAAGAGGTTATGGACGATTTATATTCTACAACGAGCTAAATCTGAAAGCATGGTCGACACGTTTGCTCAATCTGTGTTTAGCCGTTACCCCAAACTCCCATCTAGCCTATTTCAGAGAATCGACAAGCGATAAGCCAAGACAATTATGCACAAATTAGATGCATTTGTAGAAATAACGTAAGAAATAAATAATAAAGATAACGTAGAGCATTATTTAGAAATTTATTATAAAGAGCTTATTTAATTTAATATTTTAGTATTTTGCAGCCTAGATTCGGGTAGGCCTATATTGAATAGGATATTCACATCAAACCTGGAATCCAATTGAGAAACAACTTCCCAGCACATATCCAAATGGATCCGTATAAGAGTTCCACTTTAGAGAATAAATGTTCGTCTTCTCTGACCAATGTGCAATCTAGGAGATTAGACTATTACAACGGCATTTTCGCTGATCATCTCGCTCGGTTCATGGTAACAGTATGCCATCTGGTGGACTTCAGCAGTAAGGCCTAGTGCGTTGTTTGTGTGTTAATATCAGAGCGAGGCATAACATCAGGACAGGATACAAATGGTGAAATGTTTTTTTTATATATAATAATATTGCTCTGGATATTGGCTAGGCATTATAACAATAACACAGCTGGTTGTCAAGGCTTTATTACAAAATAAATTATGAGTTCACAGTTCACACTGCCTTCATATTCAATATAGGCTACAGATAGAATCTCAAGAACAGAATAGCCTTCCTCGCTTTTACAAGGAAACTAAGCAGATTAATGTTCGTTCATTGATATCTGATCATATTGACTTAATTCTGTCGGTTCCTCTACCAGGGAGGCAGACAGGCTGACGTCAGCGCTGTCTGGCCGCGCTGCGCTGTGCGCTTGGAGGGAGAAAAGCGCAGAGAGAGGGAAGAAGAAAAAACTCCAAACACGCTGGCGAGACGGGGTCACGAACTATGACCTTTCACAGAAGAAAAACAAAAACAAATATTTTTTAAATAATCCAAGATCCACCAACTGCGACCTTTGGTCCTGCGGGTAAGTCTTGGTCTTAAATTTCAAGCCGTTTAAAGCCAACGGGGACACAGAAGAGACCAAAAGAGCATAATTCCAGGCTAGCTGGCTGGCTGCTGGAACTAAACGAAACTGAATTTGTGTTCGCTGGTTAGTTGTGCTTTCCAGAAGAATACGGGCACAGGAAGGCTGTCTAACCTACCCGGCGCTGTCATGCTTTGGTCGTCTCACCTCAATGTTAAACTATTAATTCAGTACCAAATACTACAAATCTAGCGTCATCTCAGCATCATCGTGTCAACCGAAAGCAAATGCAAAAAATATGTGTAGAAACGAGGAACTGTAGGTTATAGATTAGCCAGCCGGTTAAAGCTAGCGCAGTTGAACTCGACCCTTTTACCTTTGCCATCTCGGGGACAAGGGGGATTGGAAAGGATTTCATATTGGAAACACATCAGTATGGAATTTAACGTTATTTGCCAAAAAAGAGTCAGATTCAAATAACACTTGCAATTCCGCGCATGCTATCTATTTACATAGGCTATATGTTTTTACTTTTATTTAATGGCTGCTCGCTGTAATTTTGGCGAATTTCCAGAATCTCCATTTTGTTCCGTTTTTTGATGCGTTTGGCAGAAAGCCTTGATAGACTTGTCGTCCAGCCAATGAGCACACTGTCCAAAGGGCGATTCCTCCCCTCTGCCAATAACAAGACTTCACTGCGGAATTAACAAATCCATCTTTCTTTTAGGCTACTTATCAACAAATGAGCGATACAGTTAGATAAGATATAAGATGTTGGAAATAGAGTCATGCACCTGGATTATTTTTGGCATTGCGATTGAAATAACTGTCTCATACGCACACACACACACACGCACACACATCAAATCACGTTTCTTTGTGAAACCTCAAAAGAAAAGATGCCCTCTCCCCCAGACCAGTGTAACACACAGGATGAAGATCATTGATTTGCAGATCAGAGGGTGGGTCTGAGGGCAGGGTTGTGCATGAGAAGAAGTTATCACATATCACCAAGAGACCTTAAAAATAGCCCACTGTGCCCGGGAAATGGGCAAGATGATATCAATAGTGGTGTGGTGATCTTGGGCTTTATCACTGGGAGAATAATGGCATCCCAAAATGGTACATTAGACCTTACTGATGGTCTAGCTGTGCAGTCATCTCCTCCGTCTAGAGCGAGGTGTGTGTAGGAAGCCTTCAGGGTGATGGGGAGGTAAGTGAAACGATGGAATTAAGTGAGATGGGAAGTTTGGAGAGCTGGGGGAAAACCTTCTTGGGATGATATAAAAATAACACCTAGCTTATAGCCTCTATTTTCTGTCTAAAACATATTGGTAACTTTGTAATTCTCAAGTTGAAAATCTGGAAGCACCCACCATCTATTGATCCCTATATGAGATGCCGGTGATCCTTTCTCAGTCTGTGGTGCTGTATAGGAGTGTGGCTTGCTGCTGTCTCTGGTTGATTCCTATCCTTGGCATCCCTACAAACAGGATTCACTAATGACCTTGCATCATGATGACGACCAACATGGAGGAGCTTGCTCAGCATATAGTGGCCTCTGAGCAGGTGGCAGAGGTCAGTGACACACTTGACCTCACCTGTGTGTGTCTGTCTGTATCTGTTTGTGAGTGATATTTAATGCATCTGTCAGTGTGTGTGTGTGTGTGTGCGAGCACACGCCAAAGAGAGGGAGGGCACTGTTACCTTGACCCATGCCGTGATCCACAAATGGTGCACGCCGTGAGACAAAGGCGCTATGCAGCTGCCCGGATCGTGTGCCGGTTTGTCGCGTGGGTGGGGGCTAGTCGATTCAGTCTCCTCGGTTGCTGTGGAGACAGAGGCCACTCTTAACCTTCAGCAGAGCGGGGTCACACCGAGGGCATCGTGACGCTGCTCCGTCTGTCTGTGCATGGCTTACCCTCCTCTATGCAGCCATTGTGTGCGTGAGTGTGTGTGTGTTTATGTATCATTTCTGATGCATCAGTACATTCATATTTGTAGGCATGTGTACTTGAGGTACTGTATAGTATCTTGTAACATGTTATCATGTTTGTCATCCTGTATGAGAATGTATGTTCTCTCTACGTGTCAATGGTATGTGGATGTGTTGGCCATTACACAAACATGTTTCAACGAGCATGTGTTTGTACGTGTTTAGTGTGCTGTTGGTTACAGGGACAGACCTCTCCAGACTCAGTGATGAGCGACTCTCCACGGCGCCTCCAGCTCGTCTCCCCTGAGCCCACAGCCACACTGCAGCGCATACAGGTGGGCGCTCTACCACACACCCCACACACTCACACCTTGACAGTATCCTCACCTGTGATTGGACAACGTATTGCCACTTAGACATTGACACTAAATCCCATAAGGCGTTTGAGACTAAGTTGAGGGCTTTTCTAAGTTGAGAGCTTTTGTAGATGTATGGATGTTATGTAAGTTCTCAGTTTCTCCTTCCTTCCCCTCTTTCTCTCTCTCTTTCTCTCACTCTCTCCCTCGACTCAGATTGTAACTGACCAGCAGACGGGCCAGAAGATCCAGATCGTCACAGCCATGGACCGGTCCAGTGCTCCCAAGCAGCAGTTCATCTTGACCACAGCCGAGGGTTCTGGGATGGGCAAGGTGATCCTGGCCTCCCCAGAGAACCACAGCACCAAGCAGCTCATTTTTACCACCACGGACAGCCTGGTGCCGGGCAGGATACAGGTACTCAACACCCTGCTACACTGGCAACCATGCTTCTCTACTAATGCCAAATGCCAATGGCTTATACATCACTGTGTGCTGTACCAAATCAAACTTTATACGTATAGCACATTTCATATACAGAGGCAACACAATGCGCTTTACAGAGAGCAATGGGGGGGGGGGCATAGGTCCCCATCCCTACATATTCCAGAGGAAAGCAAAAAAACAGTTCCCCCCGGGGGCCAGACAAGTGAGCTGTAAAAATTCTTCCCTGACCTCTCTCAACGAGATGATCGAGCAAGCTCCTGGAAAATGTTTGTCTATTGGCTAAGAACATTTACAGAGCAGTAAACATCAGCTAAATACTTCATAGGAGAGACGTGACTATCAGTAGAGTATATAAATAGTTACAGAGATGTTACCTAAGTAGGCCACTATGAGTTAGCTATCCCTGTAGTCTATAATAGGATATTTAAGTGAAGAGAGAGGCACTAGAGAGAGGGGAGGCAGAAAAGGGTTAGTCCCACGCAAAGTCACATAAGCAACACCGATTTTCGTCAGACCATGCCAATCGCCGGGCAAACAAATGGTAGGATGGACCTCTCTGTCCTCACGGAAGAAGTCACACATGCTTGTCTTTATATACAAGGCCAGCCTAGGGAAGCTTCTCCTATACCACTGTAGCTTACTCAGCTCAGTGGCCTTGTGGTTAGAGTGTCCGCCCTGAGACTGGGAGGTCGGGAGTTTGATCCCCGGCCGAGTCATACAAAAGACTATAAAAATGGAACCCATTGCCTCCCTGCTTGGCACTCAGCATCAAGGGTTGGAATTGGGGGGCTACATCACCAAATGATTCCCGAGCGCGGCACCGCTGCTGCTCACCGCTCCCCCAGGGGATGGGTAAAATGCAGAGAACAAATTTCACACACTCAGGTGTGCGACGATCATTGGGACTTTACTCTGCTCGGTAATGAGGGAAGACAGCATTCTAACACTTTGCAACCTTAGCGTGGAGTGGACTACCAGACCTCACCCTCTTACACACCCTGGTCTCACCTGGTGAATTTAAATCCTTATTACATAAATAATTTCAGGGAGAATGTCATTGTTTTCTGTAGAATGGGTCCCCGTTGAAAAATGACTGTACCACCCTCCGTCATGTACTTTTATTACCATGTAGGCTACGCTGTTCTTTTTGTGTGATGTATTGTATGTTGTACTGTAAGCACTTTTACCAACATGTAGGTTACTCTGTGTGGTTGTTTTTAATGCTGAACTGTATATATATAAAAATAAATATATATTTTATATATATTTTTGTATATATAAAATATACAGTTCTATATATTTTTGTTATCTTGGCCAGGTCTCCCTTGTAAAAGAGACCTCGCATCTCAATGGGACCGTCGTGGTTAAATAAATGATAAATAAAAAGTAACACCAGCGCTCTATACCCCCTGTGGAATACTTTGCGCCACATTCCTGTGTCTTCCTGTGTTGGAGATCGTAACAGACGCAGCATCAGTGGAACGGTTGCTGGGGAAGGCGGGAGACACTGGCCGACCTCAGCTCGTGGAGTACTGCGTGGTGTGTGGAGACAAGGCCTCAGGTAAACACACGCACACACACGCACACACACACACACACACACACACACACACACTAAACCCATATCATCGCTCCTGTTGTGCGTCCACTCCAGGGAGGCACTACGGGGCGGTCAGCTGCGAGGGCTGCAAAGGCTTCTTCAAGAGAAGCGTGAGGAAAAGCCTGACCTACAGTTGCCGCAGCAACCAGGACTGTGTCATCAACAAACACCACCGCAACCGCTGTCAGTTCTGCCGCCTGAGGAAGTGCCTGGAGATGGGGATGAAGATGGAGTGTGAGTCGTGTGCCGTCACACTATCATGCTCTCCCGCACTCTAGCCTTACCCTAACCCTAACCCTAACCCTAACCCAAAGAGCCTGCTGTGTGCCCACGGACACGCCAGACATGTTTGAAACTGGAGCCAAAGTTTGGATGGTTTGGGTATACCTTGCGTCACACTTAGGCCCAATCCCAATACTCCCCCTGATCCCTAGCCCCTGTTTCTGGAGTGCCCTCGACTGGGTAGTGCCCCTTCAAAACGGAGCCACAAAGGTAGGGGTTGAAATCTTTACCTAAGAAATGGGACACCACTCGCTCTTCAATCAATGTCTGTGGAGTCCCTGGGATGTTACAGTATTATTACTATTATCATAGTGGCAAATCTGACCACATTTCAGGACAGAATAAGACAGATTAATCACTTGTACAGCCAGGAAGCATGTTTACACATCGGCTGTTAACGTTAGTCCTGCCCATAGAAATGCACTGATATTGGATGAGCAGTGCAGAAAAATGCTGCTGGATTATTTATTGGACTTCACGAATGGGACATGGAATCAACTGTCACTCAAAAATCGTTGTTTAAACAAAGTTCTATTGATTAGATTAGATTCAACATTGCACCGTAGTCTACAAGTAACTTACTGGGATGTCCAAATGCTGTTAAGTTAGGCTAACAATGAAATGCAGTTGATATTGTGAATAGCGATTTTTTTCTGAAATGCGTGTCACCATAACGACCAAGATCATGTTCCTTTGCATCTACATTAAACCAAATTATTCCACGGATTTGACAATTTATGAATGTTTATTTGCGAAGATATCTGGCTTTTCTCGCATGTTTTTTCACGGCACCGGCATCTATGTTTCATATCACTGCCTCGGTTCGCAAAGCATTGTGGGAATTTTCATCTACCCCTCGGTTTCAAGTCAGCATCTGAAAACCCTCGTTTTGGAGGGCTGTTTGAACGTCCACTAGCCCTCGATATGCTCCCTAGCCCTAGAAGCTGAGAGGAATGGGACACACTACCCTACGCGTAAAATGTAGGGGTAGGGCCAAGGGCTAGGGCTAAGGGGGGGTATTGGGATTGGGCCAAACATAACGAGTGTGTGTGTGTGTGTGTGTGCGCTGGCGTGTGCGTGTGTGTGTGTGTGTGTGTGTGTGTGTGTGTGTGTGTGTGTGCGCTGGCGTGTCTCCTCAGCTGTGCAGAGCGAGAGGAAGCCAGTGGACCTGCCGAGGGAGAAGCCAGCCAACTGCGCCGCCTCCACTGAGAAGATCTACATCAGGAAGGACCTGCGCAGCCCGCTCATCGCCACGCCCACCTTCATCACCAACAGAGACGGCTCGAGGTCGGTAGGGCGCCGGCGCTTAGTCCGTACCGCAACGCCTCGCATGTCTACACGCGTGTGCGCGCGCACACGTAAACACAGACCGCCCACACGCTCTGCTTGGTGCTTGTGTGTTGTGAGCAGACCCAGCCTGTTGGACCCGGGGATGCTGGTGAACATCCAGCAGCCGCTCATCCAGGCCGACGGGACCCTGCTGCTGGCCACCGACACTAAGGTACGTCCCCCTCCTCCTGACCCCAACCCTGACCTCCGACCTCTTCAGTTCACCCTCCTCCTGACCCCAACCCTGACCTCCGCCCTCTTCAGTTCACCCTCCTCCTGACCCCAACCCTGACCTCCGCCCTCTTCACTTCTGGAGACGGATCCACAAAGCATTTCAGAGTACGAGGAAAATCAGGGTGGTGTTCCGAATCGCATACCTCCCTACTATATAGTACGCCAAGAAAGGATGTAGTATGTCCCAATACATAGTATGCCACATGCAGTATGGTAAAAAATACCAGGATGTCCTACTACATCCGGTCGTATTTTGCAGTATGCAAGCCAGCAGACTTTTCTGACCCACAATTCATTGCACAGTGGAAATTATGTCACATATTCAAGTTGTGACACCTGTGGACGAAGTTCGCTTTATGGACTGCGACGGATGTGGGCAAATTTCAAGGCGCAATGTTATCACAAAGTGGTATGTCTCAATTGTATGCGTACTGCGTGCAAAGTATGTACTTCCTAGGGGCAGCTGTAGTGGGTACTGGTAGAAAAAAATAGAAGTATGTGATTCGGAACACAGCCCAGGTCTCCATGTGTCTATGCTATAGACCACAATCTTCTTAAAACAAAGGAAATTAGTTTATCTTCTTATTCCGCTGGTGGCTCATTGGTGGCTGACCGGTGGTGTTGTGTTGGTGGCTGACCGGTTGTGTGTGTGTCCCCCAGGTAGAGCCAGGACAGGGGGGTTTGGGGACACTGGCAAATGTTGTGACATCACTGGCCAACCTGAGCGATTCTCTCAGTGAGTCGCTGAACAATGGTGAAACCTCAGACAGCCTGCAGGAGGAACAGTCTGCCAGCGAGATAACACGGTAGCGTCCTTACTGCGGAGGAGTGTGTGTGTGTGTGTGAGAGTTTGGCCCAATCCCAAACAAGCCCCCGTCCCCTCGCCCTATCCACTCCCCCTCTGTTAGCGTGTTCACGCCGAGCTTCGCCATGTTAAGGGCCGTCCCAAACCGACTAGCGCAGAGTGCGCTTGGAGTGTGAGTGGACTGTCTGACCCTTTAACAGCGCGTCCGCGTCGGTGCACACTCCCGATAGCCCAAACAGGAAGTGCACGTGCCAAAGCGATGCCGGAGGAATATAAATTAAAGTTATATCTTCCTACACCAGTTATTCTAGATAGGATACAGCACTCAAACTTTTCTTTTCATCACACTGATTCACAGCCTCAAACAAAATCACCGAATGTGGTGTCAAAAGATAAAACCAAAGAGCATCACTTCATCCCTAGTTTGCTTGACTTGTAGCAAACTTAAAATCTTAAACTCAAATCTTAAAAGCCTGTATTCATAACCGACATAAAAATAAATCATACGTCATAGGCTACATCATATATTCCATTATTTACAGCTGATTAGTCTGTGACATGCAAATGCCTCTTCACAAAAAAAGGAATGCTGCCGAAGAGAAATGGGAGTAAGTTATTGATTTATTGATTTATTTGTCTCAACATGGACAGTGAACTATCTCCATTTGGCTTTTTAATCATTTCTCATTATATATTTATGCATTAAATTACATTGATTTATATTTGTATTATAAATCATGAACATTTTTCCCATAAATCACCTAAACATGCCGTGGGGATGGCTGCTTCCCTGTGGCGGTCGGTTCCGGTGGAGTGGGGGGTCCGTCCCACATGTGCCTGTCCATTTATACTTCCCCCCACCCCTCGATTCAGAGAGCCCTCCACAGCTGAGAGTGACACTTCATTTGGAGTGACTCTCGTTGGTGGAGTGGGAGTGGGTAGGGGCTGGTTTGGGATTGGGCCGTTGTCTGAGTGTTCAGAGGATGTTGTGTTCTTATATGTTTCTATACGGGAGTGTTCAGTCGGTGTTCTCACCCCCCCGTGTTGGCGTGCGCAGTGCCTTTGATACCCTGGCCAAAGCCCTGAACCCTTCCGAAGCGGGGGCGGGGCAGAACCTGGCAGACGAGGAGGATTGTTTGGGCGGAGCCACCATCCAGGTGATCAGCCGAGACCAGGTGACCCCCATCATCGAGGTGGAGGGGCCGCTGCTCACGGACACACACGTGGGCTTCAAGGTGGGCGACTGGACCTGTTTTGTCTGTGTACTGTGGTCAAGTCCCCTTTCATCAAGTTAAACCTTAATCTGGGTCCTCCTAATCTTTATTCCTGTCTTTCCGTCTTTCCTCCACACTTTACCCCTATCCCTCCTCCTCGTCCCTCCTCCATGTCAGCTGACCATGCCCAGTCCCATTCCCGAGTATCTGAATGTCCACTACATCTGTGAGTCAGCGTCCCGGCTCCTCTTCCTCTCCATGCACTGGGCGCGCTCCATCCCGGCCTTCTGCGCTCTCGGGTGAGAACCCTCCCACCTCGCCCATACTTTCGCTACACTCATGCCGTGTTCACATAGGCTGCATGATTGCATTGCGTGTCACGCAAGACTCGAGCGAAAGTTCCGGCAGTCAAGCACATGTTGGCTTGCAAGGTCTTCAGTCGTCTCGCAAGGTCCCCAGCACAGAAAGCTACCGAAGTATTCTTCTTCTTCGGTGGTTCACAACTTCCGGTTTAATGAACGCATACATTTTTACTGCAAACGTTGGAAAAATCTAACTCATGCAGAACACAAAACGCAAAGCACTGGTTCTGCAACGCAATGATGCAGCGTCTCGCAAACCTTCCATTTGAAATGACTTGACTTCCGGTGTAACTTAATGCGATCATGCTGCCTGTGTGAACAAGGCGTAAGAGCGCAGCTCTTCGTGTCCGCGCGCGAGCGCGTGAAACGTCCATGTGTGTGCGTTCTACCGGGTGTTCGGTACGATCCGTGCTCAGCGCCGTGTCCCCCCCACCCTCCTTCGTCCGTCTCTCAGTCAGGACGTTAACACCAGTCTGGTGCGGGCGTGCTGGAACGAGCTGTTCACCCTGGGTCTGGCGCAGTGCGCCCCGATCATGAACCTCTCCACCATCCTGGCCGCCATCATTAACCATCTGCAGAACAGCATCCAGGATGGTACGACTTCAAGCCTCAAAACACACACACACACACACAAGTAAAGTCAGACACTCTGTTCTTATTGTGAACTGCGTTTTATTTTGATGTCTGGGTGTGTGGCTCCTCCGCAGATAAGCTGTCGGGCGAGAGGGTGAAGCTGGTGATGGAGCACATCTGGAAGCTGCAGGAGTTCTGCAACAGCATGGCCAAGACGGACACGGACAGCTACGAGTACGCCTACCTGAAGGCCATCGTCCTCTTCAGCCCGGGTGAGTCGGCCGAGAGAAAAAAACGTTTGCAGGTCGTCGTGTTCTCCCGAGCAAAAGCATTTACGCGTTCCCCTTTAGGGTTGAACCGCCACTCGGAGGTCTTCCTCACACATGTGTCGCCGTGTCTCTCCACTCAGATCACCCCGGCCTGAGCAGCTGCCAGATCGAGAAGTTCCAGGAGAAAGCCCAGATGGAGCTGCAGGATTATGTGCAGAAGACCTATCCCGATGACACCTACAGGTAAACGCGTCACGTCCTCTTGTCTGATGATCAGGCACCTTCGTCACCCGGTCCCTGTCCCTCATGTCTGGGAAAGTGCCGGAATAACTGGCGCTGCTCTCCGATTGGTCCTCCAGGTTGACGCGTATCCTGATGCGCCTGCCAGCCCTGCGTCTCATGAGCTCAAGCATCACAGAGGAGCTCTTCTTCACCGGCTTGATCGGCAACGTCCCCATAGACAGCATCATCCCCTACATCCTCAAGATGGAGACTGCAGAGTACAACAGCCAGATAACGGACTCCATCGCGTGACCCTCCGCCAAGCCCGGCCCCCCGGACCGATCTGTCTACACGTTTTAAATCTGCCACACCGCAGCCCTCTACGACGTCGGGACCTGAAGACATACGTGGGAGAATCCCTTTCGCACCGCGCGACTCTCAGAGTCGGTTCCCCGTGCATGTGATGCATCATTGTTGTGTTCCCCAGGGGTGAAGGTTGGAATGTTTTCTGCGAGGCAATGCATGGTGGGACTACGAGTCTGGTCCAGATTCCATGGCTCTGAACGTTGAAGTTGAGGAGGGAGGAGTCCAGACAGCGCCTCCTCTCTCTGTCTCTCTCTCTGGCCACCGTTAGCACTTCAGCAATGCCTCCTACAGTTTATGAAGTTTACTTATTCGCTCAAGCCTTTCAAGATGCTTTGTCTTATGCAAGCCTTACTGTACATTCATGTCCAATCGGTATATCAATCAAGTTAGCTTCTGTCTCTAATCTCAAAGAACTGTATTTAACTTATTATTCAGAATCGACTAAGAATTAGCAAAGCTTGCCCATATGTCAGTACACGAGTACATTTTGAAACCTTACTGACGTTTTCAGCCTCATTCAGTTGGAAGTGTGGAAAAAAACCCTGAAAACATGATGATGTTGTATGTTGGTCTATGTTGAAAAGAGACCACCTAAAATCTTCCAGTTCAGTAGCAGCTAAGCTTGATCCTTAACCTATGTTACAGAGGATGCAAAAGGACAAGTCATTTTTGTACTCTTCTATGTCAAGTCCATTTAGGATATACTTTCATATTTCCTTTCACTTTATTTCCTAAATTGACTGCCATCAAAATGGAGTTGGCCCAGTAGCTGTCAATAGAATGTTATTGGGCAGGATAATCTCTGACTCTGCTCATGAGGTTTTTTAACTGACCCTGTTTTTTTTATGTACGACTAAGGAATTGCACATTTATTGTATGGTTTGACCATCATCTCTGTCTAACATGTTTGTCAGTGCAGTCACTGCATGTCCACCTTCTTTCGCCTTCATGACAATCAAGCCTTGTGAGTCATTGTGGACGTGTTGTCTCTCTCGTTGTTGTTGTTTATGTTGAGCTGTAATCACAGTGCATTACCCGTCTCTGACAGCTGACTCAGTGATGTCAGTCCTTGTTTGTTTACTACTTTATTTTTGATCATGTATGGTAGATTTCGTCAATATCTTCAAACGAAATGTCAGACCTGGCCTTCTCTTATGTCCCTGTTTCTTGCGACAGTACACAGTGAGTTTAATACTGCAGCGTTTTTATTTTGTTTCTCTTCTGATTGCATAGCAACCAGATTTTGTACTCCTTTTGTATTTCTGCATGGTATTATTGTGACATATGAAAACAATTTGATGTGTACACATTTGTTGTCCCATTCTAAGTGTACTTAAAGTACTATACCATACCTCTAGTACAGTATGCACACATTATTTATGTACATTAACATCATAAAACAGTAAGTTTAAGGATTATAAAATATGTTCTCTTTAATGAAATGTTTATTATTGTAATCTCTGGGTTGAAAACCTACAAAACTGTTTCTTATGACTCTTTGTGAACTATGCTTTGTACCACATGTAATTTCATTTAAAATGAATGCATGTCCCTTTTTAACTAGAGTTTTATAATGTTGTCTGCCCCGAAGAAAAGGAGCATAGTTGTTATTTTGTATCGTGCATCGCTGTGCATGCATTGCTTATGCATTTTATTAAATGCTGTATGAATAATGTGAAGTTAGATATTGTGGCTTGATAACATTTGCCTAAGCAGTTCTAAATGCAAAAAATATTGCCAATGTGTTCCATAATGTTAACCTTTTGGCCTGTAGTATTAACAATGTTTATGGTTTGTGAAGAAACAGTTTTCCTAAATGTGCTTAAAAAAAGTTTCACATTGTATGAATATTTATCCTGAGTTAATCTGAGCGGCCGCTAGAGTTCGCTGTTTATTATGTCTCAGCAAAATACACTAAACAGCGACCTCTAGCGGCTGATCACGCTAATCCCCGAGACCCTTTTGACTAATAGAATACTGGCCCATACCATTAATTGAGAATCAACATGAAAACCAACAAGCATTTATGTTTTTAGAAGATTTTATAGCCCCACATTTTCTACCTCATAACAGTACAAGGTTGCAGAAACTTGTCTGATGAATGAAATTCCTGTATCATGTCATTCCCTCTCTGAGGCCACAACTGAAAACATATTGCCACAATTGTAAAATAAACATTTTTTATTAATTGATGAGCATACACGTGATTATAATATTTGCCCTCTGAAATATGCACTATATGTTGTAAAACACAGCTATAACAATTTGCTTTTTTGTGTGTATTTTATTGAACAGTACTATTTGTTTGCATTCACTTTTTTTCGAATAACATTTAGCAATTAGAGCACATTACAAGTTCACAGCACATTGCACCCCAAGGTGAAATTTGCGTGTGGTATCAACTGTGCAACAAGTTATCACTGAAGTTAATCCCAGAGACTTTAGTAACTGAAAGCTCGGGTTGAACCCAATGCATCAGCACAATATGTGCACTACTAAACCAGAGGCCATGGTGGATCTTCGTTACCTTTCCCACTTTCATATCTCTGGGATATGCCTGTGAGCCTGCCTCTGTTGCTCTTTCTCTTGACTATGGAAGTAATCTTTGCTGAGCAAAGTGTCCCTCTCAAGGGGCAAAGCAGGTTCCTCCTCACTTGCCCGGCCCTCCTTCTTTCGCTGGGCCAGGATCATAGCGCGAAGCAAGGGTGGGTACGTCACGTAGCGCACAGGTGGCTCGGGGAGCGCCTCAAAGTGCTTGAACTGCTCTTCCTCGTGTTTGGGCACCAGTCGCCAATCATGGTACATCACCTTTTCCACTTCCTTGACCTCGCTGTCCTGCTTTCCTTTATAGGTCAGTATTCCCCATGCTCTACCATGGTCCATGTTCTCCGCAGTGTAGTCCACCTTCACTTTGGTTATTTGCCAGTAGCTTGGCTCCTGGTGGTCGGCCAGCCAGGATTTGCGTGTGAAGATGCGCCCCACTCCGAAGACCCTGAGGCCAGCCAGTAGGGAGAAGAGTCGGCTCTCATTCCGCACATCCTCCCAGGCAAGCACCGGCAGTGTCTTTCCTGTGTGCGTCCGTGTCATGGTCGTGTAGTCCAGCGCATACTTCTCCGATTCCCGCGGCTGCGCCTTCAGCTCACGATAAGCGCGGATCTTGCGGGCCATCTCGGCAATTAGGCGGACTTGCTTCTTCTTCACCATTGTGGATTGATCTGTCTCACCAGTTGAACCGGACGTTAGCTTAGCTAGCTACTTGACCTCCACCAGTTACTGCTCCGGGCAAAGAGGAGGATAGAACTCTGGCTTGGGTGTCCGCATGGATGCCCGTCAATAATACAGTAGTAATTTACTTGACGCCATTAGATCGCGCCTGCTTGACGTCATCTCAACGCGCCTCATGCCGCATCCGTACATCCTTTCCATGGTTGATATCGTGTAAATAAAGGCCTTAAAATGCCTATGAAAGGAAGATTCCCCATCCGACGAACGTTAGAATACCTTCAGAAAGGAGAAGTCGTCTTCAAAAACAGAGTAAAGATTATGACAGTGAATTACAACACACACGGGGAGCTCAGCGAAGGAGCAAGGTCAGTTAATGATTATGAACACGACCTCGGCTGCATCCATTGCACAGCAATGTGGTCATCTAACGTTAGCTATTCCGATACATTTTTGTACATATACATTTCTGTCTTTAATAGGTTTGTAGTCTTAGCTTTTGTTAAATATCACATGTGATTAACTCATATGATCGAGCTGTTTCTTACGTTTTGCAGAAACTTCGTGTTCTTCAATGTCCCACAAATCCAGTACAAAAACCCTTGGGTTCAGATCCTAATGCTCAAGAACATGACGCCATCATCTTTCTTAAAGTTCTACCTAGGTACGATTGTGTGTCTCTAATTTCTGACTGAGACTGACGTTTATAAGCTACTTTGAAGACTTGACATCTCTCCTGTAACAGATGATGGTGAGCAGGTGCTGGTGGACGTGGAGGGGAAGGACTTGAAACAAATCACCCAGCATGTGAAGAATATTCTTGGCAAAACAGAGTAAGACTCATAATATTGCAGTGCAGGGGCAGATTGCTAGCCACGTACAACCATCCTGAGCTTGTGAGATCAGGATGTACGAGGCTAGCAAAGTGGCGTCTATAGGCTACTGAACTGGAACTATGCCAGAGAATAATAGACAATAGTCTTTACTCATCATTGCATTCCCCATAGTCTCTAGTCTTGGTGTATAATACCTGTAATCAATCTATGGTGTTTTTGGTGCGTCTTCTCTTCACTCAAACGTGTGTACTGCCCCACAGAGAGCTCCTGCAGGCTGAGGCTCTAGCCAGAATGGAAGCTTCTAACCCGGCCAATTTTGGACCCAAGAAGTACTGCATAAAGGAGTGTATCTGTGAGGTCGAGGGTCAGGTCCCCTGCCCTGGCACCACACCTCTGCCCAAGGAGATGACAGGAAAATACCGCGCACGGATGGCAGCAGCTGCACAGGACTGAGATTGAAGGAGATGGACATCCAATGGACTTTACCATTTTCTTTCACTGAATATACATTGAATGTTTTTGTATTTGTACATAAATCTAACCAAATCTGAGCTTGTGGATTTATTCTTTTAACTATTTTAACAGCTCCTAAAGAAGTGTAATACTGGGGAATGTGTTGTGTTCCAAATATGTTGTACTGTATGTTTACCCAAAGACAGAAATGTTGTCTTTAACTAGTCTGTTTGTCACATTCATACAGCAGACACATAACAGGTTGAAGTGATTCATGCCGCTACTCTCCCAGGTCACCCCTCCTACAGCAGCGATAGGAAAGGAGACAAGAACAGGACATACACCTTTTAACACGGGTCATTTTATTAGTGCTGGGAGATGGAGCTTCCTAATGACTAAAGTGAACAGGCAACATTATCAAACACCTACTCGACAAGTCATTCACATTTGCGACAAGCACATTAGTCAAAATTCCATTCATGTTGTTTCAAAGTAAGTTCTGTTCTGTGTCCGGTTACAGCACAGTTAGTGGTGCGTTATCAACATCAAACACAAAATACTGCTTTGTCTAACAAAATAAACAGGATACTCAGCTTGACAGCAATGAAACCAGTGCTTGAATGACTATTTTATGAGGAGGTACTTGACATTGCGCACTAGTAGTTGATAATACTTGGCGGTGCTGAATTGGTTTAGTGTTGTTTCAATTGCCCATGAGAAGAGGGTCAGAAGACGATCAAGAAAGGACTAAACTATCATAACAGATCTGGGAGACTGGAAGAGAAACCATCAGCCCTGGGGGCCACAGAGAGCCTCAACGTCAGTACAGCCTTAACATCTCCATAGCAACAGTCGCTTGTGCGTTAATGGCATGGTAAGAGAGACCTGGCTGAACATTTCATAACAAAACTGTCAATACAGGCTGAACTTGAGACAAGCCATTAAATAAAGCTTACATCATCCATATTCACAACCAGGCTTGACAGGATGTTTGGGTAGAGACCGGAGAGAAGAGGCGTTAGATTTGTTCTCTATTATTAAAGGATAAGGACACTGAATTTCATGTTTAGCCCTATTCCTGGCTTCCCTGGCATGTATGACTAGTACAGGTTAAAATATTTAATATGGCAACAGCCATCCCTTCACGCTGTAAACCTCCGCGAAATTCATCCGAATCTCGCTGAGGTTTACAGCGTGAAGGGATGGCTGTTGTATGTTCGGTGAAATTAGTACTGTTTACAAGTTACTGTTGTTTCGAAATGCAGAGGCGAAAGGACCTATGGTGTTTACAGGACGACACCAGCCAGGGTGCGCGCGCCGACGTTATTGACACAGAACTCTGTACTGCACAAAACAGAAATATTTTAACCTGTACTAGTCAGATACATGCCAGGGAAGCCAGGAATAGGGCTAAACATGAAATTCAGTGTCCTTATCCTTTAACATTAAAATGTTAGTGAAAGAAGATAGAGGCAGAACGAACTAAACAGGATACACATGCTTTGTATTCAGCGCTTCATTCAAAACAGCCATCTTAGACAATCAAATAGCTGTTACAGAACCCTACTGAGACACAATGCACCGTTAAAGACGTTTAAAACATACAGAAACTTGATCTTGAATGCAACCCTGGTCCTACACATTGATCTGTTATAAATACACAGCATTGTGCTTATTTCCATACCAAATCTTTGATCGAAAAGAACAGTCATCGGGCCATTACTGACAACGTCATAGTGTTTCACTGTTTAGGGTTGGTATGAGAGAGCAATAATATCAACACTTTGAATGTAATGCATCATTGTCATCTACATTTAAGTGATAGGCTGTCCAACAATTCCGGGGTGCATGTATAGTTTTAAGTGTCTTCCTTCCTTCATCCACCCTCCTTCAAAAGTGAATAGGATCGGCACCTACATTCGATACCAATTAGGACTGAGCCTCCACCAGTGCAGTGTTCTCACATAAACCAGAGAGAGGAAGGAAGCCATCTCATATTGAGATCACCCTTTGTTCTAGGAGGGCTACTCCTCGGGTTCATCTGACCTCACCCTACCAATCATCAGTGGGGTCATCGGTCATTTAAAGGGGGCTGTATATTGTAGAGAATAGTCTTCTGGTACTGAGTGGGCAGCCCTGTTGTAAGTAAGTAGCAGGTGATGGGGGATAACGGAGCCATGTTGGGAAGGGTGTCAGTGTGTCTTTCTCTTCTGTTCCTGCAGGGTGCGCTGTAGCTCTCTCAGGTTCTCAGACAGCAGCTCCACCTCGTCCAGGCGGCCGTTGAGCTTGGCGTCGAAGATGTACGCCCTGATATTGTCAATCTGCTGCAGCAGAAGCTCCTCCTCGATCATGTCCACGTCCGGCAGGGCCCTGTCATCGTCCTCCCCCTCGAAGGGATTGGTCGAGGCTCCTGGGGAACTCCCAGAAGCCTCTATGAAAGGGTTACCTGCGTCACTATCCTCCTCCTCCTCCTCAAAAGGGTTGCCTGGTGCGTCTGACTGCCCCTGATCTTCCACGCCTCCCTCCTCCTCCTCCTCCTCCTCCTCAAAGGGGTTGTACTCCTTCTTCCCATTGGTCACCTCTCGGTGCTCCTTCTGGATCTCCTCGAAGAAGGGATTGGACGGATCCTCCTCTATGGGGGTGGAGTCCTCCTCCTCGAAGGGATTGAGGGCGGCGCTGTTCTGTCCATCGCTACTAGGGGGCGTCACCTGACCCCCTAACCTCCTCAACCTGGGGGGTGACTCCTCCTCCTCCTGGCCCGTCAGAACGGGGAAAGACCTAACAGATGGGGGGCTTCTCTCAGCCTTGGGGGTCAACTCCTCCTCTTCCTCCTCCTCCTCCTCCTCTCCCTGGCCCCCCTGGTTTAAGTCTAACGAGCTCTCCCAGGTGTAGGTGCGGGTCGGCTGGCTGGTGCCGCCCGGGGCCTGGGCCCTGAGCTCCCTCTCCCTGTCCTCCAGGCGCTGCAGCTCCCCCTGCTGGAGGCTCTCCTCCTGGGCCAGCCTCTGGGAGAGGGCGATGGCCAGGCTGGTCTGCTGCTGGTCGTACTCGTCCTGCAGCTGGCGCAGGTTCTCCTCCAGCATGGCCACCTCGTCGGCCCGCCGGGCCGCCCGCGCCTGCCGCAGGAACGAGCGGATGTTGTCGATCTGCTGCAGCAGGGGGTCCTCCAGCTCCCCGCGCGTGTGGAGCGAGTCGGACGAGGGCAGCCAGCCCCCCGCCTTGGTCATACGGGGGGCCCTGGGGGGCGGAGGGGCCTCCCCGTTGGCTGCCGGGCGGTTCTTTTCGGATTCCTGCCTCCTCTTCTGGGCCTCCTGTGCCACCTGGGAGGAAGAATAGAGGACAGATGCAATTATGTAGAGACGGGGTAAGTCATAGACCCTTAGATCATAATAGCTAAATAGTCTGTGTGCGTGTGTGTGTGTGTGTGTGTGTGTGTTTGTGTGTGTGCGTGTGTGTGTGTGCGTGTGTGTGTGCCTCGATCCTCACCAGTCTCTCTTGCTGGAGTCTCTTCTCCTGCTCCTGCTTCCTCTGCTCCTTCAGCTCCTCATACTTGTTCTTGGTGGGTAGAGACATCAGACCCAGCAGCTTCTCCTGCGGGACACACAGCAGAGGACGAGGGGGCGGGAGAAATCAAATCAAATCAAAGCTTTATTTGTATGCCGCATTTCATACACAGAGGCAACACAATGCGCTTTACAGAGAGAAATGGGAGGGTGGGCATAGGTCCCCATCCCTACATATTCTAGAGGGAAGCAAAAAAACGGTTTCACCCGGGGGCCAGAGAGAGAGAAAGACAGGTGAGGGAGACGGGAGACAGGCCCCCCCCCCGCCCGTCTCTGTGTGCGTCGTCTGACCTGGACGAACAGCGTGGCCGTGTAGCGGACCATCCTCTGGAGCTGCAGGGTCTTCGGGTGGGGCGGTGGCTCCTCCTTCATCCCCAGCGTTTGGATCCTCTTACTACAGAGGACGAGATCGGGGTACAAAACGGATAACGTCCGTAAGTAGGGCTGGGTATCGAGTCGAATTTCAAGAATCGAATCGATTATCACGATTCGATTCAATATCGATTCGGTTAGTGTTACTAAAACCTGTTTTTTTTTTTTTTTAGGTGTAACCTTAATTACATGACTGC
Source organism: Borostomias antarcticus (assembly GCF_949987555.1). Lineage (NCBI taxonomy): Eukaryota > Metazoa > Chordata > Actinopteri > Stomiiformes > Stomiidae > Borostomias > Borostomias antarcticus. The sequence continues at coordinate 19,374,570 of NC_140244.1, read as the reverse complement.
CAAGTTATGCAACACATCAATACTAGGGCTGGGTATCGATACTGATTTCCAAAAATGAATGAATGAATCATTGAATGAATGAAATATTCATTCCTTCATTTATTTATTAAATAAAAGATAGATTTTGGGATTCATGAATCGATTCTGAATCATTTGATTCAGAATCGATTCAGAATCAATAAATCGATTTTTTAAACCCAGCCCTATCCGTAAGGAAATAATATGCGGAGCTTAATTCGACCTTCGCCGAACTGAACACTACCTCAGTGCGTCGATCAGCTCGTAGTATTTCTGGACCTCCATCCTCAGCCCGCCAGCTGTGTCCAGGTTGTAGGTGGTCTCTCCGGCACTGTGAGCATACGAGCCGTCAACACTCACTCAACATGCATCTGTCTGGTCTCTGGTAAGTAAGCTAGGTAATGTACATGTAAGAGGGCTTACTTGAGAGATTCTGCCATTCGGATGTACTCTGGAGCCTTCTCATCCACCTTGTCCATGCACAGTCTCAGTCTCTGGCAAGAAGACAAAGGTGAGCGACAGTGAACTCCAGGAAACGGACAGTGCGGAACAGAGTGAACGACAGGAAGGATATTACAGAGTAAACAAACCGAGGGGGAAACCTTTTACCGCTGTGTGAAGAATAGCAGCGGCCCCGTATGAGTTAGCGTACCTCGTAGAGCTTGACGATGTCGGGTACGAGGCCCTTCTCCTCTAGCTTCTGCTGCCTCTTCAGCAGTGTGTCCATGCAGTGGCGGCAGCAGCGGATTCTGTCGTCGTCCTTCTCCTCCAGCATGGAGCTGACGCTGCTCAGGCTGCTGATGCTGCCTCTCCTGGAGCCCTGCGCGCTGCCGCCCCCCGCTGGCGGGGACTGGGACTGCCCGGGGCTGCCGGGGACACACAGGGCCTCCCGCGTGCCGCTCGTCAGCTTGTCTGGCGGCGGGGATACGGAGAGGTTAGAGGTCGTGTTTCACCAAGCAAGACGCAGAAGTTGGGAGTCGCCTTGATTTTCTTGCTGGATAAGAGTCCATCGCACCATGTGCATTCCAAGCTCATGTCTTTCTGCAAATTGTATCTGTTGCTTTGTATTGATTTTCATACGATTAATGTATGTATTATACAGTAAATGCATCTTTAAAACTTAATAAAAACAGCTATATACTTTAGGTAAATGATTGTTTTTTTGTCATCACTATACTCACAAGCCAATGGCAGGGGCACAAATTCCATGCACTTCCTGCACATGATGGACCCACAGAGGCGGCAGTGGTGACGCCTATTCCGAATGTTGAATTTGTTCCCACAGTCAGGACAAAATGGCACGTCTGAATCGCTCACCCACGACACCACAGACTTCTCTATCGCTAAGGAGAGGGAGACCAGGAACAGACGTCACAATGACCAATATTCATATTGATACAGAGAGGAGGTATAAAATAAACATAAAAATATACAATCCAACCCACTGGTACATGTTTACTCACCTCTGATCTTGCCAGCATCTGTGCTTGTCCGGTCAAAAGATGTCAACTAAAAAAGGAAATCAAAGCATACAAACTTGGTAAGTCACATGCAGGTTACACTTAAGTTGCACAGGTATAAAGACAAAGTGTTGATTTACAATTAACGTTGTCCATGTTCTCTCACCTTTTCCAGTCTGATGATAAGCTTGTTGACCTCAATGACATAGTGGTCGATCCTGGCAGCCCGGTGCTTCTTAAACAGGTCCAGGTGACTTCTGGTCGCTCCTGCACAATGACAAGTGATGATCAGAGGCTAGCAATAAGATCAATAAAATCAGTAAAACCATACAGCATAGCATATTGGACTGCTTTTCCAAAGAAACATTGAGGGCATGTTATACTTGCCCTTCAACATTCAAAAAGGCAAAACACTTGACTTCCCTCCCCTACCACATTAACACTCCCAGAGCCCCCAGCCTCACCAAGCTCCTGAGGCTCCCACATGTAGGGGTCCACTCCACCATAGTAGAAAGACTCATAGCTGCCTGTCTCTGGCCTGTCGTCTCCATCCTTCTTCAGAAACTTGTCTTTGGCTTTTTTTGCCTTCTGGACCAGACCTGTGTCAATGGAAATTGAGGTAGGTGATCACTTCAAAGATGGGGATATATCAGTTTTAAATAACATATCAAGTACCACATATCTATAGTCAGGGCTGGAAATTAACACCCGCCACCAGCCAAATGCAGGTAAAATTTCCAATTGGCGACTAGATTTCAGAAGGCTATCTGGAAAAAAAAAAAAAACTTGGCCGGTAGATTTTTTTCATCTACAGTCCCCTTGGCAGGTGACTCACCATGAGCCAAAAAGTTAATTTTCACCCCCGTCTATAGTACTGCTGTACTAAACTAAATCTGTGCAGCGCTGTGTGTGTGCACTGTGCAGTATAGGCTCACTCTTGAGCTGGCCCCTGACGTGGCGATCGTCCCCAGAATGCTCCTCTTCGTAGTGGTCCTGGAGTTGGTAGAATGACTGCAGGTCCTTCAGGCACAGGGGGCACAGGAAGCCCTCCTTCACCTCCCCTGTGCCCTCAAAGGGGGGTGGGTAGCTGGAGGCCATGGCTGAGGCGGGCAGGTGTTCGGGGCTGAAGAGGGATCTTCCAGGGTGGGACTCTGGTTCATTCTACACCTGACTGTGTGTGTGTGTGCATTCCACCCCGGGCCCTTACCTGCCCCATGGCACTCGGGGTCAGCCTGGGATGCAGAGATAATGATGTTCAAAATGTTCAGAATTAGTTACAATTCAGGGTTTGCCAACTTAAGCTGTCCCACCCTGGGAAAAAGTACTGGTGTAACAAATGTGGTTTATTCGCAGGTTCTATGGAGATTAGTTCTGAGGAGGTCCTTGGTAAGACAGTAGCTACCATACAAGGAGCAAACTGGGCAGTTAGCAGAGTAGCTCCATCTGTGATCGCTGTCCGAATTGTCTTACTTATCTCAGTGAAGAAGAGATGGTCCTCACCATTAGCTGACTGTATGCACCATACAGATAGGCAATGTGCAAAAGATAGTTCAACTAGTATTGCTAATCCATCTATCGCAGTCAACAGTCAGATGATGGGACGACACAGTCGCATCTCATCATGATGCATTGATCAGAACAAGCAGCCTTTGTTTGCACACACACACACATCTCCACTGTCACTGACTTGCAACTCAAAAGCTAACGTTAGCTAATGTTAGCAGGCTCCGTGATCCTGTAACTCCGATCAGTGTCAGACACGACCTGCCATGCACTGCCCATGTTAGCTACCGTTAGTCACTCGCTTCCGATTTGATTGTAGCGAGCTAGCTAACGTTATCTGGATAACTAGCTGGTGATTACACCTATCAGAGACATCGCTAGCAGTAGCTAGCTAGCAAGACAAGCTAACGCGTAGGCTAATAGCGCCACAGCTAAATTAACGTCTGCTAAGTAACGTTAGTAGTAGTAACGAACTAGCTCGCGCGTATCTAGCTAGTGCTACTAGCTACCCAGTAGAACTGGATGCTGACGTTGTAAGCATTGCAGATCTCGATGACCATGATGACCTAAATATTTTTCACAATAATTCAATGGATATGCAAAATCTATACTTACAGATCAAGCTAGCTATCTGGTCGGTTGACAATGTAGTCGTTATACAGTAGCTAAAATTAATTATTTTGACAGCTCGAAGCTGCAACACTCTCCCACGGGTGAAAGGTTGCCCCAGCCCTGCCTTGTCATGTGATTAGCATAGCTTGCTGTTCGTACGAGACGAGAGAGGGGACATCCAGAACCGTCGTGGAATGCGGAAGTAACGCGTGTCGTGGGGATATAAAGTTCTAAAACACTACTGTATAGTTCCAGAGTGGACGCCTGGTCATTTTCAGTGTTTCTGGGGCACACTCGCTGGTATATATATATGTATATATATGTATATATAGGCCTTTTTTTTTTCTTTTCTTTTTTTTTACATTTTAACACATTTTCAAACCTCTCTTCAATTTACAAATGGTATTTTATGTAGCCAGCTTTAGTTAGACAATGTTTATCTCTCTCTACGCTGGGGACAACTAACAACGAATTCGCTTAAGCCTCACAAACGAGATTTTAGGAATGAGTGTGGAGAAAGGAAATGAGTAGCTTATGAATGTAGACGTAGACATTTTCTATTCTGTTATATTATTCAGGTGATTACGATTTAAAATTTGTGATTTAACTTTAGATTGTTATTGTGGATTTAAGTGATAACTTGAAACTCCTATGTGGATGTCTGTCTCTCTCTCTCTCTCTCTCTCTCTCTCTCTCTCTCTCTCTCTCTCTCATAAACACACACACACACACACACACACACACACACACACACACACACACGCACACACACCCTCTCAAGCTAGCCCATCCCATGCAAGAGGCGAAGAAACAGCTGGAGGCCGCCCAGACTGTCCGACTACCAGCAGACCAAACCCAAGCTCACCTGCAGGTCTGGCTGGACGACATTCATTCACCATGAGCTTTTAGTGTGATATCTACACTGATGCCAGGCTGCTAGTGTATGGGTGGTGTGGAAGGTATTTTTGATTATTGCTATCATAGTTGTTTAATACAAGGCCTGTCTTTTTAGGCCTAGTTAAGCTTCAATACTGCTGTACTCTGTACTTTTCCAGAACACATCGTGCGCATGAAAAGCTGTTATTATCTATGTTCTAGTGGCAGATAAAGTTGACTGCCAAGGACACATCACAATGAAAAGCCTGTTTAAATTGTAACATAACAGAACACCCTAATCACATCGGCTGAATGGAAAACGAAAGTAGTTAGCCCATAGGACTAGCATTAGATAAAGGTTTCAACCAATCAGGTACTCACACATGTAGTCATGCGCCAATGTATTGTGTGGAATAGTATATACAGAACATCCCGACACTAGTCGGCGCGCTTGCACAGACACCCCTTGTGTCTCTGTGTGACCGTCCCTTGCTGCAATTGTAAGGTAATAAAGTATGTTTCTTTTACTCTATTCTGTTATATTTCGTGTCCTCATTTGACAAGGTTGTGTGCTTGTGTTGGTCCTTTGGGAGGAGAACCCTGTGGTAGGCTACTGGTGAAATCAATCTGAAGTGTTATAATGGCATTTTGTGAGTGTCCAAATGTCATAGGTCAACTGAGTCCAGCCACCACATTTCACTGGTGTCCAGAAGTGGGATTCCAGCTGATCTGCCCGTCTGAGTGAGCCTCCGTTGGACTGATCACCCTTCACGCATCCAATTCATAGCCGAGCCGTCGACGGACGAGGTTGGAAGGCGGACGCAGGCCGCTCAGAGGGGCAGGGAGGCCTGGAATCCCTCCCTAAAAAGGACAACCAACACACCAACTGGAGGTTGCTTTTCTGTCATTCAAGTAAGTTCCGAAACGTACATCTATTGTCCACAGAGTTAAAAATTCCTTTTTAATGAGAGTATATGTCTAGGGCTGCGCTTAATGACGTAAGCATAGAATATAGAGAGATTAAAGAGGTCCACACATGACATTGGTTGCCACGGTGAAGTTCATAATGCTCGCTACATTATAACCATATAGCTCACAGAGAAGTGCTGTCCGTCCATAGACCAAGAATTCCCGCACCCAAAACATCGGTTATGCTCACAGAGAAGTGCTGCGCCTGTGTTTAACATCTTAGTTGTTGAAGAATTATTCTTTTGGTTGGGTTTTCGATTTCATTGACTGTGTGAAGGTTTAATATCGGAGCGGTGTGAAATAGAACCAGGTGTGAAATAGAACCATTACGACTCTGATATTAAACAGTGTTGCTTGTTCCACATAGAGTACGTTTCTGTTCTGACTAAGGTACCATTCTTTTACTATTACTATTACTACTACTATTCAAGAAGTTGTGATTGAAGTGACTGTTGTGTTGTGTGCGTTAGAGACATTGCCTTACAATTGCAGCAAAGGTAATTACATATTTGTAACATTACACATATTACTGTCATGTGCTCACGGACGTGGTCACGTGAGCAAAGGGGGGGGATTAGTCAGATCCTTACCCCATCCTGGTACTGCCAGGCATCACACAAAACAGCAGGAAAAAAAAAAAAAAAAAAATTGTCAACCCCCGACCCACGACTGCCCTCGAGAAGATCAATCAGATCAATTGCACCACACCATTTGACATTCTAAGTGTTCTCTCAATTGACCAAATGATCAGGAACAATGCAACCAACCCACCACCAGTAACCTGTCAGCACCAGAACGAGCCAACATCCATGTCGACGCCCACAACCCCAACTGCACGGTAACCTATCGGAATGTCACACACAATGTAACCTGTCCTTGGGGAGCTATAACCACTCCTAAGAGCATGCTGGCGTATGGGTGGGTCTGTGGAGAAAGACACAGATACACCCTAGGACCAGCAGGAACCTGGAGGGGAAGACATCCCAGAGGAAACCACCAGAGACTTCCCATCGTGTGAGCCAGAGTCACCCACAAAGGGGGGACCCGACACCCCACAAACTGACATTCCTTCTGTTCCCAGTTTTTCCCCTGTCAAGGAAGAACAACCAGTCCCAGAGCCCGCGGACCCAGAGGAGGTCCCAGAAGAGGAGGACCCGACCCCACCACTTAGGAGACCCCAGAGAGAGCGAAGGCCACCCGCCCACCTAGCCCAATATGAATGGACGTAATCACCGCCAGGGAAGGTGGAGTATGCAAAATGTTAGGCATAAGTTGTTGTTTCTTTATCCCAGACGCCAAAGACAATGTCACTAACTATCTCAAACATAGCGCCACCATGATTGAACAAGTATTGAGCCAGACCGCCCCCACCGGAGGAGATCTGCATTGGCTGACCGAGTTCTTCTCTGGCTGGGCGGGGAAAGCAGTCTACATGATCGTGAGTTTCCTGCTTCTAATTGGAATACTAGTGTTCTGTGGCATTCCTATCTGCAAGTGTTTCATCACCAAAGCAACCAGAGCCACCCTGGAAGGAGACGCCACCGAAATGGTACTGCTGCAGGATGAAGAAGCCTCGCTGTCTCCAGCACAGCAGAATGCGTGGGACATCCAGAGATATCATGAGGCTAACCCCAGAGTGATTCACCAGCAAACAGGCAAGATCTGAGCATACTACACACATTCTCAGACACTGATAACAAACATACCCAGGAACCTCCTAGCTCGGGTAGACACGAGAGCCGTGGCCCGAGCTAAAGTCGAGCTACAGAGCACCTACACACATTCTCAGACCCCCTCTTTCAAAATTTCAAAATTCAAAATTTTAATTTCAATTTTCAAATTTCAATTTGAAATTTCAAATTTCAATTACAAATTTCAAATTTCAATTCCAAATTTCAAATTCTAAATTTCAATGCAGTATGGCACTGATAACAAACACACCCCACACGGGAACCTCCTAACTCGGGTAGACACGAGAGCCGTGGCCCTTGCTTAGTAGAGCTACAACCACCTCCCTACCGTGACAGACCAGCTGGCAGTCACTTAAAGGTTGAGCACCGGAGAGGACTTTTGGAGTCCTGAAGACCAAACCACCAAGAAGCTGAGCAACTGACCAATAGGGTCAACCCAAAAGCAATAATACTGTTGTAAATTTCACTATTAAAGACTCATGCCATTCTTGACATTTTGAACTGTTTTATGATTGTACTAGTTACAGTACAGTAACTATGTTCTATTATGTTTTATACTCTGTTTTAAAGTCACTGGGCTATGTAGATGTGTTTTCAAGTACTCTGTCATTCCCCATTCTGATAGCTTAGCTTAGCATCATTCACCAGTAATGATAACAGTAGAATGATCCATAGTATGGATCAAAGGGGGGAAATGTGGAAGGTATTTTTGATTATTGCTATCATAGTTGTTTAATACAAGGCCTGTCTTTTTAGGCCTAGTTAAGCTTCAATACTGCTGTACTCTGTACTTTTCCAGAACACATCGTGCGCATGAAAAGCTGTTATTATCTATGTTCTAGTGGCAGATAAAGTTGACTGCCAAGGACACATCACAATGAAAAGCCTGTTTAAATTGTAACATAACAGAACACCCTAATCACATCGGCTGAATGGAAAACGAAAGTAGTTAGCCCATAGGACTAGCATTAGATAAAGGTTTCAACCAATCAGGTACTCACACATGTAGTCATGCGCCAATGTATTGTGTGGAATAGTATATACAGAACATCCCGACACTAGTCGGCGCGCTTGCACAGACACCCCTTGTGTCTCTGTGTGACCGTCCCTTGCTGCAATTGTAAGGTAATAAAGTATGTTTCTTTTACTCTATTCTGTTATATTTCGTGTCCTCATTTGACAAGGTTGTGTGCTTGTGTTGGTCCTTTGGGAGGAGAACCCTGTGGTAGGCTACTGGTGAAATCAATCTGAAGTGTTATAATGGCATTTTGTGAGTGTCCAAATGTCATAGGTCAACTGAGTCCAGCCACCACAGTGGTTAACTGTTTTCATGTCCGGACAGGAAGTGAACGATGACATAGTTGTGTGTGTGTGTGTGTGACCAGGCCATTGAGATGGAGCTGAGGAAGATGGAGATGAGCCAGGCCCCCAGACGGGTGTCTCTGCTGACCTCTGCTGCCTGACTCCTTCCAGCATCATGCTGCATGCTGAAAGCTGGCCAAAGAGATCAGCTGGACTGGAATGGATGGGGGGGGCCCTCAAACTCCGGGACATTGTGTGTGTGTGTGTGTGTGTGTGTGTGTGTGTGTGTGTGTGTGTGTGTGTGTGTGTGTGTGTGTGTGTGTGTGTGTGTGAGCGTGTGTGTGTGTGTCCGTGTGTGTGTGTGTGTGCGTGCGTGCGTGCGTGCGTGTATGAGCATATGCGTGGACAGGGAGAGATTAAGATATTGTTTGTATATGAAGCTGGCAGTGCTCAAAAGTTTGCCATAGAGAGAGGGTTTCTAAAAACGTATCTACTTACACTCAGAGTGTGTAGTTGGTAAACCTCTCCAATCCCTCATCCACGCAGCATGGCTACCGTATCATTAGTCTCCTAGGCGTTTCAGAGAAAATAGAGAATGGACAATATTACAAAACGCGTGGGCTGAATATTTCTTATTTTCAGCATAGCTTTTTTGACCTCTTTCTCTTTTTTGGTCTCTACACTCTTGAGTAGATACGACTCGTGTAGGCTACAGTACACACTGCTCCTGTCTAATCTAGAATTTAATTAAACTGAAGAGGAGACATGAGTTGATGTTCACACGGGGTTCTTGGCAGTTTAAAACATGTTGCACACGATGTAACCTAGTAGCCCAAGTTTAATTGGCGTCATATGCTTTTGGACAGTCTTGTTCGACTGTGGTGGGAGGTTATGTGAATCGTGACTTGTCATTCCAGCTCATAAACGCTCATTCTTGAGGAGCATTGTGTGTGCTTATCTTATGAACTTGTCTCAAGTGGAATAGAAGAGCAAATTTCAGTTGTTCATCCAGTGTTTCAAATGACAGTTTAATAAGATTACTTATCTAAAGGGTCTCCAAAGAGGGAATTGTATCTGGGTCAAAACTACGAAGTCAGATATAGGACGCGTTCTGTCCGAGTGAAATTATTTTTCCGAGGTAGTCTTCTTCTGTGGTGGTGGCGGTGTTTTGAAGCTTCAAAGTGTATTAACACTTTGTATTCTGCGTATTAACGCACCGGAATGTGAGACCACAGATGTGTGAATGTGATCACAGATTTCGGTGTATTAACATGCGGAAATCAGTGAACACCGGATCTGGTCACTGATGGTCACAGAATTCCGCATAACACCTGGTTGAATCAGGGCGACGCGAAACCTCCGGTTGAAAATACGTCGGTTGCTCTGCGAAGAGGGGCCAGCAGCTGATGACACAGTGGAAGTTTGAAGTGCTAACAGTAACTATAACAGTACTCCTATAGGCCTATGCTAACATGGATATCTTATCTTATCTATAGCTTACAATTAGAATCAGAATCAGTTTTTATTTTTATTTATTTAGTTTTTATAATTTATAATGAACGTAAATCTGGGTCCGTCTCGTTATTAATATGTAACAAGTGGCGACGAGGATAAAAAATATAACTTTTCCAGCAGGTGAGACACACGGTGTCGGTACTATTGAGTACAATGGCCCTGTTTGGAAGAATTGATGAGTTCAAGCCAGAAAATGAGCAATGGTCGGCGTATATCGAACGGATGGACCAGTTTTTTGAGGCTAACGACATAGCCGCGGAAAAGCATGTGGCTACGTTGCTAAGTGTAATGGGCGCAGCCACCTATGGACTTTTGAGAAATTTAGTGCAGCCGAACAAGCCAAAAGACAAAACGTTTGACGAAATAGTGGCCGTTCTTAAGGGACATTATGAGCCAAAGCCTTTATTGGTCGCGGAAAGTTTTCGTTTTAATCGTTGTAACCAGAAGGCTAACCTGCCAGTGGCGCAGTATGTAGCTGAGTTGAAGCAATGCGCAGCTAACTGTGAGTTCGGCGCGAACCTAGACTCCTCGCTACGTGACCGGTTCGTCAGTGGAATGAGGAACGAAGCCTGCCAGAGGAGACTACTCTCGGAAAATGATCTCACTTTTGCTAGAGCTTTTGAGATTGCTCTCAATATGGAGACTGCCGACAGGGATGCACGTCAATTGAGAGGGGGAGGCGGGAACGTCGATGGGGCAGCAACCATTCACAAGGTGAGGACACAGGGAACAATGAACTGTCACAGATGCAAAGGAAAAAATCACCAAGCAAATGAGTGCCATTTCAAAGACACAAAATGTCATAACTGTGGCAAGACTGGGCACATCAAAAGAGCATGTCGTGCCAAGATGGAGACAGACGGTGTTAGGAAGTCACAACGCAGTGGACAGCAAAAGAAACACACAAAATATGTGGAAGCTGATGAGGACTCAGATTTGGATGTGTTCACCATTTTGACTGTCACAAATGAGGATTCTAAACTGTACAAAGCAACTGTCTCTGTAGCTGATGTTGATTTAGAAATGGAAATAGATACCGGGGCTGCAAAGAAGTATCATATCACAGGGAACTTATAGGAAGCAATTCTCACATCTGCCACTAGAGAGAGCTAATGTTAAGCTTAAAGCTTATAATGGAGGTTGTATTCCTGTTTTGGGGCAGATCACAGCCAAGGTGGTCTATGAGGGTCAAACAGAGGACTTGCCGCTTTTAGTTGTTGAGGGAAACGGATCAACTCTGTGTGGCAGGAATTGGCTAAGGAAACTCAGACTTAACTGGCAGCAGATAAAGTGTCTGGATGAAGCAAAGTGTAAGTCACTTAGTGAAGTGCTAGATGAATACTCTGAGGTATTTAATGAGGAGTTGGGGACTCTTAAAGATATAAAAGCCTCAATCACGGTTAAGCCTGATGTACGTCCTAAATTTATTAAACACAGAACCCTCCAATTTGCTATGAAAGAGAGAGTAGAGAAAGAGCTCAAGAGGCTGGAGGAAGCTAACATAATATCTCCAGTGAAGCACAGTGAATGGGCAGCACCAGTAGTGCCAGTGGTGAAAAGAGACAACTCACTCCGCCTATGTGGGGATTATAAAGTATCCGTAAATCAGGCAGTTGAAACAGATACCTACCCCCTGCCTCGTTTGGAGGAGCTTTTAGCAACCCTTAGTGGAGGTAAGGTCTTCTCTAAAATGGATTTAGCAGCAGCTTACCAGCAGGTGCTGCTGGATGATGATTCAAAGAAATACACCACCATCAACACCCACAGGGGATTATTTGTTTATAACAGACTTCCCTTTGGAGTCAGCTCTGCTTCCTCCATATTCCAGCGGATTATGGAAAATCGGATGAAAGGTTTACCTGTGGTAGTTTTTCTGGATGACCTGCTCATCATGGGACGCTCGGAGGAGGAACATCTTCACAACCTCCAGATGGTCCTACGACGCCTTCAGGAAAATGGGCTACGAGTGAAACGCTCCAAGTGTGAGTTTGGCAAAACTCAAGTAGAGTACCTAGGCCATGTACTGGATGGGCATGGCATCCACCCTTCAAAGGACAAGGTGAGAGCTGTGCAGGAGGCCCCTGCGCCTACCAACGTCAAGGAGCTCCAGGCCTTCTTGGGACTCTATAACTACTATGGAAGATTTGTGCCACAGCAAAGCACAGTCTTAGCACCACTGTACAGACTGCTTAGAGGACAGGAACTTTGGGAATGGACTAAGGTTGAGCAGGGGGCTTTTGAGAAGTGTAAAGCCCTGCTGACTAGTGACAGGGTTTCAGCCCACTATGACCCCTGTCTACCACTCACCTTAGCATGTGATGCCTCTGCTTATGGCATCGGCGCCGTTATCCAACACACTATGCCAAATGGGGAGGAGCGACCAATAGCTTATGCCTCCCGAACACTGTCCCCAGCAGAAAAGAAATACTCTCAGATAGACAAGGAAGCTCTAGGTCTGATATATGGGGTAAAGAAGTTTCACCAGTACTTGTGGGGTAGACACTTTAACTTAGTTACAGACCATCGCCCGCTGCTGACACTGTTTGGCGAGCACAAGAGTCTGCCTACACTGGCTGCTGCACGCATTCAGCGGTGGGCAATAATCTTATCAGCCTATGACTACCACATTGTCTATCGCAAGTCAGAAGAGCACAGTAATGCTGATGGACTTTCCCGCTGTCCTTTGCCTGAGACCAGTGACAAGGGAACTGCTGGGACTACAGCTGTAGTCCACTCACTGCTGGCTGAGCATCTTCAAGTGCCACCGCTCAACGCCACACAAGTCGCAAGGACGACACGCACAGACAGTGAGTTATCCTGAGTTTACAAGTATGTCATGGAAGGCTGGCCCACCCAAGTAGAGGAAAACCTAAAGGGGTTTTATACAAGGAGAAATGAGCTGTCCACCGAGCAAGGTTGTGTCCTATGGGGGACCAGAGTCACCGTACCCGCAAAGATGAGAAGAGCAGTGTTAAAAGAGATTCACTCAGGGCACCAAGGAATAGTGAAAACAAAAGCCCTAGCTCGCAAATATGTATGGTGGCCAAACCTTGACTCGGATCTGGAGCAGACTTGCAAGGAATGTGAGACGTGCCAGCTGGTACAAAAAATGCCACAGCAGGTTCCACTCCACCCGTGGGAGTTCCCAGGTGAGTCCTGGAAGAGACTGCATGTGGACTTTGCTGGACCCTTCCTGAACAACATGTTCATGATTGTGGTTGATTCACACACAAAGTGGTTGGAAGTGTTTCGCATGTCACAAATCACCTCTCAGGCTACCATTACTAGGCTGAAGAGACTGTTCGCCTCCTATGGTCTGCCGGAACAAATCGTGACAGACAACGCTACCACTTTCACATCTGAGGAGTTCCAGACTTTTGTCAAGCAAAATGGAATTCGACACACCACAAGTGCTCCTGGGCACCCGGCAACTAATGGTCTGGCGGAGAGATATGTCCAGACATTCAAGGCCGGTATGAAAAAGCTGGCTAGCACTGACCCGAACATCGAGGACAGGCTTTCACTGTTCCTGTCGCAATATCGCACTACACCTAACTGCACGACTGGACAGTCCCCAGCTGACCTGTTCCTACACAGGCATGTCCAGACCAGGCTGGATTTCCTCAAGCCTTGCACCAAGGAGTCTGTGTGCAGGAAACAGTATCAGCAGAAGGACCGCCATGATCGCAGGGCTGCAGACCGGTTCTTTGCTGTCGACGACGCTGTGTATCTGCGTAGCACAGTGGGAGGAGGGGATCTCAAGTGGATTCCAGGGTTGGTGGTGAGACAGACTGGCCCTGTGTCGTATGAAATCAGAGAGCGGGACACCAGTACAGTACACAGACGCCATGGAGATCAGCTGCGAGCTCGAGCCATTGCTGAACCTGATACAGCCATTGTTGAACCTGAGTCAGAGGATACTGGATCACAGGCAGCACAGGTTGAGGGTAAAGACTGCAGCACTTCTCAGGCAATAGTTGACACTACTATGCAGACACCAGAACAGCTAGAGTCTGAACCTGTGGCTCTGAGGCGCTCAAACCGAGAGATTAAACCACCAAGGCGCTATAGGCCATAAGACGGCATACCACTACAATGGACTGTTCATATGCATACACTCATTCCATATTTAATGGACTGTTAAGAGCAATGTATTAGAGTTAAACTATGCCACATTTTGTTTTAGTTAAGAATCACTAGACAACTGTAGTTCAGTTAAGGAACACATGTTGGTTGATATTTCCTGTTAGATGGAATGTTTTTGTTGGATGTTTTCAGCTAAAAGGGAGGATAATGTGGTATATTGACCACATGATTATTTAGGTTGCTTAATGCTTTGTGGACCTCGGTGAACACGGTCAAGTTATTGTACTGTTGCGCACATGCGCAGTGTGATGCTGTCTGACAAATGGTGTACTAAAGAGTTGAACGTAAATCTGGGTCCGTCTCGTTATTAATATGTAACACTCTCAATGCAATTTACCTATGAATGCGCTTCCTCGGCCCGCTCGTCCGAGTACAAACAAAACCGTTTTCGTTAATCACTCAAGTAAACACATCGTTGGAAAGATGAAAGCCTTTTCTCCGAGGTCGCTGCAGTTTGTAGTCCCCCACCTTTCAAATAAAAGGCACATTTGTACACTTAAATGGCTAATATCCACAGCGCATCGACTGTCTTCTTCTACCGGCGATTCGGCGCTCTCTGCTTTGTTTAGCTTACTCACTGCTGCCGCCTATGTTGGGGATGATGCATTACATTATTTACATGTTTTATTTACATGTTTTAAATTTTTACATTTGCCATAGTTAATAATTCAGCGTAAATGTTCTCCCGCTAATCAGATACCTCAACGCGAGTCTCCCAATACCATTTAAGATGTAATGCAAATGTAAATCTTTAGTGTTAATATTAACTGTAAATTAGAAATTACACACAAAACAGACAGGATTGCTCCTCATTATTACAATTCTGTAACTATGACTTTATTTTAAAACCTAAGTAATTTACAAATGTTCTGACCACTGTGACATATGTACATTTCCAATAAAGTCAGGGTGGGACTGTAATGTAACAGCATTGTCACGTTATTTAATTACATCGTAGTTACGGATTTCAGCAGCAGTGACGGCAACGTTGCTCTACAGTCTCCCTGAGGTCGGTTATTTTGGTTATTTTGCGACTGTATAGTCACGTGTCAGCTAGGTCCGCTGTTGGTACCGTCGCAATTTACCAAACTACTGTGTCCCGTCGGCTTTACTGTGCTAGTAGGGTTCAGACGCTCTAATTTTGTTGCCTAACACCTGCGTTCCGATTGGTTTCTTTAAGGACCCCTATCGGCCTAAATTGTTTCAATTGGCCTTTATTTTCCCCAGTGTATTTGATGAGATTGATCCTATGCAGACACGTTTGTCAGCTATTGATTAGGCCAATTAACCCGAGGAGAGGGTGGCTATACTGACATATGCGGACTGTCTGCATTAATTGGGGAGAACGGATATGCTCTAATTGCTTTGTTGGAATACCCAGCTCAGCTCGTGGTCTTTAGTGTCTTCAGGTGGTTCACAGAATCAGAGCGTCCCAGAGCACCAATATGCAACCTATTAATGTGGGCTGCGGGAACTGACAATACAATGTGTCATGTTATTTATTTGGACCCTTAGTCAAGGTGAAATGATAGAATTGTACAACCCATGAAATGTACAGACCACTGATTGTCCAGATGGGGGCTACACCTCCATTCACGTGTATCCTATGCGACCTGGCATGAATACACCCAAATGTCTCTCATTGTCGTCCACAATATGCCAGGAAGTGCTATTTTAGCATAGACATGGCCGATCAGCATCTGATTTAAGCATAGATAGGGCTCATCAACACAGCCTGCATTGTGAAGGAATGGACTTGTAGTCGTCTATTCTTGTACCATTAACCAGTTTCAATTACACTTCAATGAGACCGTCAGATACTGTAGGTGAGAAGTCCCTTATGTGTGTAGTGTTGCTTTGTCTGATCAAGTGAACCTCTGCAGCACTGACAGATATGTATTCATGACTGACAGCTTTGTGATATGAGGCAGGGGATCTCACTATAGGGTGATTTGATGTTACGCCAAACTGTCAGATAGGTGCATAGCTTTGATTGCATAGTCCCCTGTAGGGGATGGGTTAGGGTCAGGGGTAGTAGGGGTCTCCAGGGGTGGGTCTGGGTTGGGATTATGGGAGCTGATAAGTAGGGGAGTGGGGCTAGGAGACCGGGTGGGGTTAGACTTCATGCAGTATGAGTGGGGATTGGGTTCTACTAATTTGAACCAAACATCTGAATATAATATCAAGATCATATACTGTATATGTATAGTTAAATCAGGCCTGTTAACACTTAGCTATTTACAAACAACATTGCTACCTGCTGACTCAATCAAGTAGATGTCCAGATAAGCCACTGTGTTTTGGTCTACTTACTTCACCACCTAAAGGGAAGTGCATAGAGCAGGTAATGACTTTTGTCCAGAAACAGAGGTTGAACCAATTGCAGCAAAATAGCTAACATTACAAGAATCATCAGTGTAACTGCTTTAGCCACTGAGAGCTGTAGATGTTATGAACAACTGCTAGTTGTTGTGAGCTCATGATCTTACTGGCTATCCCGCTCTCATTGTGCTGGCTTAGCATTGGAAGCATTGGAACTGATGTGTCCAGGCAACAAGACATATCTTAATTTATCAGACATTATTGTATGTCATTTCAATTCACAGCTATTTCAGTGGCATTACTAGCTTCCTTCCTACCAGTCAGAAGAGAAACAAGCCAGCCACACACATAAGCGAGGCTGGTTCGTATCAAATCTAATCTAAAATTAAAAGGATTTTCCTCATGTACATTTTAATGCTTTAAATGTGATACATATGTGCTGTTATTTTTTCATGAATGTTTATATATTGCTCTTTTGTTATTAAAAATCAAATACTACTACTACTACTACTATTACTACTACTACTACTACTACTACTACTACCACTACTACTGCTACTACTTCTACTACTACCGCTACTACTGCTACTACTGCTACTACTACTACTACTACTACTACTACTACTACTACTACCACTACAACTACTACTACTACTACTACTACTACTACTACTACTACTACTACTACTACTAATAATAATAATAGAAGGTGTTATACCGTTTTCCTGATGATATCTAATAATACTGGCAGCGTTTGATAGTCTCCGTCAACGATGGTGAAAAAGCAAGCAAACATGGGGAGGAGGGACGTGTGGGGAGGAGGGACAGGTGTGGGGAGAAGGGACAGATGTGGGGAGGAGGGACTGGTGTGGGGAGGAGGGACAGATGTGGGGAGGAGGGACAGGTGTGGGGAGAAGGGTCAGGTGTGGGGAGGAGGGACAGATGTGGGGAGGAGGGACAGATGTGGAGAGGAGGGACAGATCTGGGGAGAAGGGACAGGTGTGGGGAGGAGGGACAGGTGTGGGGAGAAGGGACAGGTGTGGGGAGGAGGGACAGATGTGGGGAGGAGGGACAGATCTGGGGAGAAGGACTTGACTGCAGTATTTATGAGGAGTCCCTTCTCGTGCCGTTTTGCAAGATAAATCCAAATCGTGCACGTTGTCCAAGTCTCGAGTAGTGAAGGTGTAGCTCCACAGCCATGGACTCAAACTTGTCCTCAAATAAACACAATCTAATGTCTCGTCTCTGATTCATTAGTCCAATCCACCATCCCAGCAATCAATCATCTAAGCTGGCGCTAGTTTTGTATAATCATTTTTCAACAAATGTTGTAGATCTCCGTTTTCCATGTTGATCGGTGAGTAGCTAGCTAGATAGCTGACGTGACTGTGATTGACTAGCCTCGCGTCATCAGGCTCTCCTTGGGTGATTGACAGACAGATGAATGGCGAGACAATCATAACTGTTAAAATGTCACTGGGAATTCTAATGTAAGCCACTGGGAGCAGGCATACCCTACGCCCTCTTTTAAGCATTTTGGCAAATCCAGATTAGGTTACATTTCGACTGATAACATTTGATGATGATGATCACCGTGCTCAAAGGAGGGCAGTGTGATTGATCTGATAGTTAGGGTATACTATATATCTATTTTTAGTTTATGATGTGATATTGTTGATCTTATTAGATATGTATAATTCTGTATAATGTAATGACATAGTTTGGTTGTGTGTGAGATGGTGTGTCCACAGTTCAGTGAGCTGCTGATGTTCCTGGGGTGTGGACAGCTGAATAGACATTATGTACCTGAGCAAGAAAACCATCCCAGACAACTGACATAACATCAGGTCTAGTGATCTTGTAATGGAAGTGTAATGTAAAGTGAACAGAAAAATCTTCAAGAGGTCGTAATAATTTTACGCAATTGTTAATGTAAAGATGTCGTAATATAATGACGTGTAAGGTGTTCATTCCAAGTGGCAATAAACACAATCTCACAATAACTTGAAAGTGCAAAAAATATTTTATTGAATGACTATCAAAAAGTACAGAGCCCCTGAAGTGACATGGGGGACAAAAAGGATATGGAAAAATGTCAAGGTTGAAAAAAAGAAAATCTTTGGGTGTGTGGGTGCATACTCACTGGGTGGGGATGCACTTGTTTGATTTAGTTAGATACATTTTGTGGGGGGAAGAGCTGCACCCCTTTTCCTGTTGCTCATGTTTTGTTTCCCATATCAATAAATGGACCAACACAATGCAAACTTGAGTTGTGTGTCACAGCTAATAACTTCTACTACAAAAATTGTTTTACAGGCCTGGCTTGAAAGGGTTAATACTAATCATTTGGAATGCAATACATTTCCCATCACCCCTTGTATGAAAAAACATTAGAGAATGTAAATTGGATGTATTTAATTTATATATTCAGCATGGAATATCATAAATCTCTATTTTTGTGTAATTTGGGCATTTTCGGGCATGAAGGGGTTAATATCTGAAAATGCTCAAGGGATATCACCGAGCACCCTCTTGTATTTTGAAGAGGTACCCCCAAGCTACAAGAAACTGCAAAACAAGGTTCACCTATAAATCGGGCTATGGCTCCCGGACTAAAGTTTCTCACAAAGATTTTTTTTTTCCAACCTTGATTTTTTTTTAACCATATCCTTTTTTCCCCCCCATGTCACTTCAGGGGCTCCGTAAAAAAGTGTCTGATATAAACTACAACCAAAAATGTATGATGATCCAAAGTCATCATATAGGCTACTCTAATAGTGAATGAAGTGTTTGTATATTAAATTGAGCAGCTGAGGCTCTACTCCTGGGTGGTGATCAACAGGAGAGCTTCAGTCCTCCATGTGCTTCAGGGAAGAGCAGCAGCAGCTCAGGGTTCTCAGGACTCGGAGGAAGAAGCGGCCAGCCTGGCTCCTCCTGGGCTTCTTCACCACAACACCCTCTGGAACATCAGGGAGAGGAACATCACGTTACATACAGTTGAGCTGATATCACAGTATGAGATCAATCTTTTTTTCTGTTTTTAAAGCTCACCTGATTGGATGTCAGATCTCACACGCTCCACCTCACCGTTGTCAGGTGTCAGGGCGGCTGTCGGGACGGTTGTCATACCAACAACAACAGACTGGGAACAGAAAAGTATCATGTTTACAATACATCGACATCAACAGACTAAACATTCCAAGTACAGTATCTGTGAACCAGAGATGCAGAATGATAGATGTTGAAGATGAAAGGTTGACTGCAGTTCTTACCGCAGCGCTCCGTGGAGCAGATGTGTCCTCAGCATGTCCTGTCGTCTTCTCCTGCTCCTGTCCCTCAGGCTCTGTCCAGGTCCAGGACGAGCAGGACGGATTCGGCTCAGAGCGGGCGAGTGAGCGGGACAGCTGTGGCTTGACGCGACCAAGGAGGAGCGTCCGAGCCACCATGTTGGCCACCGTCAGACATCTATCCTCATCTCCTGAGAAGGCCTCGATCCCCAGGCTCCGGTTGGAGGAGAACGTCTGACGGTACTCTACGTAGAGCATCTCAGCCGTGGCCCTCTTACCGACAGAGTCCGTCAGCTTCCCCAGCTCCCGACTGAAGGCGCTGCTCTTGTGAGATCTGGCCACGGTGCCCCGGACCAGCATGCAGATCTGATCAGCCAGAGAGAGGCTCTTGGAGACCAGGTCTTCTCTCAGCGCCTCAGAGGCCGGGTAGAGCTTCTCCAGGAACATGAGGACGACGTGCCTGAGGATCGTGCCGGTGCCGTTGAACTGACATGGTTCTGGGGATTCTCCATCCTCCTCGTCATCAGCATCATAATTCTCATCATGATCATCGTCATAGTCATCGTCATCGTCATCATCATCAGCAGCAGCATCATCATCCTTGTTCAGTTTGTCCTTCACCTTCAGGATCTCCTGGACCGTCTGGTGAGCGATCTGCCTGGAGAGCCGGGTGATTCTGGCAGATGTGGCAGACTGCAGGATGGTCTTGGTGCCTGATAACTGGTGAGCACAGTTGTGGATGTTCGTCACCATGTGGAGGAGGTCCTCTGGGTCCAGGTGCCAGGTGACCTTGTCCTCCTTCTTGGTGACCTTGATCCCAAAGAGAGACAGCTGGTTCACCACGTCGTCCAGGACGGGCCACTCGTGCAACTCGATGACCTTTTCCTCCAGCTTCCCATCGTTGATCGGGATGATGGCCAAACCCAGGATGTTCCTCAGGGTGTCTGAGTGCAACACCAGCTGCTCAGGGTTCTTCGGTGGAGCTCTGCTCCCATAGGCTCCTGACCTGATCTCTGACAGCCAGCTGAGGACGGAGCTGACCCGGAGGGAGTCTGGAGGGGCTTCAAGCAGCCTCTGGACCTTGGCGGTCACAGCTCCAGTGATCCAGCGGGTCAGGGTGGGACTCCTGATGCACAGGGCCCTCCTCAGCTCCTGAGGGGAGAGGAAGTGCTGGATCCTCCTGTGGAGCGAGTGGACCATGCGCAGCCCAGTGGCCCGGTAGTAGTGGACCTGGGGAAGCAGGGCGTTCGAAGCTCCGGACAGGTTCTCCAGCACGGCCAGCACCACAGTGACACAGATGTCAGTCAGGTCCACGGAGGCTCCGTCAGAGGGACCTTCAGCCTGCTGCTGGGACCACAGGGCCTGGAGCAGCCGGGGAACCAGGTCCAGCACCACATCAGCTATGCTGCTCAGGCTGGAGTAGGGCTGGAAGGTCAGGGTGAAAGAGATGCTCCTCACAGCTCTCATTACCTCATCACGCACTGTAGTGTTGCTAGAGGAAGACACAAGTCAGTCAGATGAGAACCCAAATACACATTCTAACGTACACGCTACATATCACATGAGTCATAAATAGACACTCTCTTCATCAAAACTTCAGGTGTAGAATGAGTCAGATGTGAAGAACATGTGGAATTCTTAGAATACATGGGACTAGCCAATCAGGTAAAGGTGACTCACAGGTAGGAGAGGTCAGTAGAGGCCACTGACTCCACAGGGAGGTCGTTGTTCAACTCTGACAGCCTGGAGCTCCATCTCTCGCATCATGAGGTTGGTGTTCACCTGCCACGTCTGGCACAGGAAACAGGAAGTACCATTAGAGTCATAGCTGGGATAAGCGTTTACATTCACACACAATAAGACAATATGTGATAAGAAAAGAAGGTTATGATGACTAACTGACAGTATATCTCTCTTTTACAGTAGCTATGCTTTCCTGTCTTCTTACCAAGTGAGCAAGGTTGAGCCCTTCCTCTGATGGTCCCTGGTTGAGCCTTCAAGTCAAACACAGAGCAACTCAACTTTCCTGCCTTTTTCTATTTTCTATTCTAACACTGGCTTCTAGTTCACCCCATGGCAGTGGATGTCAATGAGAGGCCTGTACATTGTGGCTTTTAGCTGTATTCACCTCTCTGGGTTGGTGTTCCTTTGGCCCATGAGCCAGTCGCTCATATCCTCTGCTGTGACGTAGGGAGGAACGACTCCTTCATCACCCTGGCTCTTGAGCACCAGAAACTGTTTTATCAGCTTCTTCTACAAGAGATATCAGAGATTATAACAAAGTTAATTTCTATGACACATCTTAGGCTACTGTACATAGAGAGACCATACAACTACAGCATTATGTGTGAACTATTGGATTATTGAAATAGTTCAATCAAATCGCTGACATGAAAGCATTTGTAAATGTGATAGGCCTATTCATGGGTTTCAAACCTGCCATTTTGGGGACCAACACAGGTGGTTCAATTCATCTGATTGGCTCTATTGCATAGAATCCTATGCGGTAGAACTAATTAATTCATTTGATTTTCATTTGATTTTCATTCAATTCAACACCTGTGTTAGTCCCCAACATGGCAGGTCTAGGACTACATTTGAAACTCATTAAAGATAACCTCATAGGCTTACAACCATCCTGATGTTTCGCAGAACATAACCTGAGCCAGAGAGCCGCTAATTAGGCCTAAGATCCAGTCTTTTCTGAAATTAAGCACACAAAAAACATACCTGCTCATTGTAGCTGTCCTTCCAGCAGACATGGGTAGATAGTCAGCGCTCGGACTGAACATCTTGAATTGGGAAAGCAAATAGATTAGTAGGCCTATTGAATTGATTGATTAGATAGCCCCGTTAAATGTAGTCTAGATAAACCCGTAGGCTACCTGTGCAGCTGTGGGAACGACCTCGGGTAGTTCATCGATGAAATCCATGGTAGGCTTGTGTCTGTGAAAATAATATGAAAGGCACAGAAATCCAGGTAAAGGTTTTCTTTCAGGGTATTGGCGCAAACTAACAAATTCAGCGAAATCAAACATTCCGTCTCCATAGGAAATGTATACATTCTGTTTCTATGGAAAACGTATACATTCTATATACGTTTCCATGGATAAATACATTCGAAGCAAACACGCTGTTTCTAAGGGCATGCGATGTTTTGGAATGTTTCATCCGATTTCCAGAGTTCGAAATCCGACGCTTCAGTCCGACACGTACTGTGCATCGTGATCTGGTGGAACTTGGGACACTTTTTGTGAGAACCAAACGACCATCGAAAAAGTTGGTTAATCACTCCAATTGTGGTTTTTTATCATGGATCTCTGCAATATTTATGTTTGGAAATTATGTTGTAAACTAGTTTAGAAATTACAGACTACAGTAAGTATGAGACTTTCAAACAGAACCCATTCTCTCACGTTGATGGCATGTTCAGGTATGGGAAAGCTGGTAAGGAAAATTGGGACATTCATTTTCAGACCATGAAAAAAGCTTCTCACTCCAATGAATTTTTTATAGCCTAAGTTATGGATTTATATTTATATTTTGTATTTCTCTGGGCGTCGGTCTCAGCCTGCGCCAAGCCCTTCCTGTGTTCCTGTCTGTGCAGCAGCTGATTGGCTGGCTGGCTTGGTGGATCACTGCTGCAGGTTCATGTCAGTGGTCAGGACCTGAACAGAGAGAAGATGCTGAAACACAGAGGAGATAGGGGAAATCACACTGTGCTGAAACAACTTTGGAGAGACATGTCCTATCAATATCCACAGACATGTCCTATCAATATCCACAGACATGTCCTATCACTATCCACATACATGTCCTATCACTATCCACAGACATGTCCTATCAATATCCACACACACCTGGACATTATACAGATAATTGGCAAGCTGACATCTTCTGTGGCCAACTATGCAAAATATATTTTTAGAAGATAGTTCATGGATTTAGTAGACTTATTTTGTGTCCATTACAATTTGTAAGTTACAGATGGAAGGAAATAGATAGCTAGGTTAGTTAGCTAGCTACAGTAGCTAGGTGTGAGAGTCAGGTGTGCAAGAGACTCAATGATCTCTTTACTGTCTTGAAATAGACTAATGGGTGGTGAGAGTGAGAGGTGCTAAAAGGCACCACCCCGCTATCAGACAAACTAACAGCGTAGTTCATCCCTCTGCACCTCTGCTCATGTTGTAGTGTTGGCTGTGTGTGTTAGGGAGGCCGGCCGCAGGTCAGGGTCTTGTCTCCATCTTCTTGGGACACTTCCTGGTGGGGGTGGATGTTGATGTGTTTCCCATCCAGAGCACCTAGGCAGTTAGGGAAGTTCCACTGAGCCTGGAATCCATCTGCTACTTGCTGCCACTCTTCCACTGTGTCCGGGCACTGTGTGGCTGGTGCTCCACTTGAATACTACTACTACTACTACTACTACTTCTACTTCAACTACTACTACTACTACTACTACTGCTGCTACAACTACTACTACTACTAATAATAATAATAAATCTTACATCGACACCAGTCATCTGTACCAATGCGTTTTATTGTACAACAGAATTATGGATATATGGTTTTAAACTTTAAGGCAAAGGTAACATACAGTTTACAACAGTAATTAAAATAATTGTACTCCATGCAATACTATTTATGTAGAAAAATAATCCATTAACCCACTTTAGATTGCCGGGTATATACTGTATCACTTCACCCATACTATATGCTATCTTACATGTGAGAAGAATGATTTATAATTAAACAAAATGGCAATCTTTGTGGTACCTGAAACTTATTGGTCTATATGGATTTAAACTCGTTGCACACGTCTGCATTCTTTCAGGCAAGAGAAGAGAGGAGCCTTTAAAACCAAATGTCCCCATAAAAGATCCGTCTTTTAATCTTTTATACAATGGATATGAACATAGGCATAATTTAACGAGAAAATTCCATTATATGATATTACATATTCAATCAAAACTCTGCCTTTGGAATTCCTCCATAGGAACGTCACGGATTTTGAGTATATGGTGTGCGTAATTACGCACAAGTTCCTTAGAATTAAATACATGTTTCTTTGGTCCTTCAATATGAACAACTTTTGAGGTCCATTAATCAGAATTAGCTTACATCGCGGGTTAAGGGGCCATACTCGAGCCTATAAGATGAATTGATAAACTATAATTTATTATGTCATTGTATACATTTTATTCTTTACATTACAGCAAATGATACATAGCCTACACCCCGTTTTATTCTTCTTCCGTTAAATCATCGTCTGGGACGAGCCTTTTTCCCGGGTGTTGTCTCTTCTCCTCAGCCCGGCTCTTGGTCACGTTGTTTAATAACTCAAGCAACAGGTTGGCCTTACTGCAACTTCCAGGGTCCAGCACACCGCAAGGACTGTTGGCACTTAAATCCGTGCCCATGTTATCAAAGTTACGTCTGCCGGGGTGTTGGCGCTTCTCCAAGTCTTGGAGGTCCTCTGAGTCCGCCTCGTCCTCCGGGTCGCGCTTGCCGGGATGCTGGCGTTTGTTGTACATCATCAAATAACGTTTGCCTGGGTGCTGTCGTTTGAATAGTTCGCTCGGGAGCGCCGGGTTCTCAGTCAATTGTTCTAGCATTGAGCGCTTTCCAGGATGCTGCCTTTTCTTGAACTCCATAAAAGAGTCCATCTCGTCTTCCCGTTTTCCCGGGTGCTGTCTCTTCTGTACATCTCCATAATCTTCATCCTCCTCCTCCTCCTCTCGTCTCCCCGGGTGTTGCCTCTTCTCCAGGTCCTCATTATACCTCTTGCCAGGATGCTGTCTCTTCGTCATCCAGTTTGACTGAGAGGAAAATCCATCTGTAAAATGGATCAGAATAGTAGGCTACACGCTTCAGCCACATACTTTAACTGACATTTACTTGTGAATGTACAGCCCAAACAATATTGAACTGAAGTAAACTGCATGCTATTATTTCAATGAACATTTTACTCGCGCGCTTTGCTTGTTAAACTTGCGCCCTGCACTTATCCATGACATGTTATGTGACGGATCTGTTTATTTTATTGCAACCTTTTTTGCTGTGGTAATGAGGAGGGATAGTTGACGGGATAGAGATGGTCACTTAAATAGCAGCTCTCAACATTCCATCTTCCTTGGCAGACTTGGGATTTGAACATATACCAACCGCTGACTCTCGGCTTATTATTTTATAGCCCTCAGTCTGTCTCTCGACCATCGTCTTATCTTCCACTCTGTTTATCTCACTCGGTTTATCTCGCCACTCTGGGATTGGCAACAGATAGCCTACTATGATGGTTAAAATTAACGTTTGACTCAAAGTTCAATGGCAGCATTCATTCTACAGGTAAGCACAGTCCCCAAATGGGAACAGTGCATTTAAGAGTGGTCTTGTCAATGTTTCACTATCAGTATCAATAGGACAATATAGGCACTTACTTAATAATACACAATAATACTATTAATACACAGTAATAAATCAAGACACTTTGTAATCATCTCAATGTCTGTGAACCTTTGACCACAAACCACAGGAGTAAAACCCCACAAACATACACAATAGGTTTAGGTAGTTTGCGTGTTTGTTTTTTACAGTTTTAAATAATAATAAAAAATGTTGGCAATACATTGAGGTTTAGAGCAATTCGTTGTGAAAGCGTAGGCTACCATAGCCTACTGATTTAGATTTTTGCTGTAGCCTACAAATTACATCAAAATATTCTAAACGTGCCTTGTCAGATGCTGAATATTAAATAATTTACAAGAGCCGTGGGGAGTACGCATTTCGTCAATTTAAATTTATCAGCACTTTATGATAAAACAGTGATAGCATATAGCCCACGCAACTCGAATGTGAATATTTGTGTTTTTTTCCCATGAATTGTTAGTGATATCTTATAACGACAATCTATTGTATTGCACTGTGCCAAAATATATCCAAATGCCTCCATTACGCACCGTTTGCGCCATCGTCATCCTCTATCTTTTTCAGAATTGAACGGAGCAAAAGACTCTCGGCTCTCTGTAGTATGATGTCGTCGATAGTCTTTCGGTTCCCTTCCTCGTCCTCGGCGGGGATGCCCTGTCCTTGACATACTGTCAGGTTGCAGACGATTAGAGAAGCCAGAACAAGGACGCACGCCGACTTCATGGCAACGGAGCAGTTCCTGTGATGAGAAGGCAGGTGACGAGGAAGGAAGAGAGAATAATTATTAATTGATTTATTCATTCACCTCAAAGTTCGAAGATACTTAGTGTAGTGGTGCGCGTAAATTCAAGATGGGGTTAGTTAATTCTGTGAACACTGTTTAATTAACAAAGTTGCACATGTGTCCATTGAAAACACAATTTAACAGACCCAAACTCACCTATATGATGAAGAAAATTGTCCGGGATGTAGTGGCACGCAGCAGGTTTAATAATCTTAAATCGCACCAGTTTCCTCTGTCCCTCGCAGCGGTTGGTGACCCGGTGAGGCCACGTTTAGAGGTATGTGCCGATACTTTGCGTCTCGCCATTTATAGTCAACGGTCGCCCTCGTCACACCAACCACGATGTAGTTAGTTCACAGGATTCCTCGTCTTCGTCACGAATCCGTGCGCAAGTTGTCAGATTTAAACTCCAGAGGACGCTGTCCGGTTCCTACCGAAAACTAGTTTCAGCTGAATCACCGGTCATATGGCACTTTATGATAATGACTGTGACAGAGAGAGAGGATGCATTCATAAATAAACTGTCATTCATAAAGCACTGTAAATACATTAGCGTGGCATTCATTTAGCAATTTGGCAGAATAACGTTTACTATTTAATTCAAGCGTTGCTTATCCTTTTGAAAACATATGAATTTGGATAACGTTGCCATGCACTCACCAATTGTTTTGTGCGGGTTTTTGAATGGATTGTGTGCCAGGACAGCCCTATAGGGCATTTCAGTGGGAAAACAAGTTGATCTTTAAATCAATTTAAATCCTTATGGACAACAAGGAGAACTCTATATCACCATGGCGGGGTCACCATGACTGGGTCACAGATACGAGGCAGGAAGGCCCACTGAAACCCAAGCGAGCCTATGAGGAATGGCCCTCACGCGCGAAGATACTGTACCGCTGATTCCTTCAGTCCCTGTTGGAATTGAGCTCAAATAATTTTCCGTTCTTTTGCGAGGCGCCTCGGCAGCGTTCTCCTTGACCTACAATCAACTGAAGCCTGTGTAAAAAAAGATGACGTCAGGAATGGATTGCCA
Source organism: Borostomias antarcticus (assembly GCF_949987555.1). Taxonomy (NCBI): domain Eukaryota; kingdom Metazoa; phylum Chordata; class Actinopteri; order Stomiiformes; family Stomiidae; genus Borostomias; species Borostomias antarcticus. The sequence continues at coordinate 19,346,629 of NC_140244.1, read as the reverse complement.
TAATTAATATATGCAATGTGCTGTCACGTCCAATACTTCAAATCAACGGTTACAATATCCATACCATGCAAGAATATCAGGTGTGCTGCGCGAATGATTTCCTAGATTTGACTGGTATGGTGACAATTCATGGAGCTATATGATAGCTCCAATATAATCGATGTGTCAGGTTGTTTGGTTATAGACATGTGAGGCGTTCTATTCGGGGACCAAGGCCAAGAAACGCCCTCTTATGCAACCAACCATGCCACCGAACATTAGCCTATCACATTGGCCTTTCAAATCAGACTTCAGGAATGTGGGAATGGGTTCAACTTAATTCGCCTCATGAGAGTGCTGTCATGTCCTTCAGCTGCTTTAGTGGACATCAGATGTTGAGAGTAGATTCTAAAACATGCTCTCATAATCCGCAGGTTAGACATCAGTCTTACCACCATTGATCAGTACACCGGACACAGCAGACTATCTGGCTGACCACTGGTTAATCAACCAATCAATCAACCAGTCAACCAACCAATCAATCAACCAACCAATCAATCAATCAATCAATCAATCAATCAATTAAGCAATCAAGCAACCAAGCAATCAATCAATCAATCAATCAATCAATCAATCAATCAATCAATCAATCAATCAATCAATCAATCAATCGATCGATCGATCAATCAATCAAACAACCAATCAACCGATCAATCAATAAACCAATCAATCAATCAATCAATCAATCAAAGCTTTATTTGTATAGTGCATTTCATACACTGGTTACATCTGTCTGCAGGTACCTGCACAGGTCAACAGCCTTTTATTATGTGTGCCTCACCAGAGACACTGGACATAATAAGTGTCAGACTGCGCGTGTGTGTGTGTGTGTGTGTGTGTGTGTGTGTGTGTGTGTGTGTGAAAGAGACCCAAACTGTGCGATTACTGACTTCAGAGCACACAGTGGCGGTAGCACAATTAACACCAGAGCATGTCTGATCTGTAAACGCTGCACTATCTCCGTCTTCTCTCTGCTTCACAAACTGTAATTGCAGTGAATAAGAGATCTGCACAGGGACCCAATCAATTATATCCCCAGCTGTCAGGAAAAAACATCAGTCGTTCGTTTCAAAGCAAATGTTTTGAGAAAAGACATTCTTTCATTCTTCATTCTCTAAAGAGTATTTTTGGGAGCCATTGGAGGAAGCCCTGACTCAAAAACTAGTTTTAGAATTCAAGATTAAAGACTTCAAGATTTGTTTTATTAGCTATGTACAGTATATAGTTCACACATACTAGGACATGGGTATTGAATGGGATTCTACTCTGTTTCTCCAAAAGGTCTATCCTCCAGGCAGTGGCTGCAAAAGAGAACAACATCTCAGCCAACCCCCCCCCCCCCCCCCCCCCGCTTAGATAAAAGTGAAATAAATAAAGGGTAACTCTTCCTGCCGTCATTTGGTCCCTTTTTGGTTGTTGCAGTTTCTGGCGTGACACTGCATTCTGGAGGTTGTGTCCTGTTGTGGTGCTAGGCTGTGATTAAAACAAGCTTTTCTCTCTCATCACAACACAACACAAAGGAAGCCTGCTAGCAGAGCTGTTGTAAGTTAGAAAACCATAACAATTAAGGAGTAGGTTTACAGTATGTACTGGTGAAGAGGACAGGCTAAATATACACCATGGACAGGCGGGCCATAATGATCCTCCTCATTTTCACACTCCACTGTTTGCTCCTCTCTCTCTCTCATTTACTTATTATTTTCTCTCGTCATGATCAAGGTTTTCTGTGGATAAGAAATGTGGGAATTTTGAAACAGTCAAACTGAACGGACTAGCCTATCCTTCAGTTTAGTGGCTCCACACCAGCCTTTTGCAATTAGAGTGCTATCGCAATTGTGATAAAGTACATGGATAATGTATTTTCCTCTTTGTTCATGTAACAGTAGGCTTTCGTCTGTCTTTGTTGAGACGACTCAGTGACCCTCCGGGGACAGCTCGTCTCCGAGTCCTCACAGTAACTACTCCTGACAGGGGACAGTCTCTGAGTGCAGCTCTGCTATGACACCATCCATTTTAGGAAAGGAAACGTTCTCCACCCTGCGCTTAATGAAGCCCTCCAGCTCCAGCCTTCCTCACTGCTTAAATAATGGGCCGACTCTACAGTAGCTGGTGGTGGTGGAGGAACACCCCCTACGAAGGACGAGAAACACCAACAGACCATCATCCATTCCTCCCTACACAGCTAAAGAGTATTCACTAAAATGCCTGTTTGGAGTTTTCCTTCACTAAATGCAAATGAAACTTTGTTCTGTGAAACTACAATCAGGAGACTCGCATCTGGGACTCGGGCTCAGATCTGAGTACACAACGTCCAGTTCATTTGATTCGTGTGAACGCTGTGTACCGGACCCAGGAACGAATCAACAAACCACTTGAAATGGTGACTTCAAGTATGGTTCATGAATACTCAGGTACTGCTCACATCAGGTGTGGAAAAACACCAAAACACAGAAGTGGACAGCTGTCGACTCCATTGTATGGGCTTGGGCCCTTGCAATTGGTGTGCTTTTATACACTGGAGGGACCAACTAAACATGGACAAATGTGAAGCAAATAGCAAATAGGAGAGTACTGAAGCTCACAGATCATCTTTTAGAAAGAAAATAATTTGGTGCACAGATCACTGTGAGTGTCTTCTTCAGGCACTTCTTCTTCTTTCTCTGAAGAAGACACTCTTCTTTCTCTGAAGAAGACAAGACAGATCTGTGCACCAAATACACGTTTTTCTAAAGATGATCCATGATTCTGCTGGTCCTTTACTGAGAGCACCAGTCCTCATGTCCATAAGCAGATTTTAGCGCATGAACTTTCACAAAATTGGACTAAATATCAACAAATGTGACTAATGTGAAAGCCGAGCGATGGGGGCGTAATCATACTCATGCGCTGTTCAATCAAAGCGATTTAACCTAATATGGAAACACCCTGAGGCGCTCAGAGGGGAAGGGAAAGCAAAAACAGTCAAGCAGAGACGGGTCACACAGATGGAGTCAAAATACACTGAGGCTGAACTGTCCAGGGTCCAGAGAGAGAGTGAGAACAGACAGACAGACAGACAGACGGACAGACAGACAGACAGTGAGAGACAAACAGACAGACAGACAGACAGACAGACAGACAGACATACAGTGAGAGACAAACAGACAGACAGACAGACAGACAGACAGACAGACAGACAGAGAGACAAACAGACAGACAGACAGACAGACAGACAGACAGACAGACAGACAGACGGACAGACAGAGAGGCAGACAGACAGACAGACAGACAGACAGACAGACAGACAGACAGACAGAGAGAGACAGACAGGCAAACAGACAGACAGACAGACAGACAAACAGACAGACAGAAAAAACAGACAGACAGACAGACAGACAGACAGGTGAAACCCAACCACTGACAGAAAAGCGAAGAGGTCAGGTAAGAGGTAAGCAGGTGTGACCAGACGCGAACAGGCAGCCAACCGGGGCCGCAGGCTCTCCGCTAGTGGGACAACCAACCACTGAGAGAGAGATCGGATGAAAGCAGAAATCAACACCACAGAGACTCAAACAAGTAAACAAACATGGCGAGGGGTGTGTGGGCGGACGTGTGGATGGATGGAGCGACGCCCAAGCCTCCTCTTCATGCGGACACTGCCCAGCCAGGGGTCACAGTGGCAGAGGGTGAGTGACAGGTACAGGCCCTGGTGGTGGCAGGCCGTGTGGGGGGGTCAGGGGGGCTCAGGGAGGATGGATGGTTCTCTGACGAACAGGCTGTGTTATTCTGGGTGCTCTGTACTCTCCAAATCAAGCCAAGAACAGCCAGACTGCATATTTTATGTGATGATTAATGCATTTTAGTCTTGCATAGCCGGACCTCCACACTTCGTTTACACTGTGCCAGCGCCGGAAAAAGGACTGGCTTGACTCATTACCATTCGGGGATGGGGGGGGGGGGGGGGTTTCTTCTTTAAACTAATCACATGTCTTCAGTGGAGCAGATGTTCACGTAGTCTGGATTGAATCTGATTGGGTGGACAACAGATTTCACTGCTACTGATTGGGCAGTAATAAACGAATGACAAAGCTTATCCCCAAAAACCTACATCAATTGAGTCAGACTAAATGCATTTTAACATGATAAGGAATTCAACATAATGATGCTGTAGACCTTGAATCAAAATCTTGAATTTTGTGTTTTGCTACTAAGACTCAATGCAAAAGAAAAGGACTAATACTAACTCTCTCTCTCCCTCTCTCTCTCTCCCTCTCTCTCTCCCTCACTCTCTCTCTCTCTTTCTCTCTTTCTTCTCTCTCTCTCTCTCTCTCTCTCTCTCTCTCTCTCTCTGTTGTAGGTGATATTGCTTTACTCTGACTTTACCCAGAAGCTTGCTATCATTTGTCCTCCGAGACAGACAATGAATCTTTCTCTCATCTCTCAATCCCAAAGGTACAACAGAATCCATGCATAGAGAGAGAGAGAAATGGAGAGAGAAAGAGAGTTAGGTTTGCATTATTTATTTTCAAATGTCTTTAGCTTTGTGGCCCAACCATGTGAGAATCCCATTATCTCTCAATAACCTGGCAGGCGCCTGTGTGTTTTTCTCCAGTCAGAGACGGTGATTAGCGCGCTGCTACCATATGCTCCAGCTCGCTCATCATCTTGCTCACTCTCTGTTCCTCCATCTCTGTCCCCCTCCACCCCCACAACCCCCTACATCACAGACAGGTAGTATCTGAGACCAGGAGTAATAGAAGAAGATGGTCTTTCAATCTCAATGCTTCAGTGAAATGCAAATCTGGAATTCACATATTTATATTTTGGAGAGGTTATGGTGTGAAGACAAAGTGGGGTTGGTGTTGGGGGCATTTTAAATGCTGATAAACTATCTCAAGGTCAGTTTTTCCTTTTCACCTTAAAGTGGAGGGTGGGGCTCTGGGTATAGGGTGAGCTGCCCTGGACTCTAGCTGTGGTTAACTTCCATCCAGAACGGTCTGTGTCATCTGCAGGAGTGCCAGTCAGTCATATCCGTGAGGACTCGCGCTTGGTGTGACCCGCTGCCTGATCCCCTCTCCTCGGCCTGATTGACCGTTCCGCCAGGACCTTGGTGATGTCACAGTTTAGGCTGGGAGTGAGCTCTGCCACCCAGAATCACGTTTTGTGTGAGCGCCTGCGGGGCACTTCAATCCTGGACAGATGATGCAGAGAAGCATCGTGACGTGTTGAGGGGTCCAAAGGGATCATCATCAGAATTTCTACCGCACAAAGTCATTTGTGAGAGCTGTATTGGGTGGGTGAAGAATAGCTTAGGTAATATCAAGTATTTTCTTTGAGCTTCGGATGATAAGAGCCACTATAGGAGATTTTATGAGAAACGTGCCAGCAGCTGCTTTCACACCATATCCCTATAATCTTCTGAATATGAACAAGGGAAGCATTTATATTCAAAATGATCCCAATGGTATTCTCAGAGGTGAATCTCTGAGTATTTTCACATGAGAGTGGGGGATGTATGTGGCCCCTGGCTAAGACCTATCTATCTATAGTTTTTTTTCATCAATCTGTAGTTATGAATCGCTAGTTGTGCTTACATAGAGCGAGGGCTTGTTGTGGATTTCACATGCCTCTGTAATATGATCTTTAGAAACGTGTTTAGAAACGAAATATAGCTTCCCCACTTGCTCCAGCACGCATGCGCACAGCGTGCAGACTGGCTATTCTCCGTCTGTAGGCTACACTCGCGGCTCACATTCTCTACGCTACGATCGACTTGTTGGTGCCTGGAATATTGTGTGCAATATGGCAGAATATTTATCAGATTTTGAGGATATAGAAGATGACTTAGAATATGATGGAAGCCATGCTTGTTTTCAATGTAAATGTAGTAGAAATTGTGTATTGGACCGGGGTGGGGTGGGAGGGGGGGGGGGGGAAGGGGAAAAATGTGGACCCTGACTTTCAAATACCTGTCATTCAATAAAAATATATATATATTAAAAAAAAAGAATATGATGGAAGCCGATCGTAGCTTAGAGAATGTGAGCTGCGAGTGAAGCCTACTCTCTCTCTCTCTCACACACACACACACACACCACACACACACACACACACACACACACACACACACACACACACACACACACAAAATCCTTTTTATCTGTCTAGCTGTTGCCTTTTTTATTGTTTACTCAATCAGATGGTGGACCAGGGAGGAGGTAGGCTAAGCGCTGCCTGATTGTGTCTGTGTGGGCATGAGCGCGAGCGGCTAGTTACGCCGGCCTCGTGATCGATGAGTCACCGGGGGGGGCCTGATGAGCGGGACGTTTGCACATCTCAAAACGTGTCACCTTGTATCGCCAAGACGTGCCCCTGCCAGGGACCCTCTGGTTGACAGGTGGGTGAACAGCCTGTTCGTGACTCTGGCTATCGGTGACGGTCTCTGGGCTGGCTATAGAGGAGAAAGGCCTCTGGAGACCGTTGGGCCTCCACCCAGGGAACAGCGCTGCATCTCTATAGCCTGGCACTCCTCTGAGACGCATGTCTGGAGCAGAACTAATAAAGTTGTTTTAATTATGTTGGGGTGACGTTGTCAGATTGTCTCGCCACCATTGTTCCACCGATGATGCTGGCTGTATCTTTACTAACAAGGTTGCATTCGTGCCAGACTTTCTGTAATTTCTGGGAGCTATAGTGGGTCAGTCTGAATTTGGCCAGTATTATATCACTTAAGCTAACAGGGTCATTGTTGTTTTCTGAGATGACAACACAAACATGTTTACAGTAAAGAGGAGTGACAGGTTGTCCTTTGTGCTTCTCCTCAGGCATGGATGAAGACGGGTCTGAAAGGTCAGCTGGAGATGATGTGGTCAGATGTTGGTGTTCCCTTTTGAGCTTTGATGGAGAGGTCTGACATTTGGAGTGTGGGAACTTCATGTCGACTTGAAGGAAAAACTTCAAACAGAACATATAAGGCATGTACCATCAACCAGCTACGGATCTATCATGGGAGAAGACAGACAGAATTTAATTGGTGTTCTCATTATATTCAGCCTGTTGCATGATACAGTAGGACAGACAGAATTCAGTGTCTTTGTCACCCACTGTCACCATTATTATCGAACCGCATTCCAACTGTCACTTTCTCTAACCTCTAAAAAGCAGATTTGTTGCCAATTAGATGGATATATGTCAGGAATTACAAACAAACAATCTGTTCTATTCTAAGCTTGTAATGTACATTCCACGCAGTTACCCAACTACTGCTAAGTGGACAATGGAACATAGTGTTGCTAGTTTCACTGTGAAGCCCAACCATTATATTTACAAGATACATGATAATAACATATTTTAAATGCGGGCTGTAACTTAAAGTGACCGAGAGGACAGTGATTGGTTTTGTGTACGGCACAATAGGGCTGCCACCTGTACGTTTTAAACACAAACTAAATACCCACAAAATAATGACAGGTCCATCAATGCTCTCGCTGCATCGCTGATTACTAAGACCCAAGCTCCTGGTGAATGCCTCTGACTGAAAAGAAAACAGCTCTCTCTTGAACAGGCCCTGTTTAGTGGGGCCAGTGACTGATCTTGGGGCTTTATTTTGTAAGGTTCCCAGAGAAGGAGCCTTTGTATGGGGTTTGCTTAGCTCTGATGTGGGGGAGGCATGACCAAAGAGGGACAGATGGCTCCACATCTGGCTGTGTGTGAGTCAAACTGAATGGTGCTGCATCCTTTTGTTGTCAATGGAAATGTATTGAATCAGAGAGAAAGTAAACTGATTTGGGCATAATGACACTGTAAAGTGGACACAATAAGATAGAGATTGTGAGGGTTTAGGTGGTCTATCAGTTGCAAACACACACACACACACACACACACACACACAAACAAACCTACAGACACACACACACACACACACACAAACAAACCTACAGACACACACACACACAAACAAACCTACAGACACACACGCATGCGCACACACACACACACACAGATAAAGAGGCTACACATGTAACACCCTCCCCTGCTGTAATTATGTAAACCGCCTACAATTCTATTACATTGTTGTGAGGCGAAATGCCTTGATATTCGTCGAGACATTTCTGAACGCCAAAACCTATCAATTCACTGGGGCAAACGAAAGGTCTACCTCAGCAGGATACTGTTTCTGGGGTCTTGTTTACCCGTGGATGACTTATTCTTCTGTCTATACATCAGATACTGTATTTATTCCCATAAGGAAAAAGGTCAAATGCCATGTTAGAGAGATTCTCTCCCTACTTGATGGGAATCCTGAGGTATCTGTCTCTATTCATCCCTCATCCCTCATTCACCCCCCCCCCCCCTTGTTTGGCCTTCACCAAACCATAACTGCCCAGATAGCCAGGAGTGACCGGGAACGTTATGGGTGAGATTGATGGCGGTGTGGCTCAGGATTGTCTGGCGACATCGTTGTCTTTCCATCAGTCGTTTCTCTCTCTTATACCTCTGTACACTTCTCCACCTCCGTTCTGCATCTGAAGAAACGTTTCTGGGGTCGGCTTGTCTCTTGTTTTATTCCTCCCCCCTCCCCCCTCACCACCCCTCCCTCCACCCAACCCCCTCACCACCCCTCCCTCCACCCGACCCCCTCACCACCCCTCCCTCCACCCGACCCCCTCACCACCCCTCCCTCCACCCAACCCCCTCACCACCCCTCTCTCCACCCCTCCCTCCTCACCACCCCTCCCTCCACCCTCCCCCTTCACCACCCTCCCTCCACCCTCCCCCCTCACCACCCCTCCCTCCACCCTCCCCCCTCACCACCCCTCCCTCCCCCCTCCCCCCTCACCACCCTCCCTCCACCCTCCCCCCTCACCACCCCTCCCTCCACCCTCCCCCCTCACCACCCCTCCCTCCACCCTCCCCCCTCACCACCCCTCCCTCCACCCAACCCCCTCACCACCCCTCCCTCCACCCTCCCCCCTCACCACCCCTCCCTCCACCCAACCCCCTCACCACCCTCCCTCCACCCTCCCCCCTCACCACCCCTCCCTCCACCCAACCCCCTCACCACCCCTCCCTCCACCCTCCCCCCTCACCACCCCTCCCTCCACCCAACCCCCTCACCACCCCTCTCTCCACCCCTCCTTCCTCACCACCCCTCCCTCCACCCAACCCCCTCACCACCCTCCCTCCACCCTCCCCCCTCACCACCCCTCCCTCCACCCAACCCCCTCACCACCCCTCCCTCCACCCTCCCCCTCACCACCCCACCCTCCCCCCTCACCACCCCTCCTTCCACCCTCCCCCCTCACCACCCTCCCTCCACCCTCCCCCCTCACCACCCTCCCTCCACCCTCCCCCCTCACCACCCTCCCTCCACCCTACCTTATCCGCAGTTTAAACTCGCCCTTCATTTCTGTGATCAAAGGAGGAGTGTGCGTCGTGGCGGGGTGTAATTTAGCTTCTGCCAGAGTGAGAGTTGGCTCTCATATAGAGGTGGGGGAGATAATGGCTTTTTGACCAGGTCCAGCTCCAGAGACCCCCCTGCAGTCCTGTGATACTGACAGACCAAGGTGATTGACTTTTGATCCCCTGTCAAAATTCTGCCGGCCCCCCTGTCGAGGGCCATCAGTTTCGTAGTGGTGTGGGAGTTCAAGTAAATTGTTTTTTAAAAACCCACTTGAGTTGACGTCTGGGTCCACTGAGTGTTTGTGAATGACGAACGAAAACTAATTGAGTAATTCACAAAAAAAGCAAAAAACGATTGAAGTAGTAATTATATCGTCACAGGTCATTTTGCTTCTAGGCTTTCATGACTGCAGATTACTTTGATGTCATTTAAGCCATTTTCCAGCAAAGGGGTCAGAAAGGGACCGCCCCCGGTGTCCGTCCGTCTCTCCCTGTTCGCTGCCGGTCAGACAACCCTGTTACCGTCCCCAACTGATGGAGCGGAGGAGCAGACGATCAGCATGACTCACCGGCCGTAACCAGCCCCCGTCCAATCACCCGAACCCACATTCACACAGCACACGAAGACCACTGGCCCAGGATAACCTCTCAGAATATTGACATTCAAAGCAATTATCGACCGTTTAGGGGTTTGCTTTTTTTCTTGGTGATACTGCAGGAGCATTCTCAGCGGTGTGCGCATTTCCACAGTTCCAGCTTGCAGCTTTACTGTAACTCTACTACTGAGTCTTTATGTCTGCTGCTTTGATGCCTAGCCCAGCTGGACGCTGTAGGGAGTAGTAGTAGTAGTAGTAGTAGTAGTAGTAGTAGTAGTAGTAGTAATTTATTTCAGTCTTTAGCAATTTACACACATAGGATTCATTGAATGTAACACATAGGACACATTGAATGTAATATATAAAAAACACATAGGAGTAAGACTGAAAAGGTGTAGGCTGAAGCCATAGCTTATAATGCCTACCCTTTTTACATTAAATCATAATATAAAACAGTATAATATTTAAACAGTAGCAAAGTCATACATGATCAAACAGAGACAGGAAGGTCCTGTTCCCACTCTATCACACTGCTCAGACGTGTCTCTACGAGTGAGAGGGTCTGATGTCTTCGTTGTGAGGTGAGAATTGGCCTGGGAGGGGGGGTCTTGTGTCCTGGGTTTGGCTGTGAAGTCTTGCCTGTGCATGTATGTTGAGGAGGTTGACTCCCTGATGTGATGCACTGTGACTGTCATCAGGGGACCTGTGGAGAGTGTTTTGGGCGGAGCTCCTGATGGTGTGATCTTGTGGTGGTTCGTGTGATGTGTGATGTGAAACCATGTCTGTGTGTGTGTGTGTGTGTGTGTGTGTGTGTACTGTATCATGTAGAAGCTTGGTCACCACAGGAGTTGCGAAGGTTGGTGCTGGAAGCTATGTTTAGAAGGTGTCCTGCTATAGTGTGTGGGTGGTAATTACGGACTACTGGGATACTGGAGGTCTGTAACTGTAATTATGGGAGTTTCCTGACAGGACAACCAGCCTCCTGCCATCCCATTCACCTAAGAAAGAAAGAGAGAGAGAGAGCGGGAGAGAGAGAGAGGGAGAGAGTCAGAGAGAGAGAGAGAGAGAGGGAGAGAGTCAGAGAGAGAGAGAGAGTCAGAGAGAGAGAGAGAGAGAGTCCGAGAGAGGAAGAAAGGGGCAATCGGTAAAAGAAAGTGTGTGTGTGTGTGTGTGTGTGTGTGTGTGTGTGTGTGTGTGTGTGGTGGCAGGTTGTATTGGTAGTGGAGATAATAGAGTTGAGGGAGGAGGAAGCACACAGGGCACAGAGAGGAAGCAGCAGCTTGCAGCAGAAATCCAGAGCTGTAATCAACTGAGAGGGAAAGGAATCACATCCCGTTTACTCATAAACAACCCACCCCTCTCGCTTTCTCTGTCTCTTTTTTCCTCTCTCTTTTTATTTATCTCTATCTCTATCTTTCCTCACTCACTCACTCACTCACTCACTCACTCACTCACTCACTCACTCACTCACTCACTCACTCACTCACTCACTCACTCACTCACTCACTCACTCTCTTTCTTTCTTTCTTTCTTTCTTTCTTTCTTTCTTTCTTTCTTTCTTTCTTTCTTTCTTTCTTTCTTTCTTTCTGTCTCTCTCTCTGTCTCACCTTCTGAAAATAGTTATCTTCTTTTCAGCCCCCCTCCCCATTGGCTGTACAGTAAGACCTGATTCTGTCTCTGCCAAATTCATTACCTCCGCCCCAGCAGGGTGTGAGGTCATGTTTTTGGTGGCATGGGTATATCTATATATATATATATATATATATCTATATATCCGTACGTCTGTCAGCAGGATAAACTACTGGACCGATCTTCATGAAACTCAGTGGAGGGTTGTAGCATGGGTCAACTAGCAACCCATTCAATTCTGGAGTGGATCAGAATCATGGGGCGGGTCCACGAGCTGCCCAAACACAGCCGGGTCGGCCATTCACCTCCATTCATTTTTTTGACAAAATTTTTTTTCATTCATTCATTCATTCATTCATTCATTCATTCATTCATTCATTCATTCATGCATTATTTATAATCAAAATTACACAGAGTAATTATACTAATTTCCAATGTTGGCGCATAATTACATCAACATGAGCATTAATCAACATCAAGAAAAAAAATATGAACAAGAATAAACAAAATTATATAAACAACAATCAATGAACAAATTACATGTACAAGAATCAATTCATGAAACTCGGTGGAGGGGTGTAGCATGGGTCAATTTAGAACCCATTCACTTTCAGCATGCACAGAGTCACGAAATGCATTCAGGGGCGGAGGTCTGTGCTCTCTGAGCACCATTTCTAGTTTACTACTGCAGTTGGAAAAATTATTCATCCCTCCTCTCTCTCTCTCTCTCTCTCTCTCTCTTTCTCTCTCTCTCTCCCTTTATCTCCCCTCCTCCTCCAGACCTCCCCTCATAATCTTTCTCTCAAGCCCCTCTCTCTGTCTTCCCATAGACAGTCACACATACACACCTCCGTGTCACCTCTCTCAACCCATTAAGTGCTCTGGCTCACCACTCGTCTCCTTGCTTCCTATCTTGAAAACTATTCCACCTGGTTCTATTTTACCTGGACCTATTTTAAGCTACCAGCAAATCCTCCCCAATAATCAAGTGGGCCCTCTGCCATCTTCCTCTCTCTCTCCATCCCTCCATCCCTCCCTCATGCTCTGACAGGTCCCAGTAGGGAGCTCATCTCAGAGCTGACAGCAGTCTACTGGCTCCACTAAAGAACACATGAATAAAACATGCAAATTATGTGTGTGTGTGTGTGTGTGTGCGTGTGGATTGTGTGACATCCGCCAACCAGTATATGAATGTGAGTCTTATGGAATAACTATGAGCCCATCATACATGAAATATGCTGCTCTCATGTTTGATGTAGACTATCACTGTCAAATCTTCTGTCTCCATGAACCTTAAAACACTCTCTTTCTCTCTCTCTCTTTATTATATACCATACAGTGTGTACAGTTGGGAGTTCCTAGCACTTGCAATGCTGCGGCATTTCACAGGAAATCGCGTGGGAAATGTTGTGGGATTTCAGACAGGCATTATTTCATTTTAGGGATGCACCACCGCCATTGTCTCACAGTTTATTCCTTCTATAGTCTACGAATGAAGACAAGCCTGATCATTGCATCATTAAAGCAATACATAGCGTTTTCTCAGAACTGCGCCCCCACAGGCTCTGCAAGTACTGTCGTACTGTCGTAACTTTATTAGGACTCGCTCTCTTCTTCACTGTCACGGATAGATTAGATTCGATTAGTTTTATTGTCATTGCACATAAAAAACGCATGATAAAAAACGCATGATATCCATAGACACGGAATAGTTAGCTTCCACTGAATGCTGCGTCCTGGGGGCGCGAGTTTTAAAAGATAATAATAAATGTAAATGCATTATCTTTCTGAGTAGACTGTTTGGATGATTCGGCTTACTTTTAGTAAATTTAATTGGAGAATTAGTACCAGACATGTTTGTAAAGGTCCAAATATCGCGATGTATTGCTTTAAATTTCACATTCTTTAATTTAAATTCTCTGTTGGAAAGCACTTCGAGCTGCATTTATCTGTATGAAAGGTACTATATACAAATAACGTTTTTATTGCTATTATTATCTCAAACACATTTTTTCTCCATCTGGATGTAATTTAATTATTATGCACATATCTATCTACAGTATATATCTCAGTAACTGACGTCAGGTCAAGACAAGAGGGCCATGATGTCTGTTAAGTCATCTGCGCAAAATAGCAAAGTTTGTTGTTATCAACTGGTATTGCTAACAATGACTAACAATAGCTAATTTGCCTAGAACTACAAAGATGGGGTGAAAGTAAGGTTTTTGTGTTTTGTTTCTGGAATGCATTGAACTGGGATGTGACGCCACAATTGACTGCAATTTCTCCATTATACCACAATGCAACGCTGTCATGTTTTACTTTAGGAGAAGACGTGAAGAAGACGGTAGCTATCAATGGCTAAAGCAGCTAGCTAACGTTACAATAATTCCTCTATTTTGCTGCTAACGCGAGTTTGAGTTTGTCTCCGTTCCTGCCCAAGAAACAGAAGTTGAACCAACAGCATCAAAATATCTACAGGAATCATCGTTGAAACGTTAGCTAGCTGGTTTTTAGCCACCGACAGCTACCGTTAATATTATGGAGGAAGGAAGGTGCTGTCGTGAGCTTGTGAGCTAACTGGCTATCATGGTCTTATACTGTGCAACTTCACAGCTTGCTATTAGCAGACATCACTAAAGTTGACAAAACCACACTTGCACATCATTAGAATTTCAACCATTTATTTGGGATTTAACATTCAATTGAATGTGGAAACTGAATACTACCTGTTATTTCAACCTGCTGCCATCAGTGCTTGGGTTGTTTACATGATACTGGGCGTGTCCATGAATACCTGATGCAATGATGTTCCATGTAGTGTCCGAAAACTGTTTACCTTGTTCCATTAGCCCCGATGTGACCGCAGAGATACGCTGTCGCTCCTCTAATCTGGAGTCACGTATAGGATATAAAAAAGGGTGACCGGACTATTCCAAACGGCGAATTTCAAATCTGACGCTCACCATGCATTCCTGTAGATTTCTTTTGTCATGTCGGTGCCTTGTTGGGTCGTTTATAGGTGAAATAACCACTGTTATAGCCTATTTTTCACTCACTGTTCCTTCGTTTCAGGGTTTTCCGCTTCTTCTTCTATGCTATACCGGAAATAGCGCGCACTCTGTGCGATGCGTTACAGTGCGCGCTATTTGTATTTGTATTTGGACGCATTGTGACCACATTGAACACAAGTGTAAACACAAATGTGTTTTCAATCCACATACAGCAATGTTAAACCAATATGACATTCGGTTGTCTGAGCTACTGTAGATAGAGCGATCAGATCTCAATCGGATTTCGCTGGAGACCATTGACACCAGGTGTAAATGTAATCAGGTTAAATCATATCTACAGTAGATACTATCTGGATATGAGATGCATATTAATGCAAGGTGTAATGTACTGTTTATTGCCCTGACCCCACTATCCTAGGCCTAAACAATGAGACCTCACCAGGGGGCTATCGTTGCTCTCTGTAATGTTTACTTCAGCTGTTGACTCTCAGACCTAGCCTACTCACTGATAATTGGCTAGTGAAGTATTTGCATATGCATGTCACACACACACTGTTTATAATCTGTTTTCATGTATTTTTCTGTTTTGCTCTTAGTGGATGTTCCTTTCTCTTTGAGCCTGACTTTGCAAACTTGTAAACTATTTGGAATAAAATTAACCAGCTTGGACTTGCAAAGATTAACCTTGGCATTCTCGACTACTCTTTTCTTAATTATTAGAATAAATCTATAACACAGGTGTAAAGGGGGTCGATGCATATTTGACATGAAAGAAGTTATGGTTTGGGGACTATGAGGTGTGTGGCTAACCGCTGGCTAGCATCGTTTTTTTTTTGGCAATTATTTTTGACAACTGGACAGTTGATATGTTGTACAGCAAATATGCAGTAGTCTAATGTTAAAGGAGTAGTAAAGGGAAAATGCATGTTTAGCCCTGTTTTAAGATTACTTATGATCATATACAATGGTTCAGATCAAAACGTTGACAAAGCTAGCATTTTCGAGAAAGTTGATAATTGCTCTACCACCGTTTTGGTCATACAATGGATGTGGATGGGCATCTTGAAAAATCATTCAAAAACATGTGTAAGGGGGCTGGTTGGCTAGCTGACCCAAACGCAGGACCACGGACACAGACGGACAGTTCCAAGCCCAGAGGGCGGTTTAATACAATAGCGACGGTACAGAGGGCAAGGCAAAGGGTAGTCAAGTTCAGGCAGGGGTCAATCGATCAACAAACAATGTCCAGAAAACGTAATCCAAGCCGTGGTCGAGGTCCGGGGAGAATGGGTCGGGGAAGCCGTGTGTCAGTCCAGGGAAAGAGCAGCAAACAAACCGGAATCTGGAGGAGTGGAGAGTAGAATGAGTAACACGGAAAAAAACAACTATAATAACCACTAGCACGGGAACTTAGAAAACCACAACTTGCCACAAGGAATCTTAGGGAAGAACTGGCGACGAACGTTGGGAAGACCGGGTTCTTATAGGGGAGGTGATTGGATGATTAGTGGCAGCAGGTGAGCTGCGCCCTCGGAGCTGGTTAGCAGAAACGTCTTCAGGTGTGCGGGGGTGATTACGTCGGAGGGCACGCAGAGCGCGCGCTGAAGTGGAAGGCCGTGGCGTGCGTGCTGCGGGAACGGTGGTGGGAGCTGGAGAGCGCGGAGGCGGAGCCGTAACAACATGTTAAACTCTCAATTTCAAAGACAAGAAACTCACCTAGGTGTTAGTTGGCGTTCTGACATATACTTCACCATAAAGTACGATTCTAGTTCATCTGGAAAGGCTTTTTTAAACATTTAGCATAGAACTATTTAGTCGCAGCACATACGTGTGTAAACTTCCGCAAACTAGGTAGCCTAGCAACATAAACAATAACAATAGCTACCGTAAGTAGTTCCGCTTCCTGAATCCCCTCTGCGGATTGATCTACACATCTACAACGATCGCTTCAATACAAGTCAATGGATTTCATAAAAGGATCAATAAAACCCTACAGGATTCATACTTTGCGGCGAATTTGATGTCAGAACACCAACGGACACCAATTACACCCTCAGTGAGATTCTTGTCTTTGAAATCGAGAGTTTAACATGTTTTTGAATGATTTTTCAAGATGCCCATCCACATCCATTGTATGACCAAAACGGTGGTAGAGCAATTATCAACTTTCTCGAAAATGCTAGCTTTGTCAACGTTTTGATCTGAACCATTGTATATGATCATAAGTAATCTTAAAACAGGAATAAACATGCATTTTCCCTTTACTACTCCTTTAAGGCCACGTTGGTCACTAGGCTCGCTGTTTGTTGCTATTGAATGTGATTTGGTGCAGCAGAATTTGAATAAAAGTCAACAGTGAGCAAAACATAAATAATATTTGTCTCTATTAATACAACTATTTGGAGTGTGTCTCTTACTCTCGTATTGCCATACTTGGTGACCGTATTATAAAATCAATAGCTCACTTCAGGCCTGTGGTACAGTAGGCTATAAGGTTATTACTATATATTACAGCTACTGTAAGGGGATGTCGGCCCAATACAAACCCCTTAGCTGTGATATAATAACCGTGTACCACAGCCAAGTCATAAGCTATTGCTTAAATAATATTTGTCTTTATTAATACAAACTATTTGGAGTGTGTCTATTACTTTCGTATTGCCAGCTTTGTAACCGTTTTATAAAAGCAATAGCTCACTTCAGGCCTGTGGTATACAGTATGGTTATTATATCACAGCTAAGGGTCTGTTGGCCTGACACACCGCAACTCCCCTTAGCTGTGATACAATAACCATACCGCCGACTGTCATGACATATTGCTTAAATAATACATACAATAGAGATTAAAGGTGCACTTATATCAACTGTGGTGCAATAAATCTGTACTTCATTAAATGGACACACACACACACACACACACATACAGTACGCACGCACACACACACACACACACACACACACACACACACACACACACACACACACACACACACACACACACACTGATTAGGTTGCAGATGAAACAGGTACTCCTCTGCCATCAGTGGGAAGGTCATAGCTGTCTTGTGCGTGTGTGGGTCTGTCTGAGTGTGTGTGTGTGTGTGTGTGTGTGTGTGTGTGTGTGTGTGCGTGTGTGTGTGACTGCACACATAGGACTGACATCTGGAAATTGATGAAGGTCTGTGTATTGATGAAGACAGAGCCAGTAAGCTGGGCCCTGTCCCAATGAGCCGGGCACTGCTGCTCCTCAGTCACTCTGAACAGACACACACCTAATGGAGTGATCCTCAAGAGGAGGAAGATTAGCCAGCTGCTCTCTCACAACAGGCAATTGCAGGAACACACACATACAGTATATATACACACACACACACACACACACACACACACACACACACACACACACACACACACATATGCACACATGTGCGTGGGCACACGCGCACACACACACACACACACACCCACACCCACACACACACACACACACACACACACACACACCCACACACACACACCCACACACACACACACACACACACACACACACACACACACACACACACACACATACACACACACATACACACACACACAGCACTCAAGGACCCAGGTTTTTCCCACTGCTTATTCACCTGTGTAAACAGCAGTCTCTGTTATCCTTATCTAAATAGTGTTCTGTTTTCTTATGGAAAGGAGACTTAGGGATGAGTAGCCTAGGAACATAAGTTATAACCAGACATGTTTCATGTGATGTTTTGTTTTATACAACGGTTAGTTCTGGTTATTGATTCTGATTGTCTGGAAGCCGTGTTAAAATACTTTGTAACACACACCTGGGACCGCATATCATTCCATTTTCAGTATTAATGCGCCTCCCATTTGATCCAATGCATTGTAGTTGTTGTTTGGCAACCCTTTTGTTAGGGGAACTATTTTGCTCGGCGGAATTGAGGGAATGATGCTTCGTTTTGAATAAATCTTAATATTTTACATTGCTGTGTGTTTATTTTACACTAATAGATGTAGTAACCGTTGTATAAAAGCAATAAACCACTCGAGGCCGTGTGTTATAGTGATTTTATAACAGCTAGGGGGGTTTTAGGCACTCACGCTTCCTAAACAACGCCCCCTAGCTGTTATAAAATCACTATAACACACGGCCTCGAGTGGTTTATTGCTTAAGTTTAGTCGTCTATGTGATTGGTTGATATTCTCAATTAGGGCTCTTGTTCTCATTATTATGGACTTCAGCCTCACTGCACCATGCTAAAGAAGTCCCTTAAGGAGGAATGTCCTGGATGTGTCATCTTCAGAAAAGAGGGGATTGCCACCTGTGTCTTAAGAACAATCAATCAACCAACCATACAAGTGAGACATTATCCAGGCCACAATATATATAAAAACTATATCAACATTTAGTCGATATAGTTATCCCCTTGCACCTGTTTTGGTACATTATATTGTATATTTTACTGTATCACTTCATTGTTGTATTTTGCACTGTCCTGTCTTGTTCTTGCACTATGGCTGTTATTATTCTTATTATTATAATTATTTATTTATAATAACAATAATAATAATAATAATAATTTGTATCATTTGTATCATTATTATCAGTATCATTATTATTATTATTATTATTATTATTATTATTATTATTGTCATACACGAACAGACCAAGACAAATTCCTATTTGGCTAAATAAAAATCTGAATCTGAATCTGTTGCCACGGTGCTCTTACCCTGCCCATGAAGTAAATACAGGGGTGCGTTCTAATTCTAAAAACACAGGTGAACGTTTGCTTTGTTAGCTGAATTTGAACGCACCTCTTGATTGGCTGTTATAAAGTGTTCTACTGCAGCTGATGTTAATTAGTTGTTGCCAATGATATATTACTCCTACTGCATTGGAAAATGAACACTTCTTAATTAACTGGCTTAGCTGAAAGGTGGATGGAACTCTACAAGTGAGTCAATTTCTATAGTAACATAGTTACTGTACCATCCCAAATGTACAGTATGTCCCTTAACCAGCACGTAAGACTGCTGCTAGGATAAATAAAAAAAAGGTTGACTTATATTCCGCGGGTTTGAGGGGAAAAAAAGACAGTTGCCTCTATAGAGCCTGCTTGTTATAGAGGGGGGGTTTAATTGCTCCAGCTGTTAAGTTCTTACTAGAGGTGCGAGACTTCAACAGAACTCCTTAATAAGATGGAGAGTGACTCGAGCTCAAAGTGGCATGTCCTATTAATGCAGACTAAAGAGTGGGAGAATAAGAGTTTATCCAGGAGGGTGTCGATGCTCACTAAGAGACTGTCAACCTGCCAGTCAGAGAGTAGTGCAGAGCACAGCAGATAGATAGCTTCCTCTCTGATCCCTTTTAACCAAGACCCTGACCCTAACATTTACATGTATCAGTTCATCACATGATGTCTTGCTCTTTTATGCACTGTAATTAGACTAATTGATTTTTGGAGAAAGCCTGTAGGCGTAATTGGACTGTAGTATGCTTGTGTCAAGCTCACAGTGTCAAGCTCACAGATGTACTGTATTTCTGAGTTAAATGTTGTTACATATCTGCTGTAGATTAAGACAGTTAAGTAAATGAAGACTGGTTGTCTGTCTGTCTGTCTGTCTGTCTGTCTGTGTGTGTGTGTGTGTGTGTGTGTGTGTGTGTGTGTGTGTTTGGGATCAATTTATAGCGGAAATGATACTTGTCTCAGGCTGTGCATGACAATGTCTCACTGGAAGAATGATTTTTCTTAATCCCTGAAGGGAAAGACCATGTATTGGAGTGTAGCCTGTAGTACTCCTCTCTCTCTCTCTCTCTCTCTCTCTCTCTCTCTCTCTTCATTGTTTTTTCTCTCTATCCTTTGTCATTTCTATCCTTCATCCATTATCTCCCTCTCTCTGCCTCTCTCTCTCTCTGTCTCTCACCTTGTACAGCATCTCTTTCCCTCTGTCTTCATATTTCACCGTGCTTTTATGCCTCTCTCTCTCCAGCACATTATCTCAGTCATCTCAGCCTCGTTCGCCCCATTTACACTTCACTTTCTCTCTCCTTGTCAAATTTGAAAAATAATGTCATAGAATTGATTATTTGAAATCCACTGAATTCATTTTATTCTCCTCACTCAAGCCAATTCAGAATCTCTTCCCATGGACACACACTGATCCATAAAAGTTGAACAGGGAACTGTCAGGGATCTGACCCGGCCCTGCAGACTGGCTCTTACCCAGGAGAACAAGTGCCTTACATCATTTGATTCCAGATGGATAAGTACCTTATCTCCTAAACCATGCCATTATATCCACCCAAGATCAATAGCGTGATGTTACAATCCTTACTATTACTTTGCCATTCAGGGTATACTTTGACAACTAATTAAAAGTTCAAATGCAGTCAACTGAACATGTCTCTGGTGGCCTGAGAAAGACAAGCTCTCACCTCTGCCCAGCCAATCTGTGGCTGTTGCTTGCATGTTTGCTGTAATGACCTGCTGAATCTCTACAGGAGGCTCCTCTGGATCTATAACGACAATCTGTGATGAGATCCTTCGGGAGGCTGTGTTGACAGCAGCAGAAGCTAATTGGAATCCAAAAACTAACGGGGATCAGAATAAAGAATTAAGAACTATCATTTTCATCATAATCATAATCAGATTTAGCCATTTTAGTCAGGTTAGGTTTTCACACATAGGCTACTAGGAATTTGTTCTGGACTGTTGGTGTATATATAATAGAAGTAAAGGGCAGGGGTGAATCTAGGGGGTGGCCAGGGGTGGCACATACCACCCTTGGAATCTGACCGGCCACCCCAGGTGCCACCGTTGGGATTTTGTCTGTATTTTTGTACATTTCTAATGCATGAGTCAGTGTCATAACTAAATTAAAATGGGTTGAAAATATACTGATCTTTAATCCCCCAAATAGTTGAGCCTCCTACACACCCCTTAACAAAATGTACAAAATGGTTTAGTCCACCCCAGACGCTTGCGGACACGTTAACATATTTAATTGCCTTGATCATGTCAATAAGATAATGAGATTGTGGTTAGTTTAATTTCAGACAATGAACAGTTTCATTTTAACATCTGCTTTTGGTGCATATTGGTTTATACAGTATTGTTCTGCAGCAGCACCAGGTTCTGCACAATCTGGTTCCCATGGTCCCGAAGACAAGGGTAAGCCTAACGTTACCGACAACAGTGCTGGCAATGGTGACTCTTCACATGCAGGCTGTGGACATCACGATATGTAGAACCTACAGGAAGTGGCAGGGAGCAATGTACATTTTGTAAATAAAACTGCATTTCGGCACTCTTTGACCTTTTTTGTGTGTGGCGAAGCACCAAAGACAGCAAATGTCCGGTCGTCACTCCCTCCCTCCGTCCGTCAGGTTGTTGGCCAGCAGTTCTATGTTGCTACCACAAGAGGCAGTGTTTTTTTGTGCATGGCTGTAAGCCAGCGCACCTAGAATAGCGCTTGTCCGGTTATCATTCCCTCCGTCCGGTCAATGTTGACTTGCATTTCTCTGTTGGCACCACAAGAGGCAGTAGTCCCAGCACACCAAAATAAAGAAGGACACCAAAATCAACCTGCCGATCTCCACTGCACAAGTAGAATAGCGGGGAAAGCATAGTACTCCCACCTGGGAGACGGGGGTTTAAGGCCACAGTGGGGGATGACTTTATGGGACTATACCCCAAACGTCCACATGTTCATCCTTTCACTCCAACCTTTACCCCTTGCCTTATAGGTTAGATCCTGTCCCAACCCCAACCCGCACATAAGCCAGGCTGGACCTGGTTCAATTAACTGTGTCTACACTGCTGTCTAGTGTAAGACGTATTCAGCTGCACAGTATTGTTGTTTATAAACTGTCTGTCATGTGATCTGATGATTTTTTTTTCTGTATGTAGCGTAAATATGGAGGTACCATGTTAAAGTCGCACAGAAATGAAAAAAGCATTCTGTCCCATTTTGGTTCACATAATTGGTTATAGTGTTCACCTATTCAACAATGTATGGTGAAAAAATTACAAAATTCTACTTTTGATGTAATCTTATGCCGCGTTCCAGGCAACCCATAACTCATGGTTTTCCGACCTTCTACACGTGAAAATGCACTGGAATGGCAGTCAAACCCGTAACTTCCCACCCGTGAACTCGTACCAGATCGATGTACTCCCAGTTGCGCTCTCTGACGTCACACAGCCCTCTAAGCAAGATGGCAGCCCCCATGGGTATGGCGACAAAGATAACTTTAGGGCAACGTAAAGTAAATTTGTACATTGTAATCAAAATAATACAAACGATTATGCACTACAATCTGCTATGTGTATGTAATGATGCCCAAATATGTTGACAAGAGATAGCTAGTGCTAGCTAGCTAACATTAAGGTAAACCTGAATGTGACCATGCAAACGGCGAAAAGTCGATGATGTTAATAAATAAAATGTAACGTACGATTTCTTAGCATAGCGAAATTAGGCATACAATGTTTAGCTTGCCAGCTCTGACAATGTGCCAAATCTCAAGCTTTTACCATATCGGCTTGTTTACATTTATCCAGAATGCCACGCATTCAGACAGTTTGTCTGGAACGCTATGAAGTCGTGAGTCGTGACTTGAAGTCGTAACTTACGGGCTCCCCGATGTGTGTTAAAATGTCATTCTTGAGTGGCCAAATGCTTTTGGTTTAATCACAAACAAGAATCACAGGCAGTAATGTAGCCTACTGTGGTTATTTATAGCTTTATGACCACAAAATTGAATGATTTCAACAAGTTGAACAGAAATGTTTTAACACAGGGTTGTGATAATGTAAACTAAATGGGATTTAACTCAGCCCAACATTAATTTACATGTACAAGAAAAACCTAATGTAAAATTGAAACGTAAAATAAAAGGTCCCAAATCCACAATAGTAAAAAATATGTTTTGGCGTCAACAGGTCTGTCATGGGTCCGTGATGAATTTGAGGTGGAGCAGTACAAGGTGCTCAAAATGAGTTCATCAGTGTGAGTGTTTTTATAACAGCTCTTTTGCATGCAAGAAGCCTAATTTGATAGTTTTGGAAACAACAGTAGCCTACTGTACGGGGTCACTGATGTGTGACGTTCCCATTAATGTGTTATTTAATTAATATAACATTTTAGGTTCTTAATTTATTTTCCTTACCTGCTATCATTTTAATTAACACCACTCAGAGAAAGTCCATCCGAATTAATCTTCTCATTCCACTATGACAGCTGATCCATTCGTCAACAACATGGAAATGTATGTGAGATGATTTGCATGTTGAAGTGGATTGTAGCATTCCATTATCACAGTAAAGATACCGGGAGAGGGGGAGTGGGCAGGGGGTTGGAATAAATTAAACCAACAACTGCAAAACTGGCAATGAAGAATAAATGCACGTAACATTGAAATTCATGGCTTTCAGCACAGATAAATGTAAGACAATTGCATTCATGAACAAGTAAATTAAACCTGATTGATGATTCCAAATCAGAGTCATTTATATAGGCAGGACTCTCAATCAATATTTGATTAGAAAGAAAATTGGAATGCTGGATTCTGGCAGATTTGAAATAGCTTAAAGGCCCTACGAGGAGTTTCAGGAAGCGGAAGTGTTTTCCGCCCAAAAAGACCACATTTCCCATGAGCCTCTCCGCGCACTGTCGTAAACCTTAGCTACCTGTGTGTTTTGAAGACGGAACGATCGCCACCGACGAGGTAATTACATAGGTCTTACTAGTAACGTTACTTTTGACAATATATAACGGTCATATTTAAATTATTCTTCGTCTTGTCGGCGGCGTAGGCTACTGCAGTAAATCGTTTCATCATTCTAAGGAAGTTCTGGACGACCTGACCATGAAATAATAATCTAAAAATAAACTACATACAAGAAACGACATTTGTCGAAAATGGACACATAAACAAGTGTGGGTAATGTACTGTAGATTCACCCACATTAAAATGAGACTGTTTCGTAACCAAAAATAAACTCCTCGGGGTACCTTTAACCTTTCTTTTTTGTCTTTTCTCTTCTTTTCTATCTTTTTTGGCATCTTGACTAATCACAGTTTAGTTTACTTCGAGGTTAGTTCATACTTTAGTAAATGTAGTCAAATCTGATTGTCTTATTTTTTTTATTGCCTCCGAGTCGGGTGTGTTATTTCATTCGTTCGTTCGTTCATTCGTTTGTTTGTTTGTTTGTTTGTTTGTTCGCTCTTTAGCAGGATTACACAAAAACTACCAGAGCGATTTTCACGAAACTCAGTGGAGGGTTGTAGCATGGGCGAACTTAGAATTCATTATATTTTGGAGCGGATCCGAAGTACTGGGCACATACACAAATTAAAAGAAGAAATGTGGGCATACTTGGCCCAATCTTTACATCTTCTGCCAGGTTTAGTGTACTGCCTAGTGGCTGAGTGGTTAAGATGCTGCTCTGTCAGTGTGGAGTCCTGGGCTCTAATCCTGAATGAATGAATGAATGAATGAAGGTTTTATTTTGTCATTCTCTTTAGGTACATTTTTTTGGGAAAAGACAACAACAAATATCTTATTTTTCTCTTCAAATGTATATGGATCCTATAGGAACAACCAAAAGGGCATGGCTGAAGCTAACGCTTATAAAAATGCCAGCCCTTTTACACATCATCAAAACTTAAGACAGACACGATCACATAATTTAACACTGTGACACACACAAAATTTAATAAAAATAATTAATCACAAATAAATGCAAAGAAAAAAGAAAAGAAACACACTTGCACTTCAGATAAATAAAAGCAGTTTAGAAAATAAATGCAGTTAGCCCTTAAGACTATTTAAGTTATCCAACATCATACATTTATACCTTCTTTTAAATTCTGATACATTCTTACTTTGCTTTGGGACTTCGGGCAGTGCATTCCACAACTTAACTCCACACACAGATATACACTTGCTTTTCATAACTGTGTTAAATCTCGGATGCTTCCAATTTAGTTCACCTCTTAGTGCGTATCTCCTATCTCTCTCACAAAACAATTTTTTAATGTTGGCTGGAAGTAGATTATTTCTTGCTTTAAATATAATTAGTGATGTTTTCATGAAGATGAGCATTAGTACGACCCTCCGTAGGTCGCTGGAGGAGAGGAAGGACTTGATTTTGGATACTGTGCGCAGTTGGAAAAAACAGGATTGCACCACAGATCTCACTTGCTTGTCAAACTTGAGGTCTGTGTCAAATATGACCCCAAGGCTTCTGACATGGGATTTTTCAAGGGTGGACAAACTTCCTAGATTATTTCTGATCTGACTGATCGAGGTGGAGTTGCCGATCAGAAGGATTTCACTCTTGGTGTCATTGAGCTGCAGGACGTTTTGTGACATCCACTCCTTTATGTCCCGCAAGCAGTCCTTCAGACGGTCCAGCCCAGAGGGATCGTCTGCCCTGAGTGGAAGATAGATTTGAGTATCGTCTGCGTAGCAATGGAAGGAAATCTTATGGCGATGAATGACTTGGCTGAGGGACAGCATGTAGATGGAGAAAAGGATGGGACCCAGTATTGAGCCCTGAGGGACCCCGCAGGTGAGGTTGACACGGCAGGATGAATGGTTGGCTATATTCACTGAAAAGGTCCTGTTGTTGAGGTAGGACTTGAACCAGGACAGGGCTGTGTTGGTGATGCCAACCCCCTGTTGGAGGCGGACGAGGAGGATGTTGTGATCTATAGTATCAAATGCTGCACTGAGATCCAGGAGAACCAGTGCAGCACATTTCCCTGAGTCAACAATGAGGAGTAGGTCGTTTAACACCTTCAAGAGGGCAGACTCGGTGCTGTGGCCGGCCCTAAATCCGGACTGAAATTTCTCCAGTATGTTGTTGTGTTGGAGATAAGGCTGCAGCTGACTGAGGACAGCCTTTTCTAACAGCTTTGACAGAAATGGTAATTTTGAGATGGGTCTGTAGTTGCTGGGGATAGTGGGATCTAGGCTGGCTTTCTTAAGAAGGGGCTGGACCACCGCTTCTTTTAGGCATGATGGAACGATACCTGTGGCCAGGGAGCAGTTGATGATGGACAGGATGTGAGGACCAACTGCCTCAAAAACCTCCTTAAGGAGGGGGGCAGGGATGGGGTCCTGAGGGGACGTGGCTGGTCTCAAAGCGGCGGCCATCTTGGAGAGGGATGAGAGGGAGATGGAGCTGAACACGGAGAAGGTGGATGAGCATCTCAGAGTAACAGCTAGGTCCCGGGTGGAGGGTGGGATGTTTCTTCTGATGTCGTCGACCTTTTCTGAGAAAAAGGACAGAAACTCATCACACTTTGTAGGGGATGCATCCTGGATAGCAGTAGTAGGAGGGCAAACAACAGAATTGATGGTTCTGAATAAAATTCTGGAGTTTGGAGCATTTGCAATTAGACTAGCAAAGTACTTGGCTCTCTCTGCTTTAACTACCCTGTGGTAGCTCTTCTGTCTGTTCCTCAGTATTTCGAGAGAGACCTGCAGGCCATCTTTCTTCCACCTCTGCTCAGCCTGTCTCCATGCTCTCCTCTCTGCTCTGGTGGTCTCATTTAGCCAAGCCACAGCCTTGGGTTTGGGCTTTATACATGGTGTTATTTTTCTTACATGCATTCAGTAAACCCCTTGTGAGCAATGGTTTATCCATGCGCGTGATTTTCGTTTTGTTTTGCCTGACTGGACAGTTCTTGATCCTGAACAAGATCTCTCTCTTTTTTTTATTTTTTTATATATAGAATGATGGCTCTTTGTTATAATAAAGAGTCAAATTTAGTTGCTGTTTTCGCAAACAATATTATCTTATTAGATATTATCTTATTATCGTATAGATGTAAAACTAAATAATTCATGGGAAACATGTAAAGTGTACCATACAGGCTGGGGGCCAAGTGGTTAAGATTCAGTTTTGTCAGAGTGGAGTACTGGGTTCAAATCCTGATCAAGATGACCTTTATTTTTTATGTTTCTTTTTTGTTTTTGTTTTACTTTTTTTTTTTTAGAATGATTGCTCTTCCGTATAATGAGGATGCAATTCAACTTTAGATAGATGTGAACTTTAGTTGCTGTTTTTGCAAACAATATTATCTCATCTTTCCATACATGTAAAACAAAGTAATATCTTCTTTGTTCTACGGCGGCGCGCACAGTCGCAGCGGCTCATGGCTCTATTTTCTTACTATTGTGTGTTGTTTGTATTGTTGTATGTCTAAGTTGAGCCTAATTTCGTTGTACCTTGGCACAATGACAATAAAGGCATTCTATTCTATTCTATCTGACCTGTGATAAACAAATCAGATAAATACTGACTGTATTAGGAAAAATTACATTCTCAGCCTGGATCATGTGGCATTACATATAAATTATTTGCTATATTAATGCACTATGAAGAACAAACTAACAATACTATAACATCCTTTCGTTTGATCTTCTGATCTTGTTTTCTACAGTTCTCAAATATATGCATTTGAACTAAGGTAAATATCAAGTAAGGCTAAATCATTAATGCTTTATCAGTAAATTTTATTTGAAAACAAAACAGTTTTTAACAGTACAGTTAAAGAGCATACACTTCTATATAAAAAGTATACATTCACTACACAAAAGCAAGTCAAGTCTACTGAACAGGTGTGTATCAACTATTGACATAATAAACATGTAATATGTTTGGATCCTGTGGTAAGCTCTTACATTTAAACCGGGGTGAGATTTAACCATTTCAACTGAGCTACACCAACAAAATGCATAAATGCGTGGAGGCCTGTGCTCTCTAAGCACCCTTTCTAGTTATTCATATTGTTTATTTGAAAGCCAAAAGGCTCCTTGCTTGCCCTGACATTCCCACTCACTTAACATGGCATAGTTTATTTCCATGAATAGACTGAATAAACAGAATAAACTGAAACTAAGTGATTAATTAAAATTTGTATTGTTTTTGGGGTAAGCCATGGCTATGGGAGGAACTGATCACAATAGCCTAGACCCTGTAATGACAAAAAATAATGCAGCCTCCAAGATTCTGCCTCTTTTGCATCTCTTAGCTAAGGCTTGTGACTGCCCTGCTGCCAGGTTAAATGCTAATTCAACTCCAGAGATGGCAATTAGCCTCATTAGTATGCCTGTCACCCTGGTGATGTTGGAACATTGAGGGGTGGCAGAGGGGTTCCTGACCTTATCAGAGGCTTAGATGTGCTGGCCGCGCCTAGAATACAGAGAGCAAGACCAATACGAGCCAAGAGGATGTATGTCTCAGTAGCTACTATAGTACATTTGTTCTTGTGCTTGAGGCTGAACTCAAAAGGTAATTCTGAATTTTGGACATAATGTCTCATTTAAGACTTAGTCATGAGACTATTTTCAGCAGATTACATTCTGTCCTTCTTGGACACTTGAACACTCCACAGTGCTCCCAAAGCAAATAAAAGAGTTGAGGAATTAAGCAACATTTTACTACAAGTCATGATGCAATGGTCCCCTTTTGTTTGGAAGTACCTTAATGTGTACCTTAATATGATAATAAAATAAATAAAATAAAATAAAATATCCAAAGATACAAGCTATAATTACAACATTGGTGTCAAAGTGTATATTTTGGGATCAAGGAATCCAATGAAATAGGTTTCAAGGCCAAAGAAACAATTGTTTTCTCCTGACCATGAAAATTGGGGGTAAAATATTCACATCTCATCGCATCCTTTCAAATATCCCTCACTGAAATAACAACTTAAGATTTTCAATATGTGTATTATAGTGATGCAAGTGCTAGGCATTGAGTAGTGAGACAACTATGTCTATGTTCATAGTTTCATTCAGACGCATAATGCTTGATAGAAAAAATTTGAGGCAAATATTTCCCATCAATAGTCAGAAGTAGGCACCTATAGCATCACATAGATACTGGTAATGTGATGCCAGTCCATCAGAAAGCATGCCATCTCCCTCTGATAAAGTTTCAAATGGCCTACAGTGCATCCGGAAAGTATTCATATCCCTTCACTTTTATTTTGTTATGTTACAGCCTTATTCCAAAATTGATTAAATTATTTTTTTCTCAAAAAATTCTACACACAATACCTCATAATGACAAAGTGATTTTTTTCTCAATTGCATCATGACTTGAAGTATAAAAGGCACAGATCCAGGAGATGGAAGCCACAGGCATCATTGAACTCTCCCATAGCCCCTGAGTGTCTCCTGCAGTGCTGATAAACAAGAAGCATGGGTCCCTCCTGTTCTTTGTGGACTATCAGCGCCTCCATGATCTGATCTGAAAGGATTCATATCCACTCCTCCGCATTGATGAGGCTCTGGACTGCATAGCCGGTTCCAAAATGGGTTCAGCAACTTGGATCTAAGGTGTGGATACTGGCAGGCTTTGATTGATGAGGTAGAGATGGTCCAGTAATCCCATGCAAATACTGCTTTCACCATTGGCCAAGGACTTTGGCAGTTTGCGCGAATGCCATGTGGTCTGTGTAACAGCCCTGACAATTTTGAACGTGTCCTTGGCCCCACTCCCTGCTCTGCATGTGTAGCTGGACAACCTCCTGGTGCATGCAGCTACATTTGCAGAGGCCCTTTCCAGCCTCTGACTGGGGCTTAAACACATTAAAGCAGACAACCTACATCTGAACCCTAAGAAGTGTCATCTTCTGTAGCGGGAGATCCAGTTGAGAAGGAGTGTCCATAGATCCTGAAAAGATCACTTGTCAGACATTGGCCAATGCCCACCGCAACAAAGTTTTCCATAGGCCTAACCCAAGGTTTTCTGGGACTGGCATACTACTACTGTTCATTCATGCACATCTTTGCAGACAAAGCCCATCCTCTCCACCAGCTCATGGAGGGCAGCAGATCCACTGCTCTGAAGCACAAGACCTTCTTCCAGACGCTATGATAGGCCCTGACCCAACACCAGTGCTAGCCCTCCCAGACATGCAGTTCAACCTTGATGCCAGTGCTGGGGGTGTGGGAGGCATCCTGTCACAGCCCAGTGGTGAGGGGGAACGAGTGGTGGCCGATTACAGCAAAGGACTGAGCCGGGAAGAGAGAATCTACTGCGTGACTCAGAGAGGTAGTACGGGCTGTGTGACGCTTTAAACCCTATGCGAAAGGAAATTACTTTCTGCTGGGAATGCACCATGCATCGCTCTACTGGCTACTCATCTTCAAAGAACCAGAAGGACAGGTGGCCAGATGGATTGAAGCCTTGCAGAGGTTTACCTTTACCACTGAGCACCAGCAGCCGGCACAACAATGCTGATATCCTCCCTAGGCTCCCCTGCTCTGACCAGGCCCGCTGTTGCCATTGCAGCTGGTCGGAGACCCGAGAACAGCAATGAATGTGCCAGGTCACCAAGCGTGCCCCCTGAGAACTAAGTGTGCTGCTGGAAGAGGTGTTGTCAGCCAAGATAGGGGAACTCCAATGCATGGATGACGAACCTTGGTCCCGTGATCCGCTGGCTAACAAAAAAAGAGTCCACAAGCAGAGAGGAGGGAGGTCTCCATTCGAACACCACCAGGGAACTACTGGGACAACAGGACTTCATCATGCTTCACGAGGGGTGCCTTTATCGGAGATGGCAAGAGCTGAGGAGGGGAGACAGTACCTGGCAACTAGTCATCCCCAGGGCACTAAAGCAACAAGTGCTTCACACGGTGCATGGGCCCCCAGGCGTGGGACACTTCAACATCACCAAGACGCTGCGACGCCTGCAAGAAAGGTTCTACTGGAGGAGGTGCTGGCGAGACGTTGAGCACTTCTGTTGCGGCTCTGTACCACCTGCAATGCCAAGAAGGACAAACCCATGCCTCATTACAGCAGTACAGGGTGGGGGCTTCCATGGAAAGAGGCAGGGTGGATGTGGTTGGACCATACCCAGTGACAGAGGATGGTAACCATTAGACTACTTTATAAAGAGGCCTGAAGCCTATGCCATCCCCAACCAGACCACTACCATAGTGGTAGACTGCCTTGTTGAGGGGATGGTCATCTGGGTCCCAGATATTCGGGAAAGGTGTGTCATCGCCTCTGAGTACGTAACACCCAGACCACTCCCTCACACCCTCAAAGTGATGGTCTGGTTGAAAGTTTCAACCAAGAGCTTGGTGGTCAAGAGCTTTGTATGCGAGTGGACCTCATCTTTGGGAAGCCCTTTTGCAAGAACCTCCAAGCCAGGACTATGCAGATACAGTACACTACAGGGCCAGATGGAGGAGACACACCAGCTGGCTCGGGAATATACAGTATGGCCTTGGCAGGAGAAAGGCAGAAGAGAGCCTACAAGACCTGGTGCCGCTGGAGAGAGTACCAGCAGGAAGACAAGGTGTGGGTATATACCCCATGATGGAGGAAGTACATCTCAAATATCTTAAACAGCTGTCACAGCCCCTGAACAAATGGGATGTGTTATTGCAGCAACTGATTTGTATAGGCTACTCCTGATTTGCATAGGTTACTCCTGACTGGTCTACATCTCATGCTACAAACGGACACATACATGGACAGATGGATGCACATGTCACGTATAGAAGCAGCTGCACCATTTAAAAAGCGAAAGGCCAATTGGTATTTCCCCCGACATATTGTCCAATAGTCCCCTTGTTGCTATAGAGTTTTCCGAATTTCCCCAAGGGGATTAATAAAGTATTTATCTATCTATCTATCTAGAGGATTCTCCACACAGCCCCACGGTCGGTGATCCGAAGGAGAGAGCCAGCTACCTGAGTCTCTCAGCTACCTGAGTCTCTCAGCTACCTGTCTCTCTCAGCTTCCTGAGTCTCTCAGCTACCTGACTCTCTCAACTACCTGACTTTCTCAGCTACCTGTCTCTCTCAGCTTCGTGAGTCTCTTAGCTACCTGACTCCCTCAACTTCCTGACTCTCTCAACTACCTGACTCTCTCAACTACCTGACTCTCTCAACTACCTGACTCTCTCAGCTACCTGACTCTTTCAGCTACCTGACTCTCTCAGCTACCTGCCTCTCTCAACTACCTGACTCTCTCAGCTACCTGACTCTCTCAACTACCTGACTCTCTCAGCTACCTGATTCTCTCAGCTAACTGACTCTCAACTACCTGACTCTCTCAGTTACCTGACTCTCTCAGTTACCTGACTCTCTCAGCTACCTGACTCTCTCAACTACCTGACTTTCTCAACTACCTGACTCTCTCAGTTACCTGACTCTCTCAGCTACCTGACTCTCTCAGCTTGCGACAGTGACTGCAACACCAGATGGGGTCGATGGCGCAACGATTCCTCTAGCCGAGATTAAACTATCCACCTTCAGGGAGTGGTGGCCAATATGCCACTCCAATCAGGGATGCGGCCATACTCTGTTGAGACCAGGATGCAAACCAATCTCCGGTGGGCAGCTGCACCAAAACACGATGTATTAGACCACTACACCACCACGGACCCCCTGAATACACTTAATCTTTAGGGGTGGGGTTGGCTGGATAGGGACAGCTGACGACATAGAGTGGGAAGGAACTAGTCATGAGGTGGCAGGGGACCTTTCCAGGAGCCATTACTGTAGGTGGACCTTGGCCGAGGACGGGGGGGGGGGGGGGGGTTCTCCGGGACCTGCTACAGGGGGTGTCCACAGGACCTGTTTAGAGTATAAGAGGGAGAGACACTAGGGAGGAGGGAGGAAGGCAGGGTTCGTGGCTGTACTGGACATCCACAGCAGACGCAGGAGTATCTATCGGACTCAGGGTGGTCTGCAGGTGACAGTAGGGCATCCACTGGACCTGGTTAGAAGATAGGAGGGAGAGAGAGGCACTAGGGAGAGGGGAGGCAGAAAAGGGTTAGTAGCACGCAGAGCCATAAGAGCAGCACAGATATTAGAACAGAACGTGCCAGTTGTAGGGCAACCAGCATCTGTATACACATCTAAACACAATGCATAACATGATATATACCAATGAATACAGAGGATTCACAAGCAGGCTGGAGGCTGCCTTTCAGTGTCTCTAGGTCCTGGCTAGTGATTGTAGGCTAGACTGAACAGTCTTTAATCCTAATATAGTCCACTCTGTCGTTGTAATTACCATGAGTATCTACCCCAATGAGCCTGTCAGCCTTTACAATACAGAACAGTACAGCAGAGAAGCATACTGTATGTATGTATGTATGTATGTATGTATGTATGTATGTATGTATGTATGTATGTATGTATGTATGTATGTACAGTACAGTATACGTATGTCAACACTACTACAGTATGTGTCTGTGTGTGTGTGTGTGTGTGTGTGTGTGTGTGTGAATTGTTTATTTTTGTGAGTTGTCCACCCTGTGAGCAGTTTGTGCAGACTGGTGTATATGAATGTGATACTCTTCTGCACTCATACAAGATCAGGTCTGTTGCACTTGCAGTATCATTACAATTATATCAGTGATGCAGTCACTAATACTGTCAAGCACCCAATCATGGCTAAACATACGGTACATTTTTTAATTTATCTCCACAGAATGTTCAGCACATGACAGGAAGTGAAGATAATGAAGTTGAGAGGTCGAGAAAAAAGGACATTGACAAAAACACCAGCATTCCCCCGAGTGCCACCTTATGTGGGCCCTAAAAAGAAGTCTCAGTCCTTCGGTCCCCAGGCTGTCCTGTGTGGGCTTTCCAGCTGTGCCCTCACAACGCTGGGGCATCGATCCCTGCCTGCCCCCCTTTCCTCCAAGGCTTGGGGCCCTTCATTAGGCCAGGCCTGCAGGAGTGGCGGCTGTAATTGACAGGAGCCACTGGGAGCCGGTGTTCTCGTCTGCCGCACTCAGAGAGAGAGAGTCGGCCGGCATCACCACTCACACTAATGTTTCCCATTATCCTCTGTCGTGAGAGGAGGGAAAAACAGCCCACTGGAGGTGTGTATGTGTGTGTGCGCATGTGTGTTTTTGATGATGAGAAAGAGGTTGATGAGGGGTGGGTAGGATGGCGTCAACACATTCGATCCCTGTCAGCTAGCTGTTTTTATGTCCGAGTGGTTACGCAGTGAAGAGCTTTGCTTGTTTTTGTGTTGTCCTATTTTCTTGTTTTTTTGCTTGGGCGGATCCTGTTGAGGTGTGGAGAGTGATTATTCTGTGCTGTGTGAACCTCAGACCTCTCTCTAAACACCATTGGACAAAAAATAATGCAGTCATCAAGATCTTGATTGTGTTTCAAGTAGCTACCACAAATTGACTCAAAATGTAATGGTCTCTCTCTCATGATGTCACTCAACACTCTGATCACTACCCCTGATCACTACCAGAGTGACACAATCACATTCGTTCACAGTTCTCCCAATCATTCATAAGCTTCTCATCTAAAAGTCAATTTTGCCTCCCCTAATAGTTTCGATTGGACATTTTAATTACAACATTAAGATAATTTACAGTGTAGCAATAGCCATTTGCATGCTATATTGCAATCTGGACAGCATTATAAACTGTCAAATTACATTAACTTATCTATTTTGCTTTGCTGCTTCCCTGTCTTTCACAACACCAAGCAGATTTGCCTTGCGAAATAAAAATGCTCATCCTCTGTCACTTTTATCTGTGGACAGTTATGTGAACATTGTGAACATCACTAAGATGATGATGATGATGATATTTATGGTTATGATGTGTTGAATCCAATGGCCTGGGTCTCCAACGTCTCTAGATTTTGCTTGTAGATAGTCATTGGTAATCCACACACAGCTAGGGCACTGTTGCCATCTGGTGGATGTAGTCAGATAGTGCATATGTGGTGACGTTCATACAGCACCATCTCAAGATTCAAGATCTGTTTATTGCCATGTATATGGTTCACACATACTAGGAACTTGATTAGGGTTTAGGCACACGCTGTTGAAGATGACAAAGGACAGGGGGCAGGACAGGACAGGACAGTACAAAAAACAGTGCAAATATAAAATACAAAAAACAGTGCCAAAAATATAGAGCAATGTGCAAATTACAATATACTAAAAAGAAAAGAAAAAAAAAGTGAGGTACAAATGCTATATACATACTATATACAGTATGAATGGGTGGTGAGTGT
This sequence comes from Borostomias antarcticus, assembly GCF_949987555.1. Lineage (NCBI taxonomy): Eukaryota > Metazoa > Chordata > Actinopteri > Stomiiformes > Stomiidae > Borostomias > Borostomias antarcticus. Next base: position 19,310,915 of record NC_140244.1, on the reverse strand, counting down.
GTGTACAGTGAGTGAAGTGTGGTGGATGAGCAGTGTTATGTATGGTACAGTATTTGATGTGTGTACCATTGAGGTATGTGGTTGTGTGTGCAAGTGGTGCACAGGCTGTAAAGTCAGTGTGTGTGTGGGGGGGTGGGGGTGGGGGTGACACGAGCCTTGTTGATGAGGCTGATGGCCGTGGGAAATAAATCTCAGAGGGTTCTCTTCATGAAAGATGTTCTGTGTGGACATTAACCCCCCCCCCCACACACACACACACACACTAACCACACGCACACTAACCCCCCCCCCCCCACACACACACATACACACTAACCACACGCACACACACACTTCCAGACCCCTCGGGGCTTCAGACCCAGTGTTTTCACATCACCCTTTGGCTTGCTTCAGCCCGCCCAGAACCTCGATGAAGGTCATCGGAAAGAATTAGCAATTCAACTCGACTCGACTTTTTCGGGTTTCCATTGGCGAGTAGAGTCGAGTCGAATTGCTACTTTTTCGTGCGGTGGAATAGCAATATCAGTGTAGCAGAGAATTAGGGGCTTCCCTCTTCAGTATCTGCCATCAATGTCCAGGACCTCTGTAGTTTGTAGGGTCAGGGTATCTTGAAAACATACTTCAAGTGTGATACTGAAGACATACTTGTAGACAATGATGAATATCATCCAGCTGTGTTAGTAGTTATCAGTAGTTATGAGTGATGGTCCGCTCCTGTCCTTGGGAGAGGCTAGGACGGGCTATGTTACGGTATACAAGCTTCCTCTCTTTCGTCGGTGTGACGTGTGTGTCGGTGTGACGTGTTTGTGTGTGTGTGTTTATCACAGCTGAGGGCAAGGAGAGGTATGTGAAGGGAGAGCCAGACCGGAAGCAGTTACACCGTAACATAGCCCGTCCTAGCCTCTCCCAAGGACAGGAGCGGACCATCACTCACCAGACGGTCCTGTCCTAACACCATGTCTAATGCTGACTCCGGCTGGCGGCTGTGCCCAGCACAGACGACGTCACAGAGACAGATGACATACTGTAGATAAAAGAAGGTCAAGGTCAAGGTCAACTTTATTTATAAAGCACGTTTAAAATCAACCGAAGTTGCACCAAAGTGCTGTACAATATATAAAATAAACTAAAACAAAAGAAGACGAAGACGTCACACACCGGTCAGAAAACGTGGTTTTGGCGTGGTTGTGCTGTTTCTCTCCTCAGTCTCTCCTCTTTCTCTGTTTATCTCTCTACTCAGTCCCTCTGTTTATCTTTTCAGTCTCCCCTCTCTCTGTTTCTCTCCTCAGTCTCTCCTCCCTCTGTTTCTCTCCTCAGTCTCTCCTCTCTCTGTTTCTCTCCTCAGTCTCTCCTCTCTCTGTTTCTCTTCTCAGTCTTTCCTCCCTCTGTTTATCTCTCTCCTCAGTCTCTCTCTCCTCTCTCTTTACCTCTCTCTCCCTCACTCGTAGGCTCACAGTTTAGTTTTGCCAGTTGGGAACCTTGAACATTCTAGAACTGTTGTTTTCTAGATTAATTCCCCTCTTCTGTCCTCTCCAGACTGTGAGGAGTGTGAGTCTTACTTCATGGACTTACTTCCTCTTCATGCCGGTCCTGGGGATGTCTGACTGGGCCAGACTGACCCTCCCACATGGCCTGGAGATCAGGAGGTTAAGGATACCCGGAGCGGGGCTGGGGCTGATACTCATGGGTGGTTGAGGTATGGGGGGGAGGGGGGGGGGTTGAGGATCCTCATGAACTGCTGTTCAATAAAAAGTTTGGGCCTCATTCACCAATATCTTCCTAAATTCAGTTTGTAAATTTCTTTCGAAGAATTTTTCTAAAGAAAGCTCCTGTCTGATTCACGACATGTTCGTAAACCGCTGGATGAGTTCACAATGCCTTCTCATAATGATGAGTCCCATGGTTTTGCAAGTTGAAAGCGTGTGGCCACACACCCGGGGAGTAAACTCCCCACTAACTACCCACCCACTAGTTACATATCTTTCTCTCTCCTCTCCTCAATCTGAAGTTTAGTGTGGTTGAAGGTGTGGTTGTTTTCTCCCACTAGCATGCAATAATTGGATTTCAACGTTTACTATTAGTATGAGACCTTTTTAGTGTTTTCTGTCTTTTTCTCTCTCACTCTCGCAGGAGTGATGTCCCATGTTGTCCCAGACTCAGGTGTTCTCATTGTCCTACACCTCCCAGATCTACGTCCACAAGCACATCGAGAGGACCCATGACAACCTCCACATCACTCCACTGAGGAGCGGAGAGATCAGACCAGACTCCTCCACCTCCTCCTCCTTCTTCTCCTCCTCCTCCTTCTTCTTCTCCTCCTCCTCCTTCTTCTTCTCCTCCTCCACCTCCTCCTCCTTCTCCTCCTCCTCCTCCTTCTATCGATCACTCCTGTTCACCACCTCCAACAACCCCCTCACCCCAAATCCTGCCAGACAGACAGAGAGACACAGAGAGAGTCAAGACCGTACCACTGTGACCAGTGTGGTAAGAGCTTCACTAGAGAGCACAGTCTCAGTACGCACCAGGGTGTTCTTACAGAAGAGAAGCTGTACCCCTGTGACCAGTGTGGGAAGAGCTTCACTGAGTCAGGAGCCTTATGCTGCGTTCCTTTTGTCTGAGAAGTGATGAGATGGGAGGTGTGAGAGACAGAGAACGGCATCACCCATGAGGTAACTGCGTTACAGTTGACACCACCAACAGCTCGGAACAACGATGGACGCTAGCTAGCTTTGTTTGCCAGACCAGTAGATAACAACGCACTGCGGTGTATTTTACGCTTACAAAAGAGGTAGCGAACATGTCCTCAGATAAACGTTGGGGAATACTGTGTGTACGACTGATTTAATGAGACACAAATAAGACAGAAATGCTAATAAAACCGTTTTACTACAATTTCACTTAGTTACACAGGGAGCTGCCATCTTGTTCACAACTTCCAGAGAGAACTAGAGGTAGGTTCGAGTGGTACGAGTCCACGAATGGAGAAAACAAGTTTAGAGGAGTGTTCCAGTTAAATTGCGAGTAGTATCTCATAAATCATGACTTCACAAGCCAGATGGAATGCAATATTAAACACATACCTGTGTGTTCTTACAGGAGAGAAGCCATACCACTGTGACCAGTGTGCAAAGAACTTTGGTTACTCAACTGATTTAAAGAGACATCGATGTTCTGGTAAGAGTCGGGATCCAGAATACTCAGGGAGCCAATTCAGAATAGTGCTTCTGATATGGCTTTTGTTAACATGTTTGTGTGAAAGCTGACCAGTTTTTTTGTTTGTTTGTTGTTGTTTTTTGTTCAAAGGGACCCATAGGAGCAGTTCTTGGGTGGTTGTCATGTTGAAATTTAGTGACCTTTAATATTCGAATACTCAATTAATGCTATATGGTCAAATGGTCCAATTTAACATAATATGCATGTGTTTAATCTTTGATTTTGAAATATTTTTGTTGTGTGTTTACAAAACTAAAATTATAGAGAAAATGTCTTTAGTTTTAGTCTTTTTAATTTCATACATAATCGCTCGTCACTGTAAATGAGGGCAACCTCAGTGCCTCTCGAGCATAAATAATGGTTTAAATCAAAAACAATAAGCCTAGTATTTTGGGAGGATATGAAATCTATTCTCCATTTTTTTTAACTGTGCCCCTGCGCAGAATTAACCTGACATGCATCATATGGATTGTTTCACACATAGTGAAACAACGTGAGCTCGCGAGATCAGAATGCTCTCACGAGGCTATGACATGAGAAAAAATAAATACAACTAATACTGAAACTAATAAAAACGAAACTAAAACTAAGCATTTTCAAAAATAAAAACTAAACTAGCAAACCCACTTAAAAAAACAAAACTTATTAAAACTAAGCTGAAATTGAAAACAAAAAGTTAAGTGAAAAAGGCAAAATTAACAAAACCCTGCTCCTGTGTCTTCTGTGAAAGAGACTGCAGTCGCTGCAGGACAGGGATCACTATATCTATAGCCTGGTTTATACTGTACAAGACAAGCCTAGTTTATACTGTGTTATGTTACAGTATGTGTGTCTATGAGCCATGAGCTACAGTATAGTTTCTTACCCAGTATAAACTTGGCTTATTCAGTGCCATCCCCTCCTCATTCTATCAATAGCCCTGCCTACAGTTTCGGATGCATATTTTCAGTAATTGCTGCTTTCTTATTGCTATAAAAGTTTAACTGTCTTTAAGAAGGTTAATATTTGCTTAGAAACATTCAGTTGTATAGTCATATTTTAAACAACATTTACTATGGCAGTTCCTGAACTGATGACTTTGGCACCATATGACATACTGTAGTTTTGAAGCATATTATAATAATTAGCCTACCTTTGTGTATACTGAAAAATAATATAATTGAACGAGATGTTTATGTGCAAGCCCAATTTCATTCTGACAGACATCCTGAAGACTTGGCTGGAGAATTCACCAAGCCATTAGCTCTCAAGCTCCACAGACAGTCTAAAGGGGGGTACCACATATAACATTTGTTGTAGCCTAATTCCTACACCGTTCAGTTGATTTGTATGGAAATACCCTCAAATTGAAGCTGAAAGTTTGCACTTAAAGCACATATTGAATGTTTCATTTCAAATCCACTGTGGTGGTGTACATAGCCAAAATGATGACATTTGTATTAATGTCCAAATATTTATGTAACTGTCCATGGTACTCTATATGCAGTGACATCAGCAACATGATTCACTCAAGCTTGATAGTTAACTGAGAACTAGAGGATGTTGCGTCTTTCAGCTGGAAGATAGAGGCCTAAATGCCAAGATGGCCTGTTTTATTTACATCATGTTTTCATGAAGCAGAAGGGGAAAAAGTTTGATCATTCGGCTACATTGTGGGAAACATACGAATAAGCCCAGTAGTCTATTGTTATTACCTGTTATCATCATATTGCTGAGCAGGCATATCGTGTTGAGATATTCTGTAAAATTGTCTCCATTATTCTACTCCACCTCATCAAACAATGAAAATTGAAGAGCAACTTTTTCTTTTTTCTTTTATTGTTACTTAATCAAACTAGTGAGGCATATAACTTTTGTTTTGTAAAGTTGTTGCATTGTTAAAAAGGCTTCAATTGACGATGGAAAATGTTTTTTCTTAGCACCGACCACCCCTTATCAAATGGAATGGTATGGCCCTGCAGTGCCAGCCTCTGTCCTACAGCAAAGCGGGAGCGACGTCGTTCTGCGTTGCGACGTCAGCGTGGGACGGAGGGCAAGCGACTGTCAGACGAGGGGTGGACGTCTGTCGGCTGTTACAGTTTTCATATATCCCATGTAAGTCTGAATTCTCAGCAAAAGTTGTCTCTTCTGTGGTTAACTGTGAATGGGGTGGAGCAGGTGTAGGCCATGTGCTGTTCTTTCGCAAGATCGGTTTATTTTGATATTGGCTACGCTGTTGATAGCCTATATTTTGCAAAACCAGTTCCATAAGTCCTCCGCTGGCATAATAGCCTATGTTAATGACTTGTAGCGCTGCCGCTGTCAAACTGTATTTTATGGGAAGTTGATTCAACACGTTTCAAAGCAGCCTAATTTAAATCATACATTTGACCCCGCAAATGAAACATCGGGTTATCACATGTTGGGGGAAAATACTGCACTGAACGTCTCCCATGCAGCAAAGTCCAGTATCTTCTTCCCATCAAGAGTGGACCGCGTAGCCTAGTTGTCTTCAATGCGATTCAGTAATGATGTGCATTTGAAAGTGAACGCGTTTCTTGTTATCCATGGTTAGGTTTTTTTTTTTTTTTTTAATTAGCATACACTTAAGAATACCGACTGTATTGGCTTGTGTAATAACTATTAGGCTATGTCAAGTGAGTTTCCCACTAAATGTAGCCTATATAATATGTGTGTGATTTACACAACCTTATGGTGTTGATGTATCTACATGCTACAGCTTTTGCTGTTCTTATAGAAGGAGTTGTTCGTTTCAGACGATAGTGTGTTTACAGTAGGCTATTGTGTCTAACTGGATGATGTGATGTGATGCCTGGTTTGAGGGAGCCCTGGTGGGTATGGTACCTGTCTGATAGCGCCTGCATGGTCCTTGTCTTCAGTGTGGCGTCCCTGTCTCATGTGGGAGAGAGGTATACAGAAGCACAAAGTCTGAGAGAGAAAATACGAATGAAACCAGGAATTATTTTGAGGACTAACTCCATTTCTCTTCTCCACTCCATGTTTTAAGCAGACCTGTGGGTGGATGCAGCTGTTCTGGCTCTACTCTCATGATTAATATGGACTGAAGGTATGTTTGGATTATCTTACTGTACTCAACCTTTCTGATACGGTCTCTCTTCTCTTTCCATCTTTCTTTCTCTCTATTGCCTTTGCTCTCTATCTGCCTTTGCTCTCTCTCTCTCTCTCTTAGCTGTCACACACACACGCACACACACACACACACACACACACACACACACACACACACACACACACACACACACACACACACACACACACACACACACACACACACACACAAGCCTTAGAGGGAGCGGATATGATAACTACTGTATGCCACTATCTGTTGGACACACACTGCAGTAAGAGGCTGAAAGCATCGCTGCCCCTTCAGGGCGAGACACAGCCATTCAGGTCTCTCTGCTGGTCAGACCACCACGATGACGCTGCCCCCCCCCCCCCCCCCCTGCTCTGCTTCACTCTACCACATTGTGCCTGCCTGCCCGGTCGGGAACTAAGAGTCTGTGTGTGTGTGTGTGTGTGTGTGTGTGTGTGTGTGTGTGAGTGTGTGTATGTACTGTATGTGTACGTGTGTGCGTTTGTGAGTGAGAGAGTCAGTGTGTGTGTGTGTGTGTGTGAGTGTGTGAGCGTGGGTGCGTGTGTGTGTGTGTATGTATGTGTGTGTGTGTGTGAGCGTGGGTGCGCGTGTGTGTGTGTGTGTGTTTGTGTGTGTGCGCCTTGCTGCTTTAGCCTGAGCTGATCTGACCATGGCCTCAGCTTCTGTTTATCTCAAATGCGCAGTAGTGTATCTGGTGTAGCCCAACGCTAAAGCAAATCACTGATCTCTGGTCAGTTGTCTGTTACACCTCTCATGGTTATGGTCCGGATTCAGGGAGGATTAGCTTACCCTGGATCGATGCCTGAGGGTAGCTTCTATACAGACTGTTGTGTTTACACTGGCTGTCATAAAGGCTGATGAATTGACTGTGTGCTCAGTTCCTGTTTCTCCCTCTATGGGCCATGTTTGCTTTAGATGCAGGATCATAATATTGAAGTTGTACATAATGTTATTTTACAGTGATATATATGTGAGTATATATATATGCTCTGAAGCAGAGAGCAAAGGTTAAATGTATGCTCATTGAGATTTAGTGTTGTACGACACAAAATGACATCAATCTAATTTAGATTCTAACAAAGCAGACGTGTAGCACCTCCTGAATTGTGTACGGATGATGGACACACCGTCAGCGGCTGCATTGACGCTTCTGCATTGACGCTTGTTGCTCAAAAGTCAGGTGATACTGTACTGTATGAAGGCCAAAGCATAGATGCAGAAAGTGCCTGGATGACCTTATTTTTGTCTGCAAAGTGCTGTACGACACTGAAATTAGCCTTAAGTGCTTTGAGGGATCATAATTGTGTATGGTTTGACTCATTTTTTATGCATTATGATTAGATGGGTTGTTGTTTTAGGACTGACTGACTGACTCAGGTGTACTTTTTGTCAATATTTTGACAAAGTCTCATGTAGTTTTGATATTAACTGTAGTAGAAATTACTAGATCTAGATAAGCAACAATTGTGAATAACTAAGGTAAGTCACATTGTCAGTGTTTTTTAGATGTTTAATTGTACAGAGCCTTTAGTCATTAATCAAATAATTAAATGTGACTATTATGTTTTGTCCTTGCATCATTTCCTGTACAAAGCGATTTGCTGCAGTGAAGGGTATTGGCTGGGCTGGGAGTGGAGGATACGGTAGTTGGGTAGGAATGGCTTTCTCTCTCTCTGTCTCATTCTCTCTCTCTCTCTCTCTCTCTTTCACTATCTCTCTCTCTTTCTCTCTCTCTCTGGTAGTGGAGTGTACGGTAGTTGGGTAGAAATGGCTTTCTCTCTCTCTGTCTCATTCTCTCTCTCACTATTTCTCTCTCTCTCTCTCGTTATCTCTCTCTCTCTCTCTCTCTCTCTCTATATATATATATATATATATATACACTGTATATCTATCTCTCTCTTTCTCTGTCTGAAAAGACTGGCTCATTTGGCGAGCTTGAATAGCAGGATCTTCCTCTCCTTCACACACCTTCCCTTCGCTGCACTCTGCTGCTGTCTGAAAGGCCACAGGCCAGCAGAGGTGTCTTAGCAGGGCTAATTTTAGCCTCCCTAGACAGAGTGCAAACCAGTATTCTGTAGCTTGGTTTCTTTGTGGTGACAGTCTCTGAATGAACGTGCTTGGAAGGACAAAATATAAAAAAATTATGAGCTGGGCTAAATTTGGGCGCCAGGTCACGCAGCTCTGTACTTCTGACAGAGGACACAGGCTGTGTCCAGGTGAGAGGTCGGTGGCCTTCTAGACAAACAACCCCTCTTTTGGCCTCGTAACCAGGGACTCTCCCATTCACACGACGTCTTACGAAGGGCGAATATGGAAGGTCGGTCAACTTTGAAAGTTCGAGAAGACCCTCGAGGTCGCTCCGCCCCTTGCCAGAGCCACGCCTAGTAGTCTCCCTGGGCCCGGTCGCCTCGGTTCCAGAACCAGAGCCCGGAGGCGCTGATCCACACCGGAGCGGTGTATGGTGTCAGGTGTTCTGCGGATTCTGCCAAGGGGTTATTTAAATAGGCGACGATACGGGAGAGTTATTTATGTCCGATGGGGGCCGGTGGGTCAGACTCACCTGCCACTGCTGCTGTGTCTTCGGAGAGACAGATGTCCCCCTGTGGCTGTCTGTCTCTGTCTCTGTCCCCGTCCCGACTGGATGGAGGCCCAACGCCTCTGTCCCCTCCCCGGTGACACTCTGTGCTTTGACACCCTTCTCACACACACGCACACACACACACAGATTCACCTGACGCCGCCGGGTTTTCTGAGACGGTTAGCGGTTAGCTCGGAGAAGGTTCCGGGCCGTTCTCCCGTACTTAGCCGTGACAGCGTGTCAAACAGGGGATCGCGGCTGTCGCTAACGCGATGCGGCGTCGGTCTCTTTACAGTAGCTCCGTTGAATAATGCATGGTCACCGCAGCGCTCCGCCGCCATGACGAGGCCCTCCTTAAACACAGCTCTCACCGTGGACATGAGTCAAGTCCTCCTCCAGAGAGCAGCGCTTAGCCGGCCAAACCTGCTGACCCATCAGTACAGACCCGGCCCGGTCTCACACCCCCACTCCTCAAGCTCTGCTGACTGGGCCAGTCCTGCCTCCAGCTCGTCACCACATCCACCTCGGAGGAAAAGATGCACTCTATACAGGCGCATCGCAGAAAATTTGAATGTTGTGGAAGGTTCATTATTTTCTCCACCCTGCCCACCTGGGTCTCTCCACCCTACCCACCTGGGTCTCTCCACCCTACCCACCTGGGTCTCTCCACCCTGCCCACCTGGGTCTCTCCACCCTGCCCAGCTGGTTCTCTCCACCTACAGTAGTGTACAGATGATGGAGTGGGTCTTGACTGGGGACTGTCTTGTTCCTGGAAAGCTCCAGACTGTCAGGGGGAAACCTGTGCAACCCCCCCCCCTCCCAGTGATTAATCAAGTACCTGCCTACCTGCCTGTTCGACTGCTCTATCACCAATCAGCTTGCAGGTTAAATCCCAGCTCTGTCTCTCTGTGTCTCTCAAACACATACACACACACTCTCTCTCTCTCTCTCTCTCTCTCTCTCTCTCTCTCTCTCTCTCTCTCTCACACACCCACACATACACACATACACACACATACACACACACTCACACATACATACACACACCACAATCACGGTCCTGTCATACCAATGTCAGAATGGACACCCTCCAAGGACACCCTCCTTCTGTTTCCTTTCCCACTATTTTTCTTTTTCTTTCTCTTTTTTTTTTTTCTCTCTCTCTCTCTCTCTCCCTCTCTCTCTCCCTCCCTGTCTCTCTATCTCTCTTCCACTATCAGCCTCCCATACACACACACAGAGACGCATACAAATACAATAATGATTGTTCCTGTTTCCTGTGTTGTCATGGGGCTGCAGAATGAGATGTGCTCCATTATCCATCAGCCAGAGAGGGAACACACACGCCCACGCACACGCCCATGCACACACACGCACACACACACACACACACACACACACACACACACACACACACACACACACACACACACACACACACACACACACACACACACACACACATGCCTCACTGCCAGAACTCTCTGGCCTAATTCCCCCTCTTATTGATGTGTGTCTGTCAGTGAGAGAGGAGACAGAGCACAAAAGAGGCAGGGAAAGGCCTGTGTTGCTCCGGGTGAACAAAGGGGTGTTCTGTTCCACCTTAGCGCCACTGCCCTTCTGGAACACAGCGCAGCACACTGGGTGGCCTTGTATGACACTATTGTCATCTCTTGAGTGATCCTACTGTAAATGGTCAACAATGAACCACAATATGTGTCC
>NC_140244.1:19289941-19292584 GCF_949987555.1 Borostomias antarcticus | reverse complement strand
GTTGCGAGCGTTTTACTACGACTAGTGTCTAGTTCTCTCGTCGAGGGAGCTGCTAGTAGTGGACATCCTGTTGTTAGCTGATGTGTGGTGGTAACGGTGTACGGTGTGTGTGTGTGTGTGTGTGTGTGTGTGTGTGTGTGTGTGTGTGTGTTGTGTGTGTGTGTGAGAGTAGGGTTTCTGTTGAGAGGGAACGTCGGCTCGGCTAACAGCTCATTCATGATGCAGCTGCCGCTAGGCCTGTGGGAGTAATTACTGTGTGTCCGCTGCTCATTCATTGATCGATGATGCTCTCCTCAGGTCATCTTCAGCTGGCTGTGTGTGTGTGTGTGTGTGTGTGTGTGTGTGTGTGTGTGTGCGTGTGTGCGTGTGTGCGTGCGTGCGTGCGTGCGTGCGTGCGTGCGCGCACTCTCCATCCAACTCACAAACACATGCACACATCAGTCCTTGTGGATTCTATCCAGATGGAGTGGTGGTGTCTGGTCTCGTCTACTCTGGTCTGGTCTGGTCTGGTCTGGTCTGGTCTGGTCTGGTCTGGTCTAGTCTAGTCTAGTCTAGTCTAGTCTAGTCTAGTCTAGTCTAGTCTAGTCCGGCCTTGTCTCCACTTGGGGAGGGAGACAGAACGGCTGAAAAACATGGAGGAAGGGAGGGAGGGAGGAAGCGAGGGAGGGAGGGAGGGAGGGCTTGGAGGCACAGTGTGTTTTGCGAGGTTTATCAAGACCAAAGACTTCTTAAAAAAAAAAACGGGGGGGTTGTTTAGGTACCGAGGATAAGGAGGGCTGGGATTAAGGGGGGTATGTGGTATTGAACTGAGATGAAACAGCAGCCAAGCCTAAAGGGTGGATGGTGTGTGTGCGTGTGCGTGTGTGTGTGTGTGTGCGTGTGTGTGTGCGCGTGTGTGTGGAGGTCGAAGCCCCCTCCAGGGCATGTCTGCTCAACTTGTCCCTCAGAGAGAAGGATTATGGGAGATATTGGAAGAGGGGGGTGGGAGGATGAAGACCCTCTCGCTTCGCCCCCCCTCCCTCGCCCCAGGCCACCTCCACCTGCAGCCCACCTGTCCCCCCCTCTCCTCTCCCCCTCTCTCCTCCCCCCATCTCCTCTCCTCCCCTCCTCAGAACCCCGGAGAAGCCCGACGGCACGGCGTGTGTGTGTGTGTGTGTGTGTGTGTGTGTGTGTGCGTGTGCGTGCGTGTGACATTGGAAGTGTTAGCGGGTGCCCAGGCCTGTGCTGTCCCTTTGTCTGTGTGTGTGTGTGTGTGTGTGCGTGGGTGCGTGTGTGTGTACCTGCAGCAACTAGACAGCTCTTTAACATCATTACCAGAGAGAACATGTCCTCTGTGTCCCTGGGTGCTCTCTACCATGGTGGGGTTCTATGAGAAAGGGTCTTTCATGGAGGCAGAGTTGGGGCTAGAGACTTCACGGTCGGCCATGTTGGAGGTTTAAGCTTTAGTTCAGGTTAACTTAGCCTTGTGAGACCATCCTGATTTCGTGAGCTTACATTCTGTTTCTCTCGCCAGATCAGAAAACGATCTCATCAACCAGCTACGCTGGGCGGGTTTAGGTGTGACAACAGCGATGAGAGGTTGAAGTTAGCGCGTGATCGACGTTGACAGACAGATGGTTCATCCAATCACCTGCCAAGTAGTTTTGAAAGTGCCTGCCCTTTTCCAAATAGTTTCCAACAGAGCGTTATGCGAAGCAAACCATCTGGCGTGTCAGGTTAAGGCTAACTAGCTAGATAGATATTGATATACCTATCTATCTAGCTATCTCTCTACATTCAGTAGCCTGAAACCTCCAACATGGCCGACTGCTGACGGGCCGTGAAAACCCTCTATAATAGTATCCTACCCTAATTTCCTCTCGGGGATCAATGAAGTACCACATACCGTAGGTGAAATGCAATTGGGATCAATCGTTGCGCTTCAGAGTAAAACACACCATGTACACTTTTTCACTGTGGCATCATGATTTGATTTTATTATTACTTAAGTTAAAATTTGCAATTAATTTGCGATCCACATGCAGTCCGAACCGTGGGGGGTGATCAATACGGATCACAGATCAACCAGGATCACAGATCAACCAGGATCACAGATCAACCAGGATCACAGATCAACTAGGATCAACCAGGATCACAGATCAACCAGGCTACGTTCCGTCACTATTAGATACTGTAGATATATTTTATTGCAGACACAGACCATTTAAAAATTAAAAATAAAACAATAATATACGAGTTAGATTAGGCGTACAGTAATGTCGGTTACAAAACCCCCGTCTAGTGTTCGGTGAAAATAGTCTGTGCACACATCCCTACTACCTACACTATACAATGTGTAGTACAATATATAGAGAGGATACAAATATTACACCACAGTAGTACTTGGTTTCTCTACAGTTATCACTATGTGAGAACTCTCTGAGCAAGACGCAGTCCCAAGCCTAACCATAGAACTGGTCTTACTGTTGATTTTAATTAATGTTTATGACAGGTGTGCAACCTGATATGGTATGGTTCTCCAGGCCTTCACTAGAGACGCCTCTTGGCTATGAAACACACACATCAGACATCAAACAGAGTTTCTGCAAAGATACAGCCAAGGGGGCGATGTGTTTTTCAGTGCATGTGACCTCACTCAGGAAG
>NC_140244.1:19267441-19287441 GCF_949987555.1 Borostomias antarcticus | reverse complement strand
TCAGTCTGACTTCAGCTAGAACCTCAACCCCCACCGTCATCTCCGAGTGTCTCTCGGTCAGAAAGACACAACGTGGTTTCCTGTTTCCTCTTCTTGATGTTATCGTGTGTTTGCACGTGTGTGTGTGTGTCTGTGTGTATGTGTTATTTGAGGGTGTGGTATGAATATGAATGTCGAGGATAAGTGTTATTCAAGAAGAACTGTGTACACAGTAGCTAGCATACAGTATGGTTTAAGAACTGCTGAGTATATGAACCTGCATACTATTCACCCCTTCTATCTATGCCTCAAACACACGCACGCATGCAAGCACACACACACACACACACACACACACACACACATAAAACCATACTGTTCACATGCATTGCATTGCATGTGAAACAAGCAGCCGGTTTTGTCCGAGGGGAACAGGAGATGGGGTTTGTAAGAGCAGAGAGAGAAGAGTTATCAATAAGGCTAATTATAGACGGGACCGCAGGACAAAGGATGGAAGCTATTGGGTAACAGATGCATCAATAGGGCGGGTCTTAAGCCTGCTTCTCATTTCCAAAAAAGATTGGGTCAGTCGGTTTTTAGTTGGCTAATGAATGTGTACTAATTAATCTTATATATAAATGTACTGTCTGAACACTATGAATGTGGGTGGGTGTGTGTGTGTGTGTGTTCCCTTTGAAGTGTTGCTCCCGCCTGTTTAATTAGGCTGCTGAATATTCATCAGTAATTAGACTAGGCCAACGCCCTATCCAAGGCAAGAAGGCATTATTAGGCAAACAATACAGTGAGAACAGATTACCCTGCTCCCACGCACACACACGCACACACACACACACATGCACACACACACACAGCACACTCTGTCTCACACGGAAACTAATAGCTGAAGGACAGGCTGTCCTGGGTGAGAACAAGTCAGTTTCACTCAGCGGGGAGGAGGCGTGAAACACAGGAGAAGAGGAGTGGCAGGTGGAGGAGAGAGAGAGAGAGAGGGGGAGAGAGAGAGAGAGAGAGAGAGTGTGTGTGTGTTGGAACTGTAGGAGGGTAGAGGAGGAAAAGGACTGTTCTGGAGCTGTGGAGGAGGAGAGAGAGGGGGAGAGAGAGAGGGACAGGGGCGTTGGTGGAGGAGGAGAAAGGGACAGTGTTGTAGCTGTGTGTGTGGGGGGGGGGGCATATTGTCCTGTAAATATTACTTTACATATGTGTTAATGCCATTGAAATAGCCGAATGCCTTTCATAGTTTATAGGGAGCTATGTGTTAATGCCTTTAATCATTTATAGGGATGGTTTATACCTAAATCCGGACATTCCAACGTTCAGTTCATATCAAATGAACGTTTATCCTGTAAATTGCGTATTCCTTCAACCTGCAGCATTGAGTAGTCTACAGTACCTCATGCTGAAAAACTAAATTGACTGTAAAAACACAATGTGCCTTCATATAACGCAGTGTGCCACTTTGTTTAAGAGAGAATACTGGATGGAATAGAGAGAAAGCCTATTTTCTGCAGCATGTAGGCTATATTTTGAGGATACTGTATGTGCACTTTTAGACACATCTTTAAGTTATGAGAACGAACCCAGCAGTTTCCATTGGTGGTTATTTATGCAGTACAATTCACACCCACAACTATTACACTCTTTCTGTTTGTCTAACATTTTGACGGTTTGCTGCTGAGTCAGAAAAGTTTGCGCTCACAAAATTGTAATCACAATTCTTTCCTTTAGGCCTGTTTCCCTGTCCCATCGTGAAAAGTTAAATTCTCCTTCTACTTTAGAACAGGTTTTGGGGCTCTGAGTCAGAACAGACTATTTTGTTTTCAAAAACAGATGCTGGACTTCCCTTGCTAGAGGCCAAATAAAGTGTGTTGCAACCATGTGTGCTAGTCTCTTTGACCCACTCCCCTCTGGCAGGAGACAGCGGTCCATCGGGACCGGGTCCACACGCCACAAAAAACAGCTTCTTTCCCACGGCCATCAGACTCATGAACAAGGCTCGTGTCCCCCCACAATGCCCCCCCCCCCCACACACTGACTCTATACCCCTGCACCACTTGCACATTGATGATTGTTCCACTTACCTTAACGGCACACACACACCCACACACACATACACACACACACACTGCACTCACTGTACATACTGAAACACCGCTCACCCACCACACTACACTCTGCACACACTGTACTGTATAGTACACACACTCACCACACCCCATTCTGTATATGTGTTTATATTGAAATTGTGCCTTCCCTTTTACTTTTATTTTAACTTTTTAACAGTATATCGTAATTTGCACATTGCACTGCATTTTGTTGCACTGATTTTTGGTATTTTGTATTTGTATTTAGTTTTTTGTACTGTTTTGCACTTCATGTCTTTGCACTGTCCTGTCCCATCCTGCACCCTGTCCTGTCCTGTCCTGTCCTGCACCCTGTCCTGTCCTGTCCCGTCATGCACCCTGTCCTGTCCTGTCCCGTCCTGCACCCTGTCCTGTCCTGTCCTGTCCCGTCCTGCACCCTGTCCTGTCCTGTTCTGTCCTGTCCTGCACTCTGTCCTGTCCTGTCCTGTCTTGCACCCTGTCCTGTCCTCTCCTGTCCTGTCCTGCACCCGGTCCTATCATTCCTTAACTCTAGTCACATTCCTAGTATGTGTGAACCAGATACATGGCAATAAACAGACCTTAAGTTTTGAGTCTTGTCAATTGTTTATTTGTTTAAATAGCCTATTATTGGATAATATTAGGTATTTGATATTGGTGAAAGCCCCTGATTTTTAGCATTTTATGGTAGGCTATTGCTGTGAGTCATTACGATATTTGCCGACACTACAGACACTGGAAATAGCTAATGTGTGGACATAGACATCTGTTGTTTTTACTTTATGTATTTACAGGAAAAAATTGAATTAGAAAATCATTGTGCGGCCACCACTACACACATTGTACAGGTTATTTCTAATATATATATATAGATATATATAGTCCTAATAAAAAGTTTCAATCCTTTAATAACTGGCCTTTTCGTTTAGTAAATTATTTGATTCACTGATTTAAAACAAATAACAAACGTCTCATTTAATTTTTCTGTAAAATCAGTCATATTTCAAAAGCGTGGCGCGGGAACGGACGGTGGCGATTTGCCGTGGTGTGGCTTTGACCCTAAACCAGGACGGGGACAGTGTTGGACCTGAGGAGGAGAGAGGGACAGTGTTGGAGCTGTGGAAGGTGGAGGAAAGAGAGAGAGAGGGAGAGAGAGAGGGACAGTGACAGTGTTGTCTCTGTGGAGGGTGGAGGAGAGAGAGAGAGGGTGATGAAAGAGAGAGAGAGGGACAGTGACAGTGTTGTCTCTGTGGAGGAGAGAGAGAGAGAGAGAGAGAGGGACAGTGACAGTGTTGTCTCTGTGGAGGGTGGAGGAGAGAGAGAGAGAGAGAGAGATGGGGGGGGCAGTGATGGACCTAAGGAGGAGAGAGGAACTGTGTTGTCTCTGGGGAGGGTGCAGGAGAGAGAGAGAGAGAGAGAGAGAGAGAGAGATGGGGGGGGCAGTGTTGGACCTAAGGAGGAGAGAGGGACAGTGTTGTCTCTGGGGAGGGTGCAGGAGAGAGAGAGAGGGACAGTGACAGTGTTGTCTCTGTGGGAGGGTGGAGGAGAGAGAGAGGGACAGTGTTGTCTCTGTGGGAGGGTGGAGGAGAGAGAGAGGGACAGTGTTGTCTCTGGGGAGGGTGCAGGAGAGAGAGAGAGAGAGAGGGACAGTGACAGTGTTGTCTCTGTGGGAGGGTGGAGGAGAGAGAGAGGGACAGTGCTGTCTCTGTGGAGGGTGGAGGAGAGAGAGAGAGAGAGAGAGGGGGGGGGGGGGGGCAGTGACAGTGTTGTCTCTGTGGGAGGGTGCAGGAA
The DNA here is from genome assembly GCF_949987555.1 of Borostomias antarcticus. Lineage (NCBI taxonomy): Eukaryota > Metazoa > Chordata > Actinopteri > Stomiiformes > Stomiidae > Borostomias > Borostomias antarcticus. The sequence goes on along the minus strand of NC_140244.1, from coordinate 19,283,551 downwards.
GGGACATCAACTCCTCATGACCCGTTATTCCAGGTTGGTGCAGTAGGTGTTCTAATCTGGGGGAGGGGGCGGAGCCTCTGTCCTCTGCGTTTCTCACTGCTCAGCTATGAATAGTCCTCTCTCATGAAGTAGCACAGGTCAGGTTCATTTTTCAGGGGTATTCAAATGTGTGGAATACATGTTTGACGTGTGTGTGTGTGTGTGTGTGTGTGTGTGTGTGTGTGTGTGTTTACGGTAGCTCTGTTTGCCACTATGGGTCATCCTTTGTGGGGTTATTTTTGAGCCACAGCTGGTCCTTCCTCTTTAAGCAGTAATGTGTGTGTAGGTGTGTGTGCGTGTGTGTGTGTGTGTGTGTGCGTGCGTTCGTGTCTGTGTCCGTTCTCGTCGGTGTGTATGGTATTGCTTTTTTAGCTGTTGCAGTACGGATCTACCATTTGGTGTGTGAACTGTGAACAAGAGGAAGACAGACAGACAGACAGAGAGGGCAGTCTGCTTCTCTGTCAGTAATGCCATTCCCTGTGTGTGTGTGTGTGTGTGTGTGTGTGTGTGTGTGTGTGTGTGTGTGTGTGTGTGTGTGTGTGTGTGTGTGTGTGTGTGTGTGTGTGTGTGTGTGTGTGTGTGTGTGTTTGATGAATAATTGATGAGGCTATAGATCGCTCAGCTCAGCTCTGCTCCACTGACCCAGTTAACCCACAGGATAACTCACACACACTCTGTCTCTCTCTCTCTCTCTCTCTCTCTCTCTCTCTCTCTCTCACACACACACACACGTTCAAAACTCTACAGCCAATCATGCTATCCCGGCAACCATCATTTTCTGTCTCCGTCAGTAACTGTAGTCCGACCCGTCACACTCACTCATTTTCTACAATACATCCACCAATCACAATCCTGCTACTGTGTGCTACAGTAGCTCCTTGTCCTCCAATCAGAAAGCCTGAAATGACAAAGCCAAAATGACAGCAGGAACAGAGGGTTTTCCAGGATTCTGTCCTCAGGGATTGAGGTTCTTTCGCTGTACTCTGCACAGTAATGCCCACTATCTCACAGTCATAGAAGATGTCATTCTTCTCATCTGTCACTATCTCTCCTCTGTTCCCTCGGCTTCAACAGTATCTTATCTTGCAGATAAAACATGCACTTGGTCTCACCTTGGTTTAGACCAGAGTTCATATTACGTCTCTGCTCTCGTTCATGGCCTCAGTCCATCTTTCCATGTCTTTAAACTAATTTATTATCCAACATCCTCCTCCCTGCTTTGTAGACACCTGTGCAGATGTTATGTCCACATGCAGGGTTTCAATAAAGTTATGTAAAGAGTGTTTACTTGTGTATGAAATATTTTACAGGAGCGGCTATAACGGAAGAATGTCACGATATAAGAGAGGGGATGTTGACAGGAAATGGTGCAGGAAATGACTTCGGTCAGGACCGCAGACCTGACTACTCATAACAAAGGAATTCTGGGATAGGGTCCTTGGGAATATGTGTGTTACTCTGTGCCTGTGTGTACTGTATGTCCAGATGTAAAACCCGAAACCAGTCTTTTTCACTGGCAACAGGGATTGCCATTCGGTTAGTAGGTCCTCTAGCACCACCTAGTGGATTGGGTGTGTGAGAGCATCTCAATAGTCTGAAGTAACTCACCCTTCTTTCCACTCCCTCCGACGTTGCTGAGTTTGTGGTGCAATATGTTTTCATTAATTATGTTTTCATAATGCAAGTTAATCCTTTCATTTTCCTTCCCCATTCACCATAATATTATTTGTTGATGATGGTAGCTTAGATGTTAGCTGCCAGAGTGCAAAAACGACCTGTGTTATGTGTGACTACACATCTTCAGCGCAGTTGCGTGGTGTTCTCACTAGAGGGCGCTCTTCCCTCAGCCTTCCCCCAGCCCACCTGTAGGGGGAGACCGTTGGCCCGGATCCCACTGCGCCGGTTCTTCCCGATAGGTTTCTTCTCGCCCTCCCAGTCCCCTAGCCCCAGCCCCAGCCCCCCCACATTCCCAAGCCCCGCCTCCAGCCCCACAGGTCCCTCCCCCAGCGTCCAGGGCACCTGTCAAGCCTAACGAGGGGATTGTCCTGCCATCCCTGCCTTCCTGCTCCATGAATGGGCTGGCAGCCGGCTCAGGCCAGCACACTTCCCATGGTACAGGCTGTATCGTACACCAGCGCTGCATTGTGCCCCAGCGGCCCCCTGGGCCCCCGCGTTGCATAAGCAGGATGGGTCGGGTGTAAACAGGCGCCGGTCCAGCAGACACGGGCCAGAACCAGGGGGGGTGTGTCCAACACACTCACACATTGACGTTAACACACACGCACACATACACTCATACACACATACATGCATGCATACATGCATACATACATACATACAGAAATACATACACACATACATAACTACATACATACATACATACATACATACATACATACACACACACACACACACACACACACACACATACATACATACATACATACATACATACAGAAATACATACATACATACACACAAGCAAGAGTGTGTAGAACATGCATATCTTGTATGTTCTTACCCACACACACGTTCACAGGCATACCCTCATATAGTCATGTGTGTACATGAACACTGCCCCATACCCAACACATGGTAAATACTCACACACACACACACACGCCACAGATCACCTCCTTGTGACCGTAATTTCTGACAGGATGTGTATTTTGCGCACGTGTAACCTGGACGTTCAGTACAGTAGCTCTGTTTTCCTTAAGTGTGTCTCAGATGCTGGTTGTGTTCTTCCTCTTCCTGCTGGACCCACCCAGTCAGCCATCCTTGAGTTTGCGTGGTTGTTGTAGAAGCGTTGTTAGCCCCGAGGATGGGAATGAGTAGTAATCCTCTGTCTCTTTTGTTGTGGTGTGTGTGTGTGTGTGTTTGTGTTTGTGTTTACTCCTGCATGGCCTTGTGGATGCCAGTGTTTGGGTTGGCCAAGAAGACCTCCCCTCAGTCATGAGGCTCTGTGGGAATAATCTGCCCTGTGGTTTATGTGGTTTATGTTACTGATAATAAGGCTGGATGGATGGAGGAGAGGGGGGGGGGGCAGTAGAGAGGATGGGCTGGGGACATGGACAGACTCAGGGACATGGACAGAGACAGGGACAGAGTCAGAGTCCGGGACAGAGACATGGACAGAGACATGGACAGAGACAGGGACAGAGTCAGGGACAGAGACATGGACAGAGTCAGGGACAGAATCATGGACAGGGTCAGGGACAGAGACATGGACAGATTCAGGGACAGAATCGTGGACAGGGTCAGGGACAGAGACATGGACAGAGTCAGGGACAGAGCCAGGGGCAGAGACATGGACAGAGCCAGGGACAGAATCATGAACAGAGTCAGGGACAGAGACATGGACAGAGTCAGGGACAGAGACATGGACAGAGTCAGGGACAGAGACATGGACATTGTCAGGGACAGAGTCAGGGACAGAGACAGAGACAGGGGCGGCACTTGGACACTGGTACAGGGACGGTGTCCTATGGGGAAGGTATTGTTCAGGAGGCCCTGATACTGTCTCTCTTCTCACAGTCTTGATTCTGCTCCAGCAGCTGAATCTCCCACAAACCCATCAAGTGAGACGAGACAAAGGCTTATGAGAACAGTTTGGAGGATTGTTTTTCTTTTCACTCTGACCCGATATAAATACACACACACAGAAACACACACATGTCCTGCACACACACACACACACACACACACACACACACACACACACACACACACACAATTGCACACCTTTCGCTTAAGCACCTTGATGTCTAGAAAGAAAAAAAAACGCCCACCCCCCCTACAGTCAAGACTTACCTCATCAAACCGCTATTCATGGAATCCTACTAAGACTCATATCACTCAGGAATTCATTGTGGAGTCCTTGGAATCCCTGAGTCACCCTATAGCTCTCGACAGTCCCTGGATGAGTGACACCCGGAGCCCATAAGAGACGGGGCCCTGGCCTGGGGGGGGAACCCGAGCTCGGGGAGGGAGAACGTATAGGCCCTGCATGATGTCACCTCCAAAAGCACCTGCGTGGAAACCTGTCCGACCGACTCGGCCGCAGGTTTTCCCAGGGTGACTGACGTTTCAATTAGGCCGGGGAGTAAGTCAACACGGGGTTGGGCCTGCCTTTGTTCCACGCCATGTGTGTGTGTTTGCATTCCTCGTGGCGAGTATGTCATTGTGTGTGTGTGTGTGTGTGTGTGTGTGTGTGTGTGTGTGTGTGAGTGTAAGCCGGTTTAACTGACCTTGTTTGAATGAGGAGATAGCACGTGGACTGGAATGATGATGAAATGTGCTATGGAGGTCAGAGGTCAATGGCTGTCATGGACACTGGACTGATAGCTAAAGAGAATATTGCCTTAATGATGTATAGGCAGCTTGACTAAAGCACTCTGTCTATAATGGTGCAGGGGGGATATAAACCCTGCAAGCAGCCATGTGCTTCCTTTCATTCTTTACACGCACACACACACACACACACACACACACACACACACACTCAGAGGGGCTGAGGCCTGCTCTTATGCAAGCCACCTTTCCCCTAAACTACCCCCTCTCTCTCAGGGTCCTGGCTCTCACACCCCTCCACTTCATTAAAGCCTGTATTCATTTTCACTCCCCTCCTCCCTCCCTCCTCCCTCCCTTTCTCCCTCTCCTCCCCTCTCCCTCCCCTCTTCCCTCCCTTTCTCCCTCCCCTCCTCCCTCCCTCCCCTCTTCCCTCCCTTTTTCCCTCCCCTCCTCCATCTCTTCCTCCCTCCCCTCCTCACTCTCTCCCTCCCCTCCTCCATATCTTCCTCCCTCCCCTCCTCCCTCCCTCCCTCTCTCCCTCCCCTTCTCCATATCTTCCTCCCTCCATCCCCTCCTCCCTCCCTTCTCCCTCCCTCCCTCCCTCCCTCCCCTCCTCCATCTCCATAGTCTCTCTCTCTCAGCTAGTCTCTCTCTCCTCTCAGCTAGTCTCTCTCTCTCAGCTAGTCTCTCTCTCAGCTAGTCTCTCTCAGCTAGTCTCTTTCTCCTCTCAGCTAGTCTCTCTCTCTTTCTCTCTCTCTCAGATATTCTCTCTCTCTCAGCTAGTCTCTCTCAGCTAGTCTCTCTCTCAGCTTGTCTCTCTCAGATAGTCTCTCTCAGCTAGTCTCTCTCTCTCAGCTTGTCTCTCTCTCTCAGATAGTCTCTCTCTCAGCTAGTCTCTCTCTCAGATAGTCTCTCTCAGCTAGTCTCTCTCTCTTAACGTCTCTCTCTCTCAGCTAGTCTCTCTCTCAGCTAGTCTCTCTCAGATAGTTTCTCTCTCAGCTATTCTCTCTCTCAGCTAGTCTCTCTCAGCTTGTCTCTCTCTCAGATAGTCTCTCTCTCTCAGCTAGTCTCTCTCTCTCAGCTAGTCTCTCTCTCTCAGCTAGTCTCTCTCTCTCAGCTAGTCTCTCTCAGATAGTTTCTCTCTCAGCTATTCTCTCTCTCAGCTAGTCTCTCTCAGCTTGTCTCTCTCTCTCAGTCTCTCTCTCAGCTTGTCTCTCTCTCAGCTAGTCTCTCTCTCTCAGCTTGTCTCTCTCTCTCAGATAGTCTCTCTCTCTCAGCTAGTCTCTCTCTCTCTCTTACTGTCTCTCTCTCTCAGCTAGTCTCTCTCAGATAGTTTCTCTCTCAGCTATTCTCTCTCTCTCTGTCTCTCTCAGCTTGTCTCTCTCTCAGATAGTCTCTCAGCTAGCCTCTCTCTCGCTCTCAGCTAGTCTCTCTCTCTCTCAGCATCTCTCTCTCTCAGCTTGTCTCTCTACAGAAGCTCTCTGACAGCCGCTGCTCTGCTCTGCCTCCATGTTCCGCTTCGCTTCTCCTCCTAATTGGTTGTGAACAGTTGTATATAAACACACGCACACACACATGGACACACACACACACACACACACACACACTGTTCCTTACACATTGGAATTGCTGCCCTGTTGATCATATGACCATGTAGCCTAATCGGGGGTTTATGGTTGAGAGAGACAAGCTGAGAGAGAGAAAGAGTTTCGCTTCTTCAGAGACAAATAATATACAATACTGTCCGTTGTCACAAGAACAAATGGACAATAGTGTGGTTGCGGTTTCGTGTCTGTTGGCATCATAGCTGTTATGGCTGTTGGCACTTTGTATTGTAGGAGGTTATTGGCTCCCTTAAAAACTCTCTATATGGGATTTCTTTGGTCAGGCTATGCAGGGTGTGATTGGTGACCAGCTGAGTTTTATCTCATAGAACTTCATTGGATGAGTCATGCATTGTTCTTGAGGTGATTGGTTTCGAGTGCGATGGCCCTCAATCCTGATTGGCCAGGACAATCAAGCTGTGAAAGATAATTATTGAATTGAGCATTAGGTTTTTCCGCCATTTCTACATGGAGTTGGCCTAGAAAACCCAACCGAAGAAAAGACCCCCCCCCACCTCCACCACACGCAACCCCCTCTCCCTGGCATTCACTCCCCCTTTACTCCCTCACTCCCTCTCTCGTTCTCTCTCTCTCTCTCTCTCTGACAGCTCCTGGTGGGCTCTTTTCTCCTCCTTGCTCCCCCGCTCCCCTCACATCCGTCCCTCTAGGTCTCTCTCTCTCTCTCTCTCTTTCTTTCTCTCCCTCTCTCTCCCTCAGTGGATTTTCTTTCCCGCAGACTCTCAGAACAGTTAACACCGCGCGTTCCTCTGTGGCCGGCTCCTGGTTCTGTTTAACTCTGTCAGTTCTGCCGTTCCCAGTGTGTGTGTGTGTGTGTGTGTGGGGGGGGGCGCTGTGGGGTTGACCTGACGCTCCCGGAACCGCCTGTTCTTCCAGGAACGCTGCGCCTGTAGAGAGGGCGGCGTGTCCACTGAAGCGTGCGCGTGTTCCATAGGCTCGGCGCTGGCTGGACTCCACCCTGCGCAGGGTGGGGGCTGAGAGGGGCTGCTGGGTTGGGGGGCTGGACGAAGCAGACAGACCCCCCCCCCCTCCCCCGGATGGACTCTGTTCCCTCCCCTCAGACAGAGCCGGGCCGGTCAGTAGACTCCGCCTCCGAGGAGTCCAGATAGTTTATCCACCGGCTGACTGCACCACTCTGTCCCTGTGGACTCCGCCGGACCGTTTGTGAAGTGGAACCTTTTGTACCGTGGACTTTGTGTGAGGGGGACGGGGAGCGTGTCCGGCGTGATGAGTTGGGCTGGCGGCGCGCCCATGGCGCGCCCCGGAGAGGGCGGCCCCCGCTGAGGCCCGCGTACGAGCCCCCCCCCCCCCCCGCGCGCCATGGAGGTCATCTTACACCTCGTAGCTGCTGACCCCTCGCCACCTCCCAGCCCCACTGCCGTGAGTCCCACCTGTATAGCACAAGTGTGTGTGTGTGTGTGTGTGTGTGTGTGTGTGTCTGTGTGTGTGTGTGTGTGTGTGTGTGTTTGTCTGTATCAGTTTATCTGTTTGTTTGTTTGTTTGTTTGTTTGTGTGTGTGTGTGTTTGTCTGTATCCAGCTGTCAGCGTATGATTGGATGAACTCACAGCGGTGTCCTTACATCCAAAGGCATTTTGATATTAGTTTTATGGTCACATGTTTCTTGGTCTTTGTATTCTCGTATGTGTATGTCATGCATATACTGTACTGTATCACCTACAGTAAACCGTGTTCATCTGTCATACTGTACAGTAGGATCTGTGTGTGTGGATTAGGCTAATTTGCGCCTGATACAGGACATTTTGACACAACAGACGGAATTTCAGAGCTTTGAAAGCTGTGAATTTTGGTGGGGGCCCAAAGCCCAGGACTGAGAGGCCTGGTGAGGACTTTGAGGACTTTGTTTGTGACGTCATTGGGACTGAATGCCTGTGTTGTGATGGCGGGGGGGGGGGGGGGGGGGGGGCACACAGTTTTTTTTCAAGGGTTGGCGTTTAGCTGTTGGTGTGAGTTTTTTTTCTCTGTTGGAAGTGGACACAACAGGCTTTTCTCAGACCCGCTGAATTCCTACACACAACAAAAGTTTGCTGCTGGCGAGCTTGGACAGAGTTTGTGTGTGTGTGCGTGTGTGTGTGTGTCTTTGTGTGTGTGTGTGTGTGTGTGTGTGTGTTTGTGTGTGTTTGTGTGTGTGTTTGTGTTATCAAGTAAATCGCAGCTTGCACAGCGTAACCCAGAGTTATGTAATTGTCCATAGCTGTTGAATGGGCCTCATTGTTGCCAAATTGGATCCCCTTATAGAAACAAAAAAGCGGATTTCCATCAAAAACTGGTCTTTTGTGTCAATATCAGAGCTGCTTAATTTGGCACGGCTGGGTGGGAACTGAGTCCATGAGGAGAGAAGAGGGGAGAGAGAGGAGTCGGAGAGGAGAGGAGAGAGGGAGGACTTGGTGCTTGGCAGAGAGAGGAACACCGAGACCTCAGCCCATTCTGAGAGGGTCCTCCCTCCCTCATCTCTGCAGACTTCCTTTAGACGCCGGCTCTGCCATGAATGTCCTGTCCACATTAGGGTTGCAAATTTCAAGGAATTTCATTAATCGATAACTGTTAACCTTAACAAACGATAGTCGATTAATTGATAAGAACGTCCCGCGCCGGACTGCGCTTTGCTCGCTTAATTTTTGTGTCTTCTTCCGCTGTGTCGTTGAAATTTCCCAGCATCCCAATTAGCCTTCACTACATGGCGTGGCGTCCTCATGTACAGTCAGACCTTAAATCATGATTACATTTCACGCAAGTCCCGTTGAAAACGTTGAAAAAAAAGTTCTGTTCCATTAACAAGCAATTAATCGAGTAACCAAATCTTACTCGAGTAAATTCTTATCGACAATAGTCGATTAACTATTAACATCCCTAGTCCACATTGAGCTGGTTTGTATCCAGGGAGAATTCTGAATCTACAGGATTCATACAGTACATTCAATAAGGTCCGTTTGAACCAAACAGTCACGGTGCTCTGTGCCTTTGTTCAAGTGACATTAAATGGGAATGGGAATGGTGAGGTTTGTTAGCTGAGCGGTACTCACAGCGATCACGTTCCTGTCGGCGTTAATCATGTGTGATATAAAGTTCCACGGTGACCCAGGAGGGATGGTGTTCATTTTGGAGGGTTGAGTACGGAAGCCTCTTCTCTTTCCCAGCCCTCTCCCGCCCCGCGCGCCACCTCCTCTTCCATCCTCCCCTGCTTCTCTCCGACTGTTTGGTGTGTTTTGTCAGTTGAAGGCGACGGGTTCGGGTCCAGTTCACTCAGAGATGTTCTGATCGGGCAGGAACACAAACAGTCTAAGCAGCTTCGTCCCGGGCCGATTGATCTACATCAAGACAAGGTCCGGTCAATGTTATTGAGTCTGGTTCTGGTCTGTGAAGCACGTTCCTTCTACCTCATGTAGTCAGTATTCACCGTAGATCATTGGTTTAGCTTCAGAGCAACTATTCTAACTTAGAATATGAAATCAGTTTTCTTGTTCTTATGTTTATTTTAGGACCCTAGAGTTTATTTCATTCTGCATGCTCAGATAATGTGACCAGTGGTTATTTAGAGTCAACAGTATTACAGTGTGGCTTTGAGCTGGGGTTGTGTGTGTGTGTCTGCGTGTGTGTGTGTGCGTGTGTGTGTGAGAGAGAGAGAGAGAGAGAGAGAGGGAGAGAGAGAGAGAGAGACAGAGAGAGAGAGGTGGGGTTCTGTAACAAGCGCTTCTTGCCTCATTAGTTCCTGTTCTTCTAATTCCCACTGAGAACCTGAGTGGGTTCCTGTTTTCTCTGTGTCGCTGTCCGACGGTTCCCCCCTGTATTCGGGGTTACAGCGACCCTCTGGGTTCTCCTCACACTCTGGAAACCCTGCTCTGTTCTCTGTTCCTCCTGTGGCGTTATCTCTCATGACACTTTTCTCAGAAGCGTCAGAAGCGAGGAGGTGAGACATCAGTGTAGCTCTCTGCATGGGAGAGAGCTAATATAAGGACTGACCTGACTAACATAATTATTCAAGATAAGATATGATTAGCCATTAAATTAATCAGATACTGGACTCAGGACAAGCTCCCTGCATGGTGCTCAGTACTGTCGCCTAGTTCGATGTTACTAGAATCTGATAACGCGTTAATGGCTGAACTTCACCCTGCTGATGGGCTCACCTGTTGGATCTTTGATCCTGACCTCAGCGTATCAGATAAAACATTGTGTCTGTGGGTGACACGGTAATGCCTTGTATAACTTTCCACTGAGTAGTGGAAATAGGGGCAGGTTTATGGGGATGGGTTACTCAGTGTCAGCGTGGCCCGACGCTGAGCTTTCTTATCGTGAGGAGCCGTCTACGCTTCTCTGCATCGCAGTACAGGGCTGCGTTTCCCAGAGGCATCGTAGCGCTACGATGAACGCCGTAGCTTGCGATGAACGTAGAGCTACGATGCCTCCGGGAAACTCAGCCCAGGCCTATGCGCCATTTCCCTGGTCTGCGTTAATATAGGACTGCTAGCGAACACTGTCGGTGTGCAGTGGGGAGTCAGTGTTCAGGTTTAGACCATGACTATTTAATTTCATTTAATTGGTCTATTTAATTATAGACCAATCTATGCAAAGCCACACTACGAGTACGAACGGATGGAGCCATAATCCGGCATCCTCTCGTGAGGAGAAGCGTTCAGCTCAACGCTAAACAAGTGACCTCAACGCCGTGTTTACGTTTGGGGACAGGTGGCTACGGGCCGACAGTCATCCCGCAGTTCCCGCTGGCGAGCCACGCGTCACGCTGCATAGCGTTCCACTCTGGTGCTCTGATTCAGCGCTCTGTCAGCCAGCAACGCGACTTCTCATCAGAGGGGACTTTTTCATACGCACCTGTCGCTGTTGTAGTGGAGTATGGACATACTCAGTTTACTGACCACATTGTGAGACCATCTCACTGGAATGTTGTGTTTTGCCGTTGAGTCATGGCTACAGTCACCGTGGCGTATTACACAATTGATATTCGCTTTTGAGTATTATGAAATTTAAGTGTGGTATTTAAACTCACATCCTGTCTTGTCGCTTTTAATGGTGCACTCATTTAGTGGCACCAACAAAGTTAAAACCAGACCGTTCCAGCACAAAATGCACTGTTCTTGTAAAATATACCTGTCAACCAAAATGTGCCCTTTGTCTGTGTGTGTGCGTGTGTGTGCGTGTGTCTGTGTGTGTGCGTGTGTCTGTGTGTGTCTGTGTGTGCGTGTGTCTGTGTGTGTGCGTGTGTCTGTGTGTGTCTGTGCGTGTGTCGGTGTGTGTGCGTGTGTCTGTGTGTGTGTGTGTGTGTGTGTGTGTGTGTCAGACTGGTTTATCTAGCCCTGCAGTCACCCTCTCATGGCTGGCTGGGACAGTAAGGAGACAGATTTGACACACACCCTGCCTGTAGACTATTGTTCTGCCCCCAGTCTCGGTTTCTCCTCCCTCAATTACAGCGGCTCTTATCTCAAGCTCTGTTTTCACAAAGAGATAAGGAACCACATATTTGGGTCTTTTTTATGTAAATAGTTATATATCCCGGGGTTGTGTTTCCATAAATAGGCTAGGTTTATCTATGAAGGGCAAAATATGAATTTTGTTTTGTCTTTTCGGTTGGAGTAGTTTGACATTGACATGAGCAGTAGGCATGTAGGCCTACATTGTGCAAGTGTTAAGTTGAGAAATATAGCTTTTTATCTGATCTGGAGAACATGATGCATTAAAAAAAAATATATATATATAAAGAAGTAGCCTAGCCTAAGCTACTGGAACAAGCCTGATTATTATCTAAGTCGACATGAGGCTGACGCAACATGCAACTTTTCTTCTTTTTTTTCTTTTTTTTTTAAGCTAAATACAGGGTCGTTTGAAATTTCCCTGACCAAATTCCTGTTTCAGGATGCGCGGCCTGAATGATTGACGTAGGAGCAACTTTAGCATTGCTCAAGGCTGTTGCAAGCTCAGGGGATGATGTCACCAACGGGTAGGGGGGGGGGGGGGGGTGGGAGGGACCAGGGGAGGAGCCTCGCGAGAGGAGCAGACTCAGGTAGCCCGCTGTCTCTCACAAGTTTGGCTGCTCGGAGTGAGCGAACGACGGAGCCTCAGAGCGGGGCATGTATATCGGCAGATAGCGCTTTCTTGGACTAATTAAAAGCTCTTGTACTAATGAAAATACAACTGTATTCGCCTTTTGGGAAAATGCACTGGGAACAAATGCTCCGTTTGGCGAATGGCAAGGTGAGAGATGGACTGCTTTGCTATTTTTGTCTCTATTCTTAAGATAATGGGCTAGATATCGAGAATTGACTATCCTTTTTTAGGTTAACGTAGCCTACTGAAGTTTAATAAAATGGGTATACCGGATGCGATGGGTTTTCAATCGTTATGCAATTATTTGGCTGTTACAGGGGTGTCTTGTCATCGATTAGTCATTCTCGCGCACGCAGGTGAGCGACAGGGGGGTAATTGTTATGACCTATTACGGTGCGCGAGCACTAGCCGGTTACGATTTGACAGCTGAATCTCATTCGCATCTGTTACATGATGTGGGATCAATGTAGCCTACAGTCACTAGAGAATGATCCTCGCGGTTCATCACTCTTTCTGGGTCCGTGCCGAGCCCTGTCCTGTCTTCACGCGTTGCACCTACAGATAATCTTATGGTGAGAATGGATATTAATCTCTGGGGATTAGTATTCATTTATTAGATGTGGGATCAGGCCATGCCATTTATTTTCTTGAAGTGAGCTGTACTCTATCCAGGGTTCACAATCAAGGGGGTTACAGTACAAGATTTTGAATTTGTAATTAAAATTCCCATTACTGTAAGATGGTGTCTTTGTTTTTAACATAAGAAAGCCAAAAGCCAAGACAGAAACCGGTCGTAGTGGAGGGTTGTTTGGGCGACACTAACTCATTAGGTAGTCCTAATCTGTCATCGCAAATCCAACATCCTGTCAAACTGTAGTGGATGCAAACTAGTGGTTTAGGTCCAATGATATTATCTCAAATAGATTAACTTAAAGAGCTCCTACTGACTAGACTAACCACTATAGATAGATAGATAGATAGATAGATAGATAGATAGATAGATAGATAGATAGATACACTATACAGTAGGTACAGCGACAGAGTCTACACTCTCGGCTGTGCCATCAGGTCAGTCAGACTGTCAAATCAGTCATATCCAGCTCTATCTATTCAATCACCCTTTACTCTCTGGACATACCGAATGGGAGGAAATGGAATTTTATTGTGCTTCCTGTTCCTGTGCACGGTGCCTCGGGTGTTATTAATATGGTGATCATGCATCACACATGAGAGAAAGAGCTGACCGGCAATGGCCGTCTGAGCTGACACACACTCTCTCTCCTCAGACTGGAACGTCAGCAGAACCTCAGGAATGACCAAAGAGTCACTTCCACTCTTGTTCTTCATTTAATCTACCGGCCCTTGACCTCACACAGCTCACTCTGTATGTGTTTGCCCCCCTCCCCCCCCAGATTGACCGGTTGGATGTGGGCGGTTTGGCCCAGACCCCTCTGGCCGCGCCGTGCGGGGCGGACGGCTCGTTCACCGGGGGCGACGATGGCACCCCGGACCCCCAGCGCACCAAGCAGGCCATCGCCCAGCTGCAGCAGAAGATCCTCAAGCTCACAGAGCAGATCAAGATCGAGCAGACGGCCAGAGACGACAACGTGGCCGAGTACCTCAAGCTGGCCAACAACGCAGACAAGCAGCAGAGCAGCCGCATCAAACAGGTCAGGGAGGCTCAGCGCGCCACACCCCGCCACACCCCGTTGTCCTTAACGCCATTCTCTTTTTATCTTTTCTTTTTCTTTTTCTTCTCTTTTCGTTTTCAAGTCTTTTTTTGTGTGTCTTAAACAGACCCATGTTTTGTATACAGTTGCATCTCAGAAAATTAGAATATTGCGAAAAAGATTATTAGAGATTATTTTCAGTATTTTAATTCAAATAGTGAAACTTTCATGTTTTCTTTCATGTGTCCTTTTGCAGCTTCAATCAGTAATGCTAAAAACCACAAACGAAGCCAGAAATCTTGGTGTAGTCATGGACTCAGACTTGAGTTTCAACAGTCACATTAAGACAATTACAAAGTCAGCCTACGATCACCTGAAGAATATATCAAGGATTAAAGGATTTATGTCTCAGCAGGATCTGGAAAAACTTGTCCATGCGTTAATCTTCAGTAGACTCGACTACTGTAACAGTGTGTTTACAGGTCTCTCTAAAAAATCAATTAGACAGCTGCAGCTGATTCAGAACGCTGCTGCTCGAGTCCTCACCAAGACTAAGAAAGTCGATCACATCACTCCAGTTCTGAGGTCTTAACACTGTCTTCCTGTCTGTCAAAGAATTGACTAAATTCTTGACTAAAATACTGCTGTTGGTTTATAATAAAATACTTTTCATGGTTTAAGCACTGAATGGTTTACGGCCAAAATATATTTATGATCTGCTGCTACGTTATGAAGCATCCAGACCTCTCAGGTCGTCTGGCACAGGCCTGCTTTCTGTCCCAAGAGTTAAAACAAAACATGGAGAAGCAGCTTTCAGTTTTTATGTTCCACATATCTGGAACAAACCTCCAGAAAACTGCAGGTCTGCTGCAACTCTCAGTTCTTTTAAATCAAGACTGAAGACTTTTTCTTTTTGCTGCTACTTTTTATTAAATCAAATAATTATTTATTCATTGTAACTTTTATTCCTGTATTTTATTTTTCCTGCATTTTGTTTTAAATGTCCTTTTTTGCATTTCATTTTATATTACCTTTTATGTGTTTCTTGCACTTTGTCTTGATGCTTTTAATGTCTCGTGTAAAGTACTTTGAATTGCCTGAAATGTGCTATACAAATAAACTTGCCTTGCCTATTCTAGATCCATTACACAAAGTGAAATATTTCAAGCCTTTTTTGTTTTAATCTTTATGATTGTACAGTATGTATGTTCAGTATGTTCATTTATACACTCAATACTTGGTGGGGGCGCCTTTTGCACAAATTACCACATCAATGTGGAGCGCGGCATGGAGGCAATCAGCCTTGAAATATTTCACTACATGTGTAATGAATCTATAATATATGAAAGTTTCACTAAGTTTCACAATATTCAAATGTTCTTCGATGCAGCTGTAGTAGCTGAACTGTGTCCTGTGTGTGTCCTGCGTGTCTCCTGTGTGTCTCCTGTGTGTGTCCTGTGTGTGTCGTGCGGTGAACCTCCCAGGTGTTTGAGAAGAAGAACCAGAAGTCGGCCCAGACCATCCAGCAGCTGCAGAGGAAGCTGGAGCACTACCACCGCAAGCTGCGCGAGGTGGAGCACAACGGCATCCCCCGGCAGCCCAAAGACGTCCTGCGGGACATGCAGCAGGGCCTGAAGGACGTGGGGGCCAAGGTGACGGGCTTCAGCGAGGGCGTGGTGGACAGCGTCAAGGGCGGCCTCTCCAGCATCTCCCAGGCCACGCACTCGGCCGCCGGCGCCGTGGTCTCCAAGCCCCGGGAGATCGCCTCGCTCATCCGCAACAAGTTCGGCAGCGCCGACAACATCCCCTCCCTCAAGGACTCCCTGGACGACCCCTCGGGGGGGGAGGAGGGGGGCGTGGCGGGCGCCGGGGGCCGGGCGCTGTGCAGCGCCGGCGGCACGCAGCACCACTTCCTGGCCAGCCCCAAGTACGGGAGCGAGGACGACTGCTCCAGCGCCACGTCGGGCTCGGCGGGGGCCAACAGCACGACGGGGGCCCCCGGGGGCCCGCCTAGCTCCAAGGGCAACACCCTGGAGAGGAGCCAGAGCTCGGGCATGGACATGCTGCTGCAGGAGGTGCAGGAGCTGAGGGAGGGCCAGGCACGTCTGGAGGAGAGCCTGGAGGGCCTGAAGAGCCACTATCAGAGGGACTACACCGTCATCATGCAGGCGCTGCAGGAGGAACGCTTCAGGTACACACTGTGACACAGCTCATTTAGATGATAAGACACTGAAGATAAACAAGGAAGGAGATGATTACACAGAGAGATAAAGGAAGGAGCTGATTACAGAGAGAGAGAGATCATTATGCATCATTGTCATGCGGGTTTAGAACAAGAAACCCCATTTTTAGTCAGCAAAGGGTAACCGTGGCCAGGGAAAAGTCCCTTGTTCAAAGGAATCCAGAA
>NC_140244.1:19252441-19262441 GCF_949987555.1 Borostomias antarcticus | reverse complement strand
TTTACAGAATAATTGGTACTCAGAATAGAAATAAGGAAGGTAGTTTACACTGCAGTGTATGTTGTCATATTTGTGGCAACAGGATGAATTTATGCGGTGAATGAATATTATTCATATGTTGTGGTCCTGAACACAGCCCAGTTGAGTGGAACCGGAGCTGACCTCTGGCCCTGGTTTGACCTTGCAGTGACCCCTCTGATGCAGAATGGTAGGGTTGTGTACTAAACACTCCAGTGCCTTCCCGTGTGCCCATGTCCTTTTAAGTGTGGGAGAAAAAATAAACTGCATTCCTGACTAACTTATGAGACATGGAGCTTTTTACTTGTGTGTGTGTGTGTGTGTGTGCGTGCATGTGTGTGTGTGTTTTTTGCTACTCATGGACTTATACTTAAGCACTAGATTATGCCCTTAGTCACTTGTTTAGAAAGATACACTGAGTAGTAGTTCACTGACTACAGTACCTACATTAAATTCAATAATTGTAAGTTGCTTTGGATAAAAGTGTCTGCTAAATGACTGTTGTGTGTGTGTGTGTGTGTGTGTGTTAAACTATCCTTGTGGGAAACAAGAACACAGGTATGTTTGTTTGAGTGTGTGTACACATTGTATTTTCGTGTGGTTACTGCCACACACTGGTGATGCCCTAAGTGTTCATTTAAATCAGCCTTGTTTGATATCAGTAATTTACTTTGCAAATGATATTGCATCAGCTAATTACAAAAGATTATGATGTTACTGCCATATAAGCAGTGGACTGATTAACCTGCTTCTCTGCGTTTTTCAGGAGGGTTAGTAGAGCTGAGATGAAGACCACTGCCTCTCAGTGTTTTGTTTGGAGTGATAGACTGGTGAAGGACTGCTGGTCAAAATCACTGGAAGGTAGAATTTCGGGCCCCAAGATTGATCTTGCAGTGCGTCACTCCAGGTGAAGTTTGTTCACGAGGCCACTAGATGGCGATTGTCTCCTTTGTATGGTCCTATAGATCCCCTTTATGGTAATGATGACCCACAGACCTAATGATTAATTGATTGATTGGTTGATTTAATGAATGAATGAATCATATTGCTTCACCTCATGTATATTGGGAGCCTATAATAAATTATATTACAGGCACTCACATAGCATTGTGTGTGTGTCTGTGTGTGTGTACACAATCACTAAACCTATAATGTATGGAGGTGTTGTGCCCCTATATTTGATGTTTGCAACGCAAAAAAAAGTTAGGGTTAGGGTTCCCTCTGCCACGTTTTGCAGGTCTTAGAGACCAAACGCAGTTTTCTCATGTTTTAAGTCTCATCACCATGCCATTAAGGCATAATGCTCTTTTCTCTCAAATATCCTGTGTTCTCTCTCTCTCTCTCTCTATCTCTCTCTCTCTCACACACACACACACACACACACACACACACATATGCTTACCCTCTTCCGTCTAATGTCACGAATAATCTAGCGTTCCCAAAACGGAGCACTCAGTCACATCTCTCCAGTGATATCTGATCCTTAACAGCCGTGACTCGTGATGGTCGACCTCCTACTCCCTCTGGGTGCACGGGGACATCACATTAGGGCTTATGTTGGTCTGAGCGAGCAGTGTTTAGTGTGTGATAGGGGGCAGGGGGTCGCGTATAGTCCCATATCAGGGAGCACTTTACTGCTCTTCCACACTGCCAGATTTGACGCGCGTGACCGTGCTCCAAGATAAACACTACAGATCCGGGCCGCTCCTATCAGCGCAAAATACATTGCCAAGTGGTGATGGGGAGACGCGCACGGACCTGGGGGAGGTGAATCCAGGAATTTAATCATAGCAGTGTGCGGGTGGTATATTTGAACAGTGTCTGTTGCGATGGCATGATCTCTGCATTAATTACGCTTTCATATTCCACACTGGCACTTTTTGAGAGGAAAAATATCCCACAGAGAACTGTGGTGATGACTCATTCCCGAAATCTGTGAAAGACAAGCATAATTCTGTAGGCCTAGAGAAAGAGCTGCAATTTCACCTCTAATCGTGCATTTTTGAGAGGGGCACATGTGTTGCGTTTTGAATATTTATGAGGCGAACCCCCAAAAGCTCTGCAGAATCGATGTGGATGTCAAAAACCGGAAAGGTGTGCTGGTGTGCCCATCTGGTAGCACTTTCACGGTACTTACCTTACCGTATGTGCGCAGACGTAACCCCTGCGTATCTGCAGAACTAATCGTGGAGCTGATGGGAACACGGGCCAAAGGAGGTGGTAGAATGACCTGCCATTAACCCAGGGATGAGCGGAACCCCCATGACTGGATGTAGCTATATAGGTCCGCATCTCTATCCACCATATTGAAAAAAAGTTATTTTTTGTTTAGAACACTGTATGCGTTCAGCCCATATTGAAAGCTATGCGTATTGCCATCGCGCAAGATTGCGGTTGTAACTTCTTTTTTTTTATAAATGAAATGGATTTTAAAGCAGATTTCCAATCTTATCCGATATCCAATCTTTCTTTACTGAGACAAGTCATTCCACCCCAACTATAGGATATCTCCAAATACGTACAAAACGTTTGATCACTTACACGGGGGACTTATTACTCTTGGGTTGACAGAGAGAAGAGCAGCAGCAGCAGCAGACTCCGCTCACAGCTCTCTGCGCCGCGGCTGCTCGGCTGCTCTAAGCAGAGAAAAGGAAGCGAGGCGCTCTTATCACGTCACTCTGTGTCTAGGCGTTGAGCAGGAAACAGTCTTTCCTCCTGGATCGTCGCAGTAGGAACAAACACTGTACTTTTTTCTTTACTCAATGCACCCCTCGGCACAGAACACGCGGAACCCGGCCAGAAGGAAATATGCCTCCTTCGATAGAGATAGCTGTTCTGATCCTCGGTCTCCTGCTTCTGGAATCGCCCTGGAGTGCCCATGGACCGCGCCTCGCCCGCGCGCTACAGATCCAACAGGCTTTCGCGTCTCCAAACCAGACCAATAACTTCGTGGTTGACAAAGTGTCCAGAAAGGTCTACCTGGCCACTGTCAACACCATCTACCAGCTGAACGGTACCCTGAGTACAGAGGTGGAGAAGAGGACGGGGCCGGTGGAGGACAACCTGTTGTGCCACGCGCCCCAGCTGCCCCAGGCTCCGTGCGAGCACCCGAAATCCCTCACTGACAACTACAACAAGCTGCTGGAGCTGGACCGGGAGCAGGGAGTTCTCCTTGTGTGTGGTTCTGTGTACCAGGGTTTCTGTGAGCTCAGGAAGATGGAGAACATTTCGGAGATAGCGGTAGAATTCCCCCCCCAGGGAGAGAAGACTGTGTTCCCCAGCATGCTGAATATCGCTGCCAATCACCCCAATGCCTCCACCGTGGGGCTCATCTTCAAGGGCCACGGGGGAGACACTCGGCTTCTGGTCGGAGCGACTTATACCGGTGCTGGCACCGTGTTCTTCCCTAAAAACCACAGCAAAGAGGACCTGCGCTTCGAGAACACTCCCGAGATTGCTATCCGGTCTCTTAACATCAAGGATTTACCCCGACTTTTCACCTATGACATCAACCCTTCAGAGGACAACGTCTTTAAGATCAAACAGGAGGTGAAAATGAGAAATAAACTTAACTTCGTCCATGCGTTTATACAGAAGACATATTCTTACATTGCCATCAACAATGATGCCAAAACGAGCCAAAAGGAGAGCCAGCCCAATAGCATCCTCGCCAGGATCTGCTTGGACACGGAGGGAACCCGCAAGTCCACCTCGGGCCCGGAGAGCCGAAAGCTCACCGAATCCTACATCCAGATGCCGTTACAATGTGGATTTAACGGTAACATCTACAACCGGCTCGTGTCCGTTCACCCAGCGGAGATCCACGCCGATAACGGTGGGACGGAGTCTTACCTCTTCGGCGTGTTTGCGAAAGCGGACAGAAAGTCTGCGCTGTGCGCGTTTAGGTTCGCGGACATCGAGGAGGAGATCCGACAGGGTCGGAGGAACTGCTCCAACTCCCCCAGCAGCGATGTGCAGGTGCTGGACAGCGTCATTCAGGGCTCGGGCGCAGCGTGCATACAAAAGGGGACTCTGGTGGTAAGTACTAGGCTCGTTGGCTTTGGAATCATCATTATCATATTCAGAGCGAAATATAGCCTATGTTCTTATTGTGATAATAATACAAACACAATTTTAATGATTACATGTGAAAATTCGTGTTTACACACACTACAGAATGTTTCTCAAAATATAGGCCTAAGCAATAAATGGCCCTGTCAGGTGAATGCTCCATTATGATAGCCTATCATCTTTAAATTAATTAAGAGATTGTTAGGCTATAGGAAAATAGCTGGTAGGCCTACTCATTATGAACATTTTGCTTTTGATATAACAAACTTTGTTTATCAGTTGACTATAAATAATGGATGATCTTTGTAATGAGTGGTCGCTTCGTTTCGAGGAGAAAAACTCCCATGTCACGAGCGCGCCGAGGGTCATGATTACGTGAAGGATCCTCCAAAGCTAGCGAAGGTTATGGGAACCGCGCGAGACGGATCAGGGAGCCATCTCTCTGATAGAAGAACATTTAGTCTAGTAGAGGCGAATGTTATGACTTCCCTCAATAGGCCTGTAACTCGTGATCAGACTTTACGCGCATGCTTTCGGATAGGCCAGAAATATAAAAATGCCTGAATCATAAAAGGGCTCATTATGTTTCACAATCACACAGTCAATGGCAGTACCTCATAAAATAAATGTTCTGCGCGTGGCCTCGGAGGAATGCCTTGTGTTTTAATTGACTGACAAGCTTTGTAGTGACAAGCTGGTTATTGGGCTGCGCCACCGAGAGACCCCCAGGCTGTTAGGCCATAAAGATGATGGGGTCCCAAAAGAGAGCAAATCACGCACTACTATGACCAGGATCTTGTGATCCGACGACGTATGGCCCGTGGGCCTTTCCCTTCGACACCAGCGTGTATGTGGTTGTCTGAGACGAAAGCTATGAATATTGCCCTGAGAAGAAAGGATTTCTTTGGTTTAGTGTTTATTCTGCTGTGACTGGTGAAATCTGATATTTTTGTAGCGTTCCTGGGGGCCCTCTCAATTGAAGGAAAGCCAAGAACACAATTTATGATAAGTGTATAGAGGCCGAGAAGAGCTGCCCGTGGGAACGGCCTGCCCTCAACAGATATCCACTGAGATTGTTTTCATATCGCTCCTCTGCTCTCCATGAACACCCAGAGAAATCTCTCTGAGTCCCGCTGCTCATAAGCGTTTATGTGCTATGAAATGAAAATGTGTTGTCTTTCATTCTCAAGGCGGAAACTATAAAAAGGCAAAGTCACAGGGCTGACAAAGTATTTAATAAAAAAAATGTGTGCGCTACTAAGTATCCTTTCAGTAGACCAGTTTATTACAATTCCACGGCAATAATAAAATGTCTTGAGATACATACTTCCTGACAAGAAACACTTTTAGGGGATATTCTTCACTAATGTTATGTAATACATCCTTTAAAGCCTTCTGTGGTGTGATTGTCGCACAGCTTCAGCAGGAGCAGCTTGACTGTGGGGCGGCTCACCTCCAGCACCCCCTGGCCCTGCAGAGGGCCCTGAGGGCCACGCCCTTATTTGAGGCCCCTGGGCTCAGCTCGGTCGCCGTGGACGATGTTCACAACCACACTGTGGTCTTCCTGGGCACCAGCACAGGACGACTCCGCAAGGTGAGAGACTCGCACACGCACACACGCACACACGCACACACGCACGCGCACACACACACACACACACACACACACACACACACACACACATACAGTGCATTATAAAATAGTTCATTGTTCAATTCATTCCCCATTGTGTAGAGAGGGCCCTTGAGCTAGGAGAGTCAGCTTCTTTGTATATGAGACTGAGCTGATGTTTATTTCTCTGATGTGGCTTTCGAGGTCCAGGTTTACAATAAATTCAAGAGGTTCTTCATGAGTCTGGGCAGGAGCGAGCGCTTTCATGTCGGCCTCTCACCGTAGAGCCCAGATGTGGGCACGCGGCAGTAGTCCCGCCCCCTCTTTCCTGGCTCTCGCCCTCAATCCAAACCATTAGAATCTGATGATGAGGAGATGTTTCGATGTCCACTCGTCGTTATCGCAGCGTGTCGTCAGAGTTGTCTCAGACAGAAACATCCACGGTCTCTTCACCGTGTGAGCGTGACTCATTCTTACCGTTCGTTCTGGATTTTTACACAAAAGTCCGCAAGCAAGCTCAGCTTGACAGCATATGTGCCGGGATCAACCTATGAGAGCCTCCAATTAGCGGAATTCCTTAATTCTGTCTCACCAGCATTCCAAGTCACCCCCAACTGAGCCGACAAAACGGCCCCGACACACAGAACACCACACGTTACCTCTCAGCTGTCTAGCAGGAAAAGACATCAAAGTCTCTCTGAAAGCTTTCTGACCCTATTGTTCTGCATTAGACTGCTACCTTTTACTACATTAGAAATATTCAGCTGGAGGGCGTTTCGTTTCGGGGCCCCTGAAAGAGCTCCTTGTTTGTATGAAGGGACTTTTTTTTTTAGCCCGTACTAAAATATAATTGGTTGTTCGGATGGTTTGCGTTTATGCCGGATGTATGTGTAGACGATGATGATGATGATGATGGTGTGTGTGTGTGTGTGTGTGTGTGTGTGTGTGTGTGTGTGTGTGTGTGTATGAGAGAGAGAGAGAGAGTGAGTCAGCTTGATTGTATGTTTGTAGTTGTAGGTGTCTGGCCTGGCTCTTGTGCCCCAGACAGAGAGCGGTTCCGTGTGTTTATATGTGTTTACCCCCGTGCATACCTTTGATTATGTGCTGTGTGAGTTTTAACAACTTGTGCTGGTGCGTGTGTGTGTGTGTGTCTGTGTGTGTGTGTGTGTGTGTGCGCGCATCCTGGGGCCAATGCATGGCGTGTCTGTTTTTATGTTCCATGTGGCATACAGTACACTTACAGTACTGTACTATGTGTGTGTTAAATACATTTTGAGTGTGTTTCTGTTTGTGTGTGTGTGTGTGTGCACACGCGCGTGCATCCGTGCGCGTGCGTGCGTGTGAATCCTTGTAATTTTGGCGCGTGAGTATACGCCTGCGTGTGTGTTTGTGTGTTTGTGTTTGTGTGTGTGTGTGTGTGTGTGTGTGCATGTGTGCGCGCGTGCCCTTTTATTTGTGTGTGTTTGCCCCGGGGGCAGCACTGTAACCGAGGGTAATGGGGCTGTTAGTGTGCGTAATGTGATTCAGGCCTGGAGTTGGTTCAGACGGGACGCGGGGGAGCAGCGCTAGAGATTGAGTTAGACTCTGCTCCTACTGAGTTAGGCTCTGCTCCCGTACGCAGGAGAGACCTCAATGAAGTCATGACTAATTACATACAGGACACGTTAACTAAGTCCTCCTCCTCCTGCTGCAGCACCAGCACACTTTCCCTTTTGTTTTGTTCTCTTTTAGTGTCTGTTTTCTCCGTCTATCCATTTGTTTCCACCCCTCTCTCTACTCATTGTCTCAACCACTAAAGGGCTCTTTGATTAGAGATTTGTAAACAAACACACTGTCTGTCTCACTCTTTTTCTCTATATATCTCTCTCTTTAGATCGTTCTCTCTCTTTCAATCTCTCTCTCTTTCTCAAACACACACACACACAGACGCTAGTGCGCCCCCTCGCGCGCACACACACACACACACACACACACACACACACACACACACACACACACACACACACACACACACACGCAGCTTGCGGCAGCTGAGCACTCCTGGGTTGAATTGAGCCTTTCATGTGCAGGCAGACAGATAATAGGGAGTCAGGGTGACCTGCCAGCAGAGCAGCTGTTTTGTACCACCTCTCTCTCTCTCTCTCTCTCTCTCTCTCTCTCTCGCTCTCCCCTGCTCTGCTCTCTGTCCAGGTGTGAGCTGCTGTTTTCTGTCCCCCACCGGTCCACTCTCTGTTTGTTTGTTGTTTTGTTTGTTTGTTTGTTTGTTTGTGATGTATTCTTTATTGGCCTGGATGCAGGGTAGGCATCACACGGCTGCATTGTCCTTAGAGCTGTGGCACACAGACTGTGTGTGTCTTGTGTGTGTGTGTGTGTGTGTGTGTGTGTGTGTGTATGTGTGTGTGGTGTGTGTGTGTGTGGGGGGGGTGTATTTGTGTATGTGGGGGTGTGTGTTGAGGTAATGTCTCTCATCACAGGTTCAGTCATAGGTTTATGTGTGTCTGGTTAAATGGTCACTGGTTAACCTTAGTGGGTGGTAGAGATCCACCAGATAAGCAGATAAGAGCATTAGAGCGAGTCCTTGTGTGTGTCTGTGTTTGCAGAAGTGTCTATGTGTGTGTGTGTGTGTGTGTGTGTGTGTGTGGGTGGGTGGTCTGTGGATGGAGAAGTAGCCCAGTCTCTGGCTGGCTCGTTGGTGACAGGATATTCTACTCGCAGAAAATCACAGAAAATCAAAGTTTCACAAAAACAAGTTGGCTAACTGTGTGGCAGGAAGTCACCGCCTCTAGCATTTGTTTTTCGATGGAACACGTGTGTGTGTGTGTGTGTGTGTGTGTGTGTGTGTGTGTGTGTGTGTGTGCGAGCGCACACGTATGTATGCGCGTGTGATTGTGTGCGCACAAGTGATTTTGTTGAGGTTCCCTCTACATGACATTATGCAGGGAGAATAATTTTCAAAATGTAGTTTTCTGTGTGTGTAAGTGTGCAATTTGCCTATAAATACCACAGAAGGTTAGTTGAGGAGTATGTCCAAGTTCAACAGAAATACTCTAAAAAGTACTGTCAAAGTGACAAATATCATCACAGTAAAAGTGGATGGGTTTTCAAACAGGGAACCAAAGCAGGGCGCGCGTGTGTGTGTACTGTATGTTTTTACAAATCTAATTTACATTATGACCCCTTTTCATACACACTGGAGCACAGATGCCCTAATTCAAGCAACCTGCGTAGCTTGCAGAAGTAGGCTTACTGTACTGTCATTGGTTACTGTACTGTCATTGGATACTGTACTGTCATTGGTGCTCAGCAATGTTGTACCTTTCTGGGCGTACAAGACAAATAAATACAACTCCAGAATGTGTGACAGCTGGAATAGATAACTTCATCTAATCCTAATCAGTGAAAATCTGATCTGTGGGCAAACTTGGCTCTTGGCTGTTAAGTCTTATAATATTCCTTAGGCTATAGATTGTGGAGGACGGTACAGTATCTTTCTCTCTCTCTCTCTCTCTCTCTCTCTCTCTCTCTATACAGTCGCTGTAAGAATCTAAATGGGTGTACAATCAAATCAAATTAAACTTTATTTGTGTAGCACATTTCATACACAGAGGCAACACAATGCGCTTTACAGAGAGCAATGGGGGGGGCATAGGTCCCATCCCTACATATTCCAGAGGGAAGCAAAAAACCATAATACCTCTGGGACATGAATATGCTCTGTGATATGCAAATGTCCTCTCTGTCCTCCACAGCTGACCCTCCTGAAGAATCTGACAGTGGCCAACCAGTGGACACTGAAGCTGCCAGCCGGCGAATCAGTTCACCACATCATGACCTTTGACCCCAATGACAGGAACTTCCTATACCTCATGACCTCTCATCATGTAAGTCTGCATAATCCCTACTCTACTGTACTGTTGCACTTAGTGTAATTAATTAATTCATTCATTCATTCATTCATTCATTCATTCAATTATTCATTCATTCATTCATTCATTCATTCATTCGTTCGTTCGTTCATTCATTCATTCGTTCATTCGTTCATTCGTTCATTCATTCATTGATACGCTATACAGTGCAGTACTTCAAGCAGTTTATATAGCTAGTAATTACAGATAGTTTTAGAATAAAGATCGCTACAAGATCATTCTGATCATCAGACACATGTACCTCACCTCAGGTACTGTTTTGCAGACTTAACAATTTTGCAAGGCAATCCATATAACTCCTCCACAAACCATGTAGACAGCACATGCTACTGCGCGTGCTATTGATGTGAGGATGTGGTCGTATGCACCGTAC
>NC_140244.1:19234941-19242441 GCF_949987555.1 Borostomias antarcticus | reverse complement strand
CCTGCTCTCTTTGGTGTCTGTGCCAAGACACAGCTGCTAATGGGCCCCGAAGTCCCAGAGCCACCGTTCCGAGCCGGGCCCCCGAGCCGCGCCGGGTCCCGGTCTGACGGGGTCCAGAGAGGCGGGGCTGACTCGGCAGGAGCGGCGCAGTTAGATGAGTCAGAGTCCGCTGGGGCCGTGCTAGTCTGCTGGCCGGCGAGTATCAGAGGGTGGCTTTGTCCTAAAAAAGAAATAAATAAAAGCATTATCCCTTGCATTCGGAATTAAACCTTAGGCTCTGTCTTATGAAGGGAAACGTTGTAGCATGGGTAGAGACAGTTCTGCGGTTCTTTGCTTCATGAGCCCACCCTGGTGTCTGGTGGGGATGTTTTTCTGCCGCCCCCCCCACACACACTCCTGTTCTATTGTTGTCCTCATGTCAGCCGGCCGGGGCCGCCCCCTCCCTCTTCCTCCTCGCAGATAAACAGGACAGGTATTTTTGGAGGCGGATGCGCGCGGGTGGTAGCCATTGTTTTCTTTAACCCGGCTGTGTCACTTCCTGCCCCCCCCCCCCTCCCGCCCCCCCAGAACGCCGCTTCCTGTCCGAGCCTCGTAACCATGCCGGTTCCTCCGTCGCCCTCGGGGATGACCCAGGACTTCACCCTGTCGCTAAGCAACGTGGAAGAGGTACAGTAACCCTGTGGCTTCGTCTCATAGCAGAAGGGTCGTTTCAAATGTTAACGGCAGGGAGAAATACGCCCGGTCTGGGGTTAGGTACAGCTGGACAGGCGGGAGGTCATTCAGGATCAGATTCGGGGCAAGCTGCGATGTGATCTATACAGAGAAACAGAGGAACATAACGAGTGAATCATTCTGCATCCGCGGGTGGGTGGGCCAATAAAAATCAACATTGTGATTAATTTCGGGTGGATTGCGGGTGGATTTGTTAGTTATATTCGTATTTAATAACTACTATAATTACATATATTATATTTTAACTGCGAGAAAGCGCGAGACCTGCCAGCAGCTCACTCAAATACCATCGACCACTTCGTCAACCGAGATCCTGCGAAAGCAAGCCTATAATCTTTAAATTGTATAAGTCAAGAAAATGTGCCTATATGAAAAGCGAATGAGCACGAACGGCATTTAAATGTAAATACAATAACTTCCTGTTTGGCGGGTTGGGTGCGGGTCTCTACATTTTAGAAGATAATGACGTCGGGTGGGTGACGGGTGAATGATTGATGAGTGCACGCGGATTCGGCTGCGCTCAAACTCCATCCGCGCATCTCTAATCTGTATACACCTCTCAGCTGTCCAGTCACACCACTCTCTGTCTGACCGGCTTATCTCTTAGTCAGCAGGTACTCTATGTATGAATGAATGAATGAATGAATGAATGAATGAATGAATGAATGAAGTCACTAGTCACTCAGAGACACATGGTGAGCATTCACAGTACTCATGGTCAGGCTTGAATTCTCCGACATAATTAGCTAACACATTTACCAGACGCTGGTTGGGGATCAGTTAGTTCCAGCCCACTGCCGGCCTGTTGTGTGTGATTCAGTCGCTGGTGTATCAGTGATGATGAGGAGTTTAGATTCCAGCCTTGACTGGTTGCCAAACACAGACAGGCTTACCCATAACCCTCCCTGGCCTTTCACACACTCCTCATGGGTTTCCATGGTGACAGACAGTGAGTCAAACACACACACACACACACACACACACACACACACACACACACACACACACACACACACACAAGCAAGAGTTGGCTCATATGCAATCAAATTCTGATACCGCTGCTGCTTAGATTCGCAAACGTTGTATAAACACATGTTGTTTGGACAATGTCCTTGGCTTTCCCAGGACTCAATACAACAGGAAATGTATAAATAGTACTTTTGCTAAAAGCTGTGCTAGTATAGGTTTTCTATAGGCTGATTAAACTTGTCTTGACACAGACCTACTGCGCTACAGTCATACAGTTTTAAAGGACAGCTAAAGACACACTTATACAGACAAGTCTTTGAGTGCTAGGCCGTCTCTATCTGCCACACTCTCTCCTTTCGGCTTGCCTGTTTTCCCCTGACACTGACCTCTTATGTCACTATGTTTACGTGCACTCTTTTTCTTTATTGTATTCAGTGCACTTGTATGTATCTGATTGGACTATGTTGTTTTTAATGTTCCCACTGTAAAGCACTCTGTGCACTCGTGCTACGAAGGGTGCTATATAAATAAAATTTTACTTACTTACTTACTTACTTACTTACAGCTCTTCACACTTAACTAGCATGTTTCACTGCCTCTGCATTAGACCCTGGTCTGTCTATGGAGGAAGTACTGGATGAGCACCCCTCATGAGGGATGAAGTGCTTAGGGACGACAACATCAGAGGCAGACGTTGCGCAACAACGAATTAGGAAAATCCTGCATGACTAAGGACCAGACACTCCATCAGGATCGAATAAACATGTTATTATTACCCTAAACATGTTTTAACGTTTCCAACATTCCATTACCCATGTTTATTTGACGGGCTCCTGACCTGTAACGACCCGTTCAATGGAAACCTCATCACCGTGCCGTGTGTTCTGACTACAACCGCCCAGAGCAGACAGAGCTGCCCTTCCTGACAGGTTGTGTGGAGCATGTAGATTATGTGTAGAGTTTGTGTAGATTATGTGTAGAGTTTGTGTAGATTATGTGTAGAGTTTGTGTAGATTATGTGTAGAGTTTGTGTAGATTATAACGTAGAGTAAGTGGTAGAGTATACATGTAGAGTACGTGTAGATAAGTGTAGAGTACAGTGTAGATAAGTGTAGAGTACAGTGTAGATAAGTGTAGAGTACGTGTAGATAAGTGTAGAGTACGTGTAGATAAGTGTAGAGTACAGTGTGTAGATCAAGGGTTTCCAGTACGTCGATCATGATGGATCGGTAGATCACAGAGGCTATGCTGGTAGATCTCCAGCCATTCAAAAAAAGCCATACAAAAAAAGGCGACTTGATGATGCGCGTTGCATGTGCGGAGGCAAGTTGCAGTCACATCACCTCTCTTGTTGTCCAAATGAGCAGCTTTTTCCTCCTGCTACTTTGTAGATTACAAGTGTGACCATTTTTTACTGCAGTTTAGAGGGAGTATTTGAATGATTTAATCATGTGTGGGCTGATTTCATCATTTTTTAGACTTGTAGGTGCAGCTGCTACAACTCGGTTTATACAATCTACTAGAAGGCTGATAGCCTAGAAAAATCAATCAGAAACTCGAAAAGAGTCTGTATTATGCAACCCTGGCTGATCCATTCAGTGCAAGTTATTATAGTGTATTGTGCTGAGTGATTGAGTCATTTAAATAGGCTAAAGACACTCTATTTTGGACATTTAGCCTTTTTGTGGTCTGTCTACCATGAAGTAGACAGTATTAGTTTTTCAACGCATTTACATATGCCCCATTGACTTCCATTGTAGCCCAGTGAGAGCCTGCATAAAAACTGCAGCTAGCTCAATACTGGAACGATCTGTGAAATTATGGTCTCTATGTTTCAGGTTCATGGTAGACAGACCACAAATAGGGCTAAATGTCCAAAATAGCACACTACCCCTTTAAGATTGTGCAAGGCAGATATACAACAGTTAATGTTTCACTTCCAGTGTGAAGTAATTGGTATCTTGAATGAATGAATGAATGAATAAATAAATAAATAAATAAATAAATAAATAAATAAATAAATAAATAAATAAATAAATAAATAAATAAATAAATAAATAAATAAATAAATAAATAAATAAATAAATAAATAAATAAATAAATAAATAAATAAACATATTTGTAACATTCAACAATGGGATTCTTTTTAAGATAAGATACGACGTGAATTAAAATCTAACCAATGTTACGTGTCAAGTGACAGAAGGGTGGGGGTCCTGGGGGTGTGGGGGTCCTGGGGGTGTGGGGGGCCTGACGGTGGAGGGGCGGAGGTACTGTAGA
The DNA here is from genome assembly GCF_949987555.1 of Borostomias antarcticus. Lineage (NCBI taxonomy): Eukaryota > Metazoa > Chordata > Actinopteri > Stomiiformes > Stomiidae > Borostomias > Borostomias antarcticus. The sequence continues at coordinate 19,238,460 of NC_140244.1, read as the reverse complement.
TAAAGTTAAGATGGTCTTTTAGCTCACAAGCCAAAAAAGTGTGGGCATCCCTAGTATAGAGATGTGTAGATAAGTGCAGAGTATGGGTAGAGTGTGTAGATTATATGTAAAGTATTCAGATTATGTGTACAGTGTAGAGTACTGCATGTAGATTATGTGTAGAGAATGTAGAGTATGCTGAGAGTATGTTGTGTATGTACTGTAGAGTATGTATAGTATGTGTAGAGTAAGACAGAGTGTGTAGATTATGTGTAGATAATGTGTAGAATTTGTAGAGTATGTCTAGATTATGTGTAGAGAGTATTGTATAGAGTAGTAAGTGTATAGACTATGTGTAGAGAGTATTGTATAGAGTATTAAGTGTATAGATTATGTGTAGAGTATTGTATAGAGTAGTAAGTGTATAGATTATGTGTAGAGAGTATTGTATAGAGTAGTAAGTGTATAGATTATGTGTAGAGAGTATTGTATAGAGTAGTAAGTGTATAGATTATGTGTAGAGTATTGTATAGAGTAGTAAGTGTATAGATTATGTGTAGAGAGTATTGTATAGAGTAGTAAGTGTATAGATTATGTGTAGAGAGTATTGTATAGAGTAGTAAGTGTATAGATTATGTGCAGTAAGTAACTGGGTGTGGTGGGCCAGTCAGAGAGGCCACCAAGAGACCTTTGGTAACTCTGAGGTTAGTCTTGAGTTGCATTACAGTCTTCCATAGCTGAGATGAGAGAAACATTACAGTCTTCCATAGCTGTGATGAGAGAAACATTACAGTCTTCCATAGCTGTGATGAGAGAAACATGACAGTCTTCCATAGCTGTGATGAGAGAAACATTACAGTCTTCCATAGCTGTGATGAGAGAAACATTACAGTCTTCCATAGCTGAGATGAGAGAAACATTACAGTCTTCCATAGCTGTGATGAGAGAAACATTACAGTCTTCCATAGCTGAGATGAGAGAAACATTACAGTCTTCCATAGCTGAGAGGAGAGAAACAGTGCATGGGACAACAATAGCAACATGGGACGATAGCTTCACAAATCTTGAACATGGTCTTTATGAGTGGCAAGAAGAAAACAGCTCACATAAAATCTCTGCTAGAATTTGCCCAAAGGCACGCGAGAGACTCGGAGTCCAAGTGGAAGAACATTGTACTCTCATGAGACTAAAATAAAACTTTTAACACTAAATGCTACTGGTATGTTTGGTGCAAGCCCAACACGTCAACGACAACACATCAACCCATCAACGACATAAATGCAAAACAATGTGCTTCACAACAAAATTAAAATAGAAAAATAACGACAGTTATTTCACAAGGCCATGAAATACATAAATAAAATCGTGCGCATAATAAAAAGGAAACGGATGGTAAAAGAGGACCACCCACTAAGAGCATCTGACAGCAAGACAGAAGTTTTTTTTTCTTATTTAAAAAAAAAAATGTTGCTATAAATCTCCACTGTTTCAGCTGCCCTTAAGCTCTCTGGCAGGCTGTTCCAGAGGCTGGGAGCATAAAAACTAAAAGCTGCCCCTCCATATTTCTTAGTCCTTGGCCTTGGTACATATATGGCAGGAAACAGGGCTCGTACTTCAAAAGCATGTCTGATATAGATCGTGGTGCACAGTCATGAAATGACTGAAACTCACAGCTAGCCAGTGCAAAGACTTGCAAGGAATCCATTATTTGTAATTCAATTAGGAAAATATGTTTTCTTTTTAGGGTTAGTACTTTGTGTTTATCAGTGACAAAAGACCTAATAATTAAGTCAATTTTGATTCCATGTTGTAACACAATAAATGTGAAAAAGTCCAAGGGGGTGAAGACCTTTTATTATCACTGTATGTGTACTGTAGATAATAATGTGGAGTAAAGAGTAGGTTTAAAGTTTGTCGATTATATTGAGTATATAAGTAGTGGTCTGTGTGTAAAGCATGTGTAGAGTATGTTGAGTATGCATAGATCATACAGTAAATATACAGTATGATCTGTGATTACTCTGTTGTAACAAGGGTGTGGAAGAACCGTACGCAGCCACAACAGCCTGGCTCCTCCTCCTCATCCTATTCCTCAACCAGGATTGGTCGCAGGTTAGCCAACGTGGTTGTGGTGGTCACTCTGGCACGAACAGCACACCCAAGCTGATCCCACAACTGTTCAGTTGGGGTTGAGGTCAAGGCTGTTGACAGGCCATCAAATTCTCTCTACTCCCAAATTCTCGGAGCAGACACCACCGGACCACTGTAGCAGGGCCCAGGCTCACAGGTGCCAATCAGGCACCTGGGGGTACCAGAAGCTCAAAACCAGAGTCAGTAGCAACAGCAGAATAAGCGGTTTGGCAGAGAAGATTTGCCACATTTTTCATGGGTGCAACCCACATACTCAGCTGTGCTGCTCAGCCCGTAAATGCATGTTCCAAAAGGGAAATCAACAAGCTTTCCAACGGTATAAAATGTATTGACAAGAAGCATTGTTACAGAGTAATAATCTACCAAACATACATTTCCAAACTTTATGTTTTATGTTTTTAATGTAAGTATGTGTGGAGTATTTGTAGAGTATGTGTATAGTAGATTATGTGTATAGTATGTAGGATACAGTGTGTGTAGATTGTGTGCCATCTCTGTGTGGAGTATGTACTGTATAGATTATGTGTAGAATATGTATAGATTATCAGTAGAGTATGTATAGATTATATGTAGAATACGTATAGATTATCAGTAGAATATATAGATTATGTGTAGAATATGTAGATTATGTGTAGAATATGTATATATTATGTGTAGATTATGTATAGATTATGTGTAGAATATGTATATATTATGTGTAGAGTATGTATAGATTATGTGTAGAGTATGTATAGATTATGTGTAGAATATGTATAGATTATGTGTAGAATATTATGTGTAGAGTATGTATAGATTATGTGTACAGTATGTGTGGTCTATACTCTATGTGCTGATGTGCTGTCTCAGTCCAGCCTAGACAGGTGAATATCCCAGTTCATATTCATGACTCTGCTCATGAGTTCCTGAGGTACGGGACCACGCAGCCCAGATGTTGATGAATATGAATTATGAATGGACTCAATCTATGTCTGGCAGGGAGAATTATCACAGGCTGTTTCAGCCCCTCTCACCTAGACAGTTAGTTGGTTAACAAACGGTTTCAGTTCAGAAAATACAGTTTTCTCTCAGGTCCGACTCTTTGGAGGCGACTCCTCGTGACTACTAGGCAGCTGGAGGATCAATAACACTTTAAATTGCATCTTTATATCCATCCCTGTCCCCATCTGCAGTTTCGCTTTCTCTGTTTATGCTGTGTTTATGTTCAGAATGGCTTTGCAAGAGGCTGTGGTTGTGGTTCTGTAGGGGGAGGAGCTGGAGTGTGACTTGGGGAGTGGCCAGCGGTTCGAGGCCCAGTGGCTGGGCAGCTCATTGGTCCAGTGCAGCGGAGTGACGGTGAGTACGACCAATGGTAGTTTTTGAAGCATTTGTCTCTCAAGTCTGAGTCAATTT
>NC_140244.1:19224941-19229941 GCF_949987555.1 Borostomias antarcticus | reverse complement strand
CAGGACTGTGTGGGTTTCTGGTCTCTTTCCTGTTTTCTCTCTCACGTCCTCCTCGATGACCGCGCCGCGTTCTGAACGACTGATTCGGATTCGCGGGAACCAAGCTCATCCAAAACATTCCTCGCGTTCAGTGTGTGTTCGGCTCCAAGCAGCTGCACCCTGTCTAAACTATTCTAACGGAGGTCTTGAAGAGGATCCACTGAGACGGTTTCTCCTCCTCTGCAAACCCCCCCAGCGGTGGCTCTCTGCAGCCGGAGATGTGTCCTCACGGAGGAGGAAGAGGTGTTAATGAGCGTCGTGCTGGCTAATGTTAACACCAGACATGCTAGCTAACACTGCAGATACACACAGGGTGCAATCATCTGGGGATTTGTCGGGTTGGTGTATGTGTGTGCGACTGTGTGTGCATGCGCACGTCAATGTCAATGTCATTTTCACATCTGTGTGTACGTGTTGGGATTTAGTCCCAGGGCCTCTGGATTGAAAGTTTCCAGCCGCCCGTAATATCTGAAGGATTTAAAGTACACGACCGTGTAAACACTTCCATCACTTTCCGCGGTTTCTGTCTGTCAGGTACAAGCTCCAGCTGTTTGTTTTTACATTCGTTTTATTAAAACAAACACAGTCCCCGTCTCATTTCCACCTCCCTCACTTCCGATCCGAAGTGCGATGTTTGTTTACTCCGGCCGTCGATCATGTTGCCGCTGTGTTCTGAATCAAGGCCGGCCCCAGTCCTGGTCCGTCACCCAGACCAAACAGATCTGCTGTTTTCACTAACAAGCTCAGTGTGTGATAGTGAGCCGGAGCCAGGCTGATAACGCACGGAGAAAGATCACGGTGACCCCGGCTCGGCCGCTGACGAGAGCCCCTTACCCGGAACCCCACGCCAGGCCAGGCTAGCCGCACTGCGGTGGCACTTGACGGTAGATTGCTTTTGCCTGGGAGCTAGAGATGGCTATCTCCAAAGCCGGCGTTTCCGTGACGATTGGAGGGGTGAATGCACTTCCTCGCCTTCCTCTCCACGGCTCCTGAAAGGCATGTTGGGAGAAGAAAGGCATGTTTGGAGAAGAAAGGCGAGATTGGAGATGAGGTGTGACACACAGCAGCGTTTTTGAGAAATGAGATGAAGGAAACGGAAGGAGTGGAGCCAGCAGGGAGCGAGTTGGGGGGACAGCAGTACACAAACATGGTATAGCCTATTACCCTGTTAAAGCTTCATTCTCTCTCTCTCTCTCTCTCTCTCTCTCTCTCTCTGCCTCTCTCTCTCCCTCTCTCTCTCTCTGCCTCTCTCTCTCTCTTTCTCTCTCTCTCTTTGCCTCTCTCTCTCTGCCTCTCCCTCTCTCTCTCTCTCTCTCTCTGCCTATCTCTCTCTCTCTCTCTCTCTCTCTCTCTCTCTCTCTCTACCTCTGCCTCTCTCTCTCTCTACCTCTGCCCCTCTCTCTCTCTGCCTCTCTTTCTCTCTCTCTCTCTCTCTCTCTCTCTACCTCTGCCCCTCTCCCTCTCTCTCTCTCTCTCTCTCTCTCTGCACATGAGCAATTTTGGGGTTCAGTGTCTTGCTTAAGGACACTTCGGCGCTGCGGGGTCTGGGATCTCTCAGTCTGGAGTGTGTGTGTCTCTCATCCAGAGAGAGTGTGTGTCTCTCATCCAGAGAGTATGTGTGTCTCTCATCCAGAGAGTGTGTGTGTCTCTCATCCAGAGAGAGTGTGTGTGTCTCTCATCCAGCTGCCATCTTGATCAGGGCTCTTAGACAGACAGACCAGAGAGGATCCTCCACTACCAAACCAATCCCTGAAGTCTCTCTCAGTCAGACCCTCAGTTAAGAGACCCCTTCAGCTTAACACTCCTCTCTCTCCAACTCACTCAACAGTCGTCCACGCTGTCTCCCCGTAGCCGAGCCGCGCTCGTGCTCATTAACCAAGAGCGTCTACGTTCCCGGCTCCAAACTCTCCTCTTTCACCGCGGTCTCAGTAGGACCTTAACAGAGTACCTGCGCTCCTCGCCTGTACCAAGACTGACCTGATCTCCTCCTCCCTCTCTCCCCTCCTCCTCCACAGATCTCCCCCCAGAGTGGCCCGGTGGCGGGGGGCACCCTGCTGACGGTCCAGGGGAGGAACCTGGGCCGGCGGGCCGCCATGGTGGAGGTCTCCATCGGGTCCGTTCCCTGCAGACTCCTGCCTGACCGCTACACCGTCTCCACAGAGTAAGTACTGCGAGACTGTCAACAGACGACAAATATCATTTGAATACCAGTGCCTCTCAGACTATCAATGCGTTTGAACCAGCGCATCGGTTTGCATGTGATACGTTAAATGTAAGCCTTTGTCTTACAAATGAGGCGGTAATGCAATGCAGCACACTGCGCCCCTCAAACTGTTCCAAACCCACACACACCGCCCCGACGCGGGGTCAACAGCCCTATCACCATGGAGACAGCACAGCTGAGGTGACACCTGCGCACAGGGTTCTGTGAAACGCTGTAATCCTAGAGCTACATCAATACTTCCATTCCAATTTTTGTAATGGTTCACGAATGGAACTGTTTATCTTCTCGCGCTCCGGTTGGAGCCAATCAGGCCGTATTAGAATGCGGACCACTGCTGGGGTGACCCAGGGGTCTTATCTGTCACTACGGCAGTTTGACACCTTCCTTCAAACAGAGCTGGCGAATCGGATTTCACCGTCTGGATGATGTCATCCGGCCTTGCCCCGGCTCCCTCACCTGGTTGTTATGACAGCGAAGCGTTTCCTCAATGATGGGAGCGGTGTGAGGAAACATAACAAGTTCGTTTATTTGACAGTGGGCGCACGCGATTCACACACACACACACACACACACACACACACACACACACACACACATGTACACGCACACCTGCACATGTGACATCAACAGCCAAGGCTGTTGAGACAGGTGCTCATACGTGCTGAGGGGTCAAAGTTCACAGCTGTGTAGCAGAGAGGAGCGTGTTGCTCCTGAGAGAGAGAGAGAGAGAGAGAGAGAGACAGAGAGAGAGAGAGAGAGAGAGAGAGAGACAGAGCTCTACAGTCCTGACCTGTCAACACTCTTAATTAATGACCTGGTCAGTAGAGCCTGATTTAGACGAGTGTCACTTCGGAACCTTCCTGACATTTCTGCTCAAGTTGTCCAATTTGCTCTCTTCATCACTCTCTTGTGGGCCTTGGGGGTCCGCACACAGACACACACACTCACACACACGCACACTCACTCACACACACACTCACTCACACACACACACACACTCACACACACACACACACACACACACTCACACACACACACACACACATACATACAGTACACACACACACATACAGTGCACACACATGCGCACATACACACACCCACACATATACTGTACACACACACACACACTCATACACACACACACACTCATACACACACATGCACACACACACACACACACACACACACACACACACACACATGCACACATACACACACACATATAGACACATACACACACACACACACACATATAGACACACACACACACTTCAGTAGCTAAAACACCCCCCCCCCCCCCCCTGCAGCCTGCAGTCTCTCTGCCGCGTTGTTTGAGGGAGTGCAGGGCGAGGGTCAGGCAGAGCGAGGGTCAGTCCTGGCCTGCCTGTCTGGTCGTTGTTTGGGGGAGAGCAGGGCGAGGGTCAGTCCTGGCCCGCCTGTCTGGTCGTTGTTTGGTGAAGAGCAGGGCGAGGGTCAGTCCCTGGCCTGCCTGTCTGGTCGTTGTTTGGGGGAGAGCAGGGCGAGGGTCAGTCCTGGCCCCCCTGTCTGGTCGTTGTTTGGGGGAGAGCAGGGCGAGGGTCAGTCCTGGCCCGCCTGTCTGGTCGTTGTTTGGTGGAGAGCAGGGCGAGGGTGAGTCCCTGGCCGGTCTGTCTGTCCGTGGGTCTCCTCCTGATGGGGACAGAGAGACCTCTACCCTGGATCACATTCCATCAACAACACCAGTCAACTCTGACACACTCTGGAGTCTCTCTACTGTAGCGCAATACCACCGCGAAGGCGTTGGCTTCTCAAAATGCTTCTTCTGTCCAGACTCTGGTTCTGTGAAACATAACTCATCTGTGAACCTGACCCAAAGCATTCAGACAAAGGTCTAGTTTTGTTTTGTTATTTTAGTACTCTAGCTGTAAACACAGACACCCAAAGCCAGACCCAGCATGTAATATTAGAGGTACATGTGTAGTATGATCTGGACCTCTCTGGACCGGCTCATATCTGGCTTGTCTCCACTCTCGGACACGTGCGACGGTTTAAACCCTGGTTTCATCAGACGGTCACGCCGTGCGTGTCCTGCAGAACCCAGCCCGGTTCTTCCTCGGTGCTCGGAAGCACCCAGCTGACCAAATAAACCCGCCACACGTGTTGGGCCGGGCGGCGCCACGGTTCGGCCTCGTCGTACTTGTGCGCTGTGGTAATATTAGACCCGCCCCCCCCCCTAAGTTCCTGTGATCCCCCCCTGTCTCTCTGCGTTAGAGCGTCAGTTCTAACGGAGCCTGTCGCCATAATGACATACAGTAAGACATAATTACTGCCAGAGGGTGTTAGAACAAAAATTTGTGGTTAACACCATCTGGCCCCCGGGCCCTTTCAAGCTCCCGGCGAAACTTAATAGCACAATATATTCCATACTGGATTAGCGGCCTGTGGACCAAAGAGCACAGAAATGAGAAGCTATGAGTATGTATGTATGGTTTTATGGGAGTGTGTTTACTTGTGTTTGTTTATTTGTTTGTTTACCTGTGTTCCCCCAGGCTGGTGTGCGAGACCGGACGCTCCGCCTCCCAGATGAACGACGTGGTCAGAGTGTCCGTGAGTCAGAACGGGATCGGAGTGTCCAGAGAGCGCTTCTCATACTTGGTGAGTGTGTTCCTCCCACTGTCCAGACCCCCCCCCCACCCTCTCTCTCTCTCTCTCTCCCTCCCTCTCTATCAATCTACCCCCCCCCCCCCTCCTCCAC
>NC_140244.1:19214941-19217441 GCF_949987555.1 Borostomias antarcticus | reverse complement strand
CCGTCTGTTAGCATGACAGCCTGTCTGCGTGTGTGTGTGTGTGTGTGTGTGTGTGTGTGTGTGTGTGTGTGTATGTGTGCGTGCGTGCGTGTGTGTGACACGTGTCAGTGTCGTGTGACAGAGAAAGGGATAGAGGCAGGGAGAGGGGAAACTCTCTCAGGATGTCTTGAAATAAACACAGGCAATTAGCAGGGACCTACGGGGGGGGACGAGGGTCAAATGAGATGTCATAACACAAACGGGTGGGCTGCCCTCATCTCCCGCAAGTGTGTGTATAAGAATGAGTGTGGCTGTTTGTGTTTGTATGTGTGTGTGTGTGTGTGTGTGTTTCCCAGCGTTCTCACTGTTCCTCTGAACACGTCTGAGTGTGTGTGTGAAGCGTGAGGGAAAGGGTATGCAGATGTGAGCCTCGCGGGCTTGAAAACAACCTTTTGGTTTCTCTTCCCTGGCATGTGGCGGCGTACCTATTTTTACTTGTATTTATTTGTTTGTTTTAGCTGTGAGCTCGCTGCCTAGGCGCCGGTGGGAGGGATGGGGGGGGGGTCATACACCAAACGAAACAGGAACATGGAACAATGGCATTTTCCCCTTCATTACTGCAGCCCCTGCCGCGCTCGCTGGGAGAGGGCTTTATTTGACTGGTCTGGGTAAATAAACGTTTCTGACCAGAGAGAGACCACGTTGAGAGAGAGAGCACTCAGGCCTCCCTCCCTCGTCAGTGTGAGACCTCGAGAAGGAGGTTAGGATGCTGGAAAGAACCCTGAAGTAGCACGTCGGTCAATCGGAAAGCACAAGTGAAAGCTGTCCTTACTGCCAGCGTGCGCCAATGGCTCCTCGTGTGTGTGTGTGTGTGTGTCTGTGTGTGTGTGTGTGTGCGTGTCTGTCTGTGTGCGCGTGTGTGTTTGTGTGTGTGTGTGTGTGTGTGTCTGTGTGTGCGTGTGTGTGTGTGTGTGTGTGTGTGTCTGTGTGTGCGTGTCTGTGTGCGTGTGTGTGTTTGTGAGTGTGTGTCTGTGTGTCTGTGTAAAACGCTGAATGTCTAAATTGACATGTGATGATTGTTGTGAGGTATGTGGAGACTGTGGTTTTTTACAAAGGCCCCTGTGTGTGTGTTTGTTTTTTGAATGTTGAAACAGCTTGGCCCTCATTCCCCATCTTTCTTCAACACATTCTGTCCTCCCCTCTCTCTTCTCTTCTCTCTCTTCTCTCTCTCTCTTCTATCTCTCTCTCGCCCCTTCTTCTATCTGCCCACCCTTCTCTTCCTCCCCCCTCTCTCTCCTCTCTCTATCTTCCTCTCTCCATCTCTCTATCTCCCTCTCCCCACCCCCCCCCCCTCTCTCTCTCTCTCTCTCTCTCTTTATCTCTTCTCTCAATTCAATTCAATTCGATTCAAAGGGCTTTATTGGTATGGTAAACATAATATGTTAACTATTATATTATGTTAACATTGCCAAAGCAAACATCACAAATAAATCAATAAAAACATGAAAAGTGTGTACAGGGATCAGTGCAGATAGAGCAGGGATACAGATTGACGGTCTTTACGGTGGTTGTGTTCCATCACATGTCCTTTTCATGTCACGACTGCTCACAAATCTCTCTGCTGTATTTGCGCATTGCTGTGTTTCGCCCAGCAGATATGGGAGTTTTTGGTCAGAAGTCATGTTTTGGGAAGTGGGAAGTACAGTGGAAAGTATCTCTGATGTTTTGGAACCGTTGGCAGGTAGTTAAAAAGTGCAGCTCGCTTCCATCTCCTTGTGTGCAGTGGGTGCACAGTAGGGCTATCAAAAAAAAATTGAAGTTCCAAAAAAAATCTAATATTTTTTTTAAAAAGAATTTCGAACCTAAATTTGAGAGTTTGAATATTGTAATATTAATAAATAATATTATTCATAAAAAAATATGCAGCGATTTACATTAATAACAAAACATTTATAGGCTACAATTTATTTACGGGCGATAATCCAATAATCCAGACCCAGCACCTCATTGAAAGATGAAAGTTAACACCTCAGCGAGGGGTAACAGTGTTCACAGTACAATATTACAGTCAAGGGTTATTTTATTAGGCTATAATATTCATGAAAAATCAAAAAAAAAAAATATATATATACATTTTAATATCATTCGAACTCTACTAAATTAATTCGAATATATTCAAACTCAATTTCATGGCACTTTTGACAGCCCTAGTGCACAGTCTGTCTTCTCTAGGGGGCCGGGTCTGATTGTGGCGGCCTCTCAATGGCCAGGCTGTGCCCACTGAGTCTGTACATAGTCAAGGACTTCCTTGGTTTTGGGTCCGTCACAGTGTAGGTATTCTGCCACTGTGTATTCTCTGTTTAGGGCCAAATAGCATTCCACTTTGCTCTGGTTTTTGTTCGATTCATTCCAATGTGTCAGTTTTATTTTTGTTTTCGTATAATCTGGTTTAGTCTAGTGGGGATTCTGTTTGGTGGCTGTGCTTGTGTTTGTGAACAGAGGCCCAGAACCAGCTGTCTGA
>NC_140244.1:19177441-19204941 GCF_949987555.1 Borostomias antarcticus | reverse complement strand
GGATCCTGCAGGACCTGGACAACACTACGCTGATGGAGGACGGCCGGAAGAAGCTCAACACGGTCGTCCACTACCAGGTGTGTGTGTGTGTGTGTGTGTGTGTGTGTGCGCGCGTGTGTGTGTGTGTGTGTGTGTGTGTGTGTGTGTCTGTGTGTGTGTGTGTGTGTGTGTGCGTGCGTGCGTGCGTGCGTGCGTGCGTGCGTGCGTGTGTGCGTGTGTGTGTCTGTGTGTGTGCGCGTGTGTGTGTGATTGTGTGTGCCCGTGTGAGTGTGTGTGTGTTAGAGGGAGAAAGAAAAAAAGAGAGAGAGGGAGAGAGAGAGAGAAGGAGAGAGAGAGTGTCAGTGTCCTCGTCCTGTGGTGTCTGTTATCTCGCTATCCTTATGTGTCCCTGACACTGTCATGCTCACCACGGGGGGGGGGTGTGTGGAGGGGATGGAGGGGGGGGTGAACTGTAACTAACAGCGCCGACTGAGGGAGAGAGCTGGATGTAAACACATTACAGTCATTTAGCTGACGCTTTTATCCAAAGCGACTTACAATCATTGCATTTAACTTAGGATGTCATTGTACTACTACTCACCAGAACTCACAAGTGTATCTCATTTCTAAACAAGTGACTGAGAGAGCGTAATCTAGTGCTCAAGGCAAAGTTCAAGAGTAAACGTGACCCTGTCGGTCCGAAGGGCGCCTCTCTGTGTTTGTAAACCTGCATGGACATTTCTTTGTGTGTGTTGTGTTTATATCTATGTGTGTATATTGTCTGTTTATCTTATCTGCTAGTTGTTGCAGTCATGCTGTTTGTGTCGGGTCTGTAACCAATTTGTGCGTGTCACCGGTCCGTGTGAGTGTTTACGCGTAGCTTATCTGTGTATTTCTGTGTGTCTCCGCGAGTTTGTGTGTGCGTAAACAGACGGCCGGTGACCCCTGACCTTTGCCCCGTTACCTGTGCCGTTAAGTGCTCTGTTTAGTTTTGAGCTGAGCCGTGAGAACGAGCTGTGAAAGCACCGGACCACAGCGTGTACCAACCGTCGAGGTTCATCGGCAAAGCTGTTCAATCCATTTCACTGTGTGTTGACTTTAATGAGCCTAGCCAGCCCCCTGCGGCAGACACACACACACACACACACACACACACACACACACACACACACACACACACACACTCCTCCCACCACTCTATCCCGGAGGCAGTGCTTTATGGTGCTGTTCTCGCGCCCCCCCCCCACCCCCCCGCTCCCCCGCTGACCCTTGACCTTGTTCCCTTTGACCCTTCCCACAGATCCCTGAGGGGGCGTCGCTGGCCATGAGCATGAAAGACAAGCGAGAGAACACCCTGGGGAGAGGTACGTCATCCTCACACACACTCCGTCACCTTGTCACGCTTAGGAAAACACACATGCTCACTTTGTCACGGGAAAGCATACACACTCACTTAATCACCAGATACATGATACTGTACGCCCGCGCGGCCGCGCAAACCTCACACCGGCACGGAGGACGCGCTCTCACTTAATCAATCGCAACACAACAAGCTCCGCCTCTCGCGCAGAACGCGGCCACTCCCGTTCGAGATGCGTGTCTCTCTCCCGGACGGCGAACAGATGGATGCGCTCCGAACAGCCTAAGCGCCGCCAAGAGCGCGGGCTAGCGTCCAGACAGAGCAGGGGCTTTTCCTTGTTTTCAACAGATGATTCTTCCTCCGGGACCGACGTGGGCCGGTCCGCTCCTGTCTCGCCAGACCAGGGCTCGGTTCTAGTTGACCCTGTCTGTGGCCCGGGGGGGGGCTCTCCTCCCACTCGTACCGGGCCGAACTCGGGCCTGCGTGGGCTGGTTCTGGAGCTGCCGGGTTCAGAGGGCAGGCCTAATGGGCCGGTCCGGTTCTCCCAGGCTAATGTAAAACACCTCTCCGCTCCCTGTGATCAGCGTTGAGGGTCTTCGACCGGGCCCGGTTCCAGAACATGACTACAGAACCGAGGCCCAGCCTGGAGTTATGGGAAGCCAGTCGCCCTGGGGGCTGAGTTGGATCTTGTGTGTGTGTGTGTGTGTGTGTGTGTGTGTGTGTGTGTGTGTGTGTGTGTGTGTGTGTGTGTGTGTTTAGAGCTCAGTATAAACCAGATCTCTTAACGATGCCGAAGCATTACTTGTTCATTACGCTGGCTCCAGGACCAATCACAGTCACAGTGTGTCTGTCTCTCTCTCTCTCTCTCTCTCTCTCTCTCTCTCTCCTTCCTCTCTAAATGTTCCCGTCTGCCCCCCTCCCTGCCCCCCCCCCCCCCACCCACCTTAATCACTCGCTCTCCCATACTCTCCCCCTCCCCCTCCCCCTCCGCTTCCCTCTTGTAATCTTTTCTTTTCCGCCTGTCACCCTCTCCTCTCTCCCTCTCCTCTTCTCTCTCTTCTCGTTCTCTTCTCTCTCTCCTCCTCTTCTCTCCTCTCTCCCTCTCCTCCTCCTCTTCTCTTCTCGTTCTCTTCTCTCTCTCCTCCTCTTCTCTCCTCTCTCCCTCTCCTCCTCCTCTTCTCTTCTCGTTCTCTTCTCTCTCTCCTCCTCTTCTCACCTCTCTTCCTCTCCCCCTCTTCTCTCTTCTCGTTCTCTTCCCTCTCTCCCCCTCTTCTCTCTTCTGGTTCTCTTCCCTCTCTCCCCCTCTTCTCTCTTCTCGTTCTCTTCCCTCTCTCCCCCTCTTCTCTCTTCTCGTTCTCTTCCCTCTCTCTCCCTCTTCTCTCTTCTCGTTCTCTTCCCTCTCTCTCCCTCTTCTCTCTTCTCGTTATCTTCCCTCTCTCTCCCTCTTCTCTCTTCTCTCTTCCCTCCCTCGGTCTCCACCTCCCTGATTGCTCATTGTCTCAATCCCTGTGTTTTTTCCCCCTTGTCCCTCCGCAGCTAAAGACCTGGACACAGAGAAATACGTCCACTTGGTGAGTAGCACCACACACATCCTCACACACACACATCCTCACACACACATCCTCACACACATCCTCACACACACACATCCTCACACACACATCCTCACACACATCCTCACACACACATCCTCACACACACATCCTCACACACATCCTCACACACACACATCCTCACACACACATATCCTCACACACATCCTCACACACATCCTCACACATCCTCACACACACACATCCTCACACACATCCTCACACACACACATCCTCACACACACATCCTCACACACACATCCTCACACATCCTCACACACACATCCTCACAAATCCTCACACACACACATCCTCACACACACATCCTCACACAACCTCACACACACACATCCTCACACACACACATCCTCACACACAATCAACAGCCCCATATGTGAGCTTTGAGCCCGGGGCCTTTTTCCTGCAGCTGCCAGGGCCGGTCAGCCCACCGCAGGCCTGACGCCGCTAGGAAGGGGGTGACTGGAGGTGAATAGGAAAGCTGCAGAGAGAACATGACAGCATTAATGCCGCTTAAGCCACGTAAAAGAAAAAATCTGGCCTAGGTTTTGGTTTTGGCTTTGACATAACGAGCGTTCTGGGAGACGACGCCGAGGGAGTTGTTTCCTAGCGGGGTTTTCGTGGCTGTTCTGTGACAGATTCGGTCAGGTCGAAAAGCGGTATTTCCTCATCCGTGCGGCTTTCGCGTTGACGTTGAAGCCCGCCGGAGCTTGTCAGATATGTGATACCTACTGAGAGAAACCCCGAGAATTTCCCAACTCCTAACATTTCATAAATCAAATGTTAGTCAGAGCTCCAGAAGGCCAGTGGGGTTTCCCTGTTCATTTCTCGTTAAGCAGAAGAAAACGTTATGAAAGTGGAGAATGTGCTTCTGAAACCTTTCCAGTTACAGCACTCGTGTTAAAGCTACAATATGTAACTTTTGCTGCGAGCCAGCTGGGAAGGAAAGTTGCGTCTACCAGGGTGAATTCAGTCAAATCAAATCAAACTTTATTTGTATCGCGCATTTCATACACAGAGGCAACACAGCCTGCTTCATGCTTCCGGTTTTTCTACGCACAGTTTGCGACAAATGGTCGTACAATAGTCGTACAATACCCGCCGTGTCGCTGATTGAATCTCGTTGTTAAAGCAGGCCACGCCCCTATGGGACGAAGCACCCTCACTCCGGAGCTGCATTTTTTTCTAAACTCTGGTGTAGTTCTCTGACGTAACGTTTTAGAATTGCTGTAGCAGAGCCAAACAGCGTTCTACAAAGACGCGGTTTCCCTCTCTCATCATTGCAACACAGAGATTATTAAATGTCACAGATCTTATGGAAATCGTACCTATCGTATCTTTAACATTCGGCTAGTTCGTTCAAGGTTTGGCCCTGACCCTTGAACTTTGACCCCCAGGTCCTGCCTCACGACGAGCATAACGAGAACAGGAAGTCCCACAGGCAGAGTCACCGTAAGAAGGTCCTCCCTGAGATCTACCTGACCCGCCTGCTCTCCACCAAGGTAAACACACACTCCTCTCATTGTCATCATCATCATCATCACCTAGCCTAGCATCACCATCACAATCACTCAGTGCTAGTGGTTCCATGTTCCGTGTTTGACACCGCCGTGTTCCGGTTCTGTAGGGAACTCTGCAGAAGTTCCTCGACGACCTGTTCCAGGCCATCCTCAGCATCCCTCCAGAGCGCCCCCCGCTGGCCATCAAATACTTCTTCGACTTCCTGGAGGAGCAGGCGGACAAGAGGGGCATCACCGACCCCGACACCCTGCACATCTGGAAGACCAACAGGTACAGTAGCAGGAGCAGCAGCTGGGGTCAGAAATGTGTTTCAAGCGCTTGACCGTCCGTCTCACGGTGTTTGCCTCTGCGTAGTTTACCTCTGCGCTTCTGGGTGAACATCCTGAAGAACCCTCAGTTCGTGTTCGACATCGACAAGTCGGACCACATGGACGCCTGCCTGTCCGTCATCGCCCAGGCCTTCATAGACGCCTGCTCCGTCTCCGACCTGCAGCTGGGCAAGGTTAGACGCTCATTTACATATTCACACACACACACACACATTTACATATTCATGCATAAGCCACACTGTCCATATCCTCTTATCCCTAGCAGCCCCCACATGGAAGCCCGTCTCATCTCCTTCTCCCCCCCATGGAAGCCCCTCTCATCTCCGCATGCCTTCTCCCCGCCTCCCCCTGACCCTTGACCCCCCACCCTCCCTCCATCAGTCTGACAGCCAGGAACCCAGTCGCCCTCAACTCATGTTGATTCAGCTCAGTCTGCTGATTCAAGGTCATGAGCACCAGGAATCTCTCCTTCAAAGAGCCGTGTGTGCGTGTGTGTGTGTGTGTGTGTGTGTGTGTGTGTGTGTGTGTGTGTGTGTGTGTGTATGTATGTGTGTGTGCGTGTGTGAGTGTGTGTGCGTGTGTGTGTGCGTGTGTGTGTGTGAGTGTGTGTGTGCATGTGTGTGTGCATGTGTGTGTGCGCGTGCGTGTGTGTGTGTGTGTTAGAGGGAGAAAGAGAAAAAAAGAGAGAGAGAGAGGGAGAGAGAGAGAAGGAGGGAGAGACTGTCAGTGTCCTCACTCCTCACTCCTCACAAATCATCCCTCATCCCTGCGATGCTCCGACCCTCAGCACGCACAGCTTCCCGCCTCTCTGGCCAACTTCCTCCCCAGAGAGACCAGCTCACCCAGTCATATCCCTCTGTCAGAGAGACCAGCTCACCCAGTAATATCCCTCTGTCAGAGAGACCAGCTCACCCAGTAATATCCCTCTGTCAGAGAGACCAGCTCACCCAGTCATATCCCTCTGTCAGAGAGACCAGCTCACCCAGTAATATCCGTCTGTCAGAGAGACCAGCTCACCCAGTCATATCCCTCTGTCAGAGAGACCAGCTCACCCAGTCATATCCCTCTGTCAGAGAGACCAGCTCACCCAGTCATATCCCTCTGTCAGAGAGACCAGCTCACCCAGTAATATCCCTCTGTCAGAGAGACCAGCTCACCCAGTAATATCCCTCTGTCAGCCGGAAACTTTCTGATTCAGACACTTGTTCACTGCTGGAGGCAATGCTCACATTACACGCACCCACGCACACACACACACACACACACACACACACACACACACACACACACACGCACAAACACACTCACACACACACTTTCGCACTCAGACACACATACACTCACACACCATAAAAATAAAAACCAAACCAGATGCTCAACCATTCTTTCCTCTATATTTCACTTTTACTTTTGACGTCTTCAAAAACAGGCTGTCAGCTTTGCTGTGAGCTACAGTATGTGAGTCTTACTGTAGGTGAGGAGGATGGACAATAAAGCTGCTCATATTGCCTCCTATTCACTTGCCAGTTTTTATATTTAATTTGTATGTTTTATGTGTGTGTGTGTCTGTGGGGACTGCAGAATGGGTGTGTGTATGTTACTGTAGGCATATGTGTGTGTGTGTGTGTGTGTGTGTGTGTGTGTGTGTGTGTGTGTGTGTGTGTGTGTGTGTGAGAGAGGGGATAGGGGACTGCAGAATGGGTGTGTGTATGTTACTGTAGGCATATGTGTGTGTGTGTGTGTGTGTGTGTGTGTGTGTGTGTGTGTGTGTGTGTGTGTGTGTGTGAGAGTGAGTGAGTGAGTGAGTGAGTGAGTGAGTGAGTGAGTGAGTGAGTGAGTGAGTGAGTGAGTGTGTGTGTGTGTGTGTGTGTGTGTGTGTGTGTGTGTGGTGGTCTGGGGAGTCAGGGTGAGGTTTGGGGGTTTGGCTTAGCTGTGGCTCTCTGCAGGGGTGAGAGAGCTAGGAAACTCAGCTCTGGCTGTTTCCACGGAAACCTTCTTATCTGGCGCGCTGCAGACGGACAGTGGGTCTCAGGGTCACTGGGGGGGTCGCAGGGTCACGGGGGGTCGCCAGGCAGATGGAGGAACCACAGGAAGTGACCTTGTGGACAGGAAGCGAGGGATCCCTATCAGGAGGAGCGACAGGGGCAGTGACTGAGTCTTCCAGTCCCTTATCCCCTCTCACACACACACACACACACACACACACACACACGCGCACACACACACACACACACACATATGCCTACAGTAACATACACACACCCATTCTGCAGTCCCCTATCCCCTCAACACACACACACACACACGCGCACACACACACGCGCACACACACACGCGCACACACAGACACACACACACACACACACACATATGCCTACAGTAACATACACACACCCATTCTGCAGTCCCCTATCCCCTCAACACACACACACACACACGCGCACAAACACGCACACACACACACAGATGCCTACAGTAACATACACACACACACTCGGCAGTCCCCTATCCCCTCAACACACACACACACACATACACCGAGATGCCTACGACAACACACACACACCCACTCTGTAACTTCAACATGTACAGTAGAGACCTAGATGACACATACTGTATCACATTATATGCAGCGCAGCACATTCTAAAGTTGGCTGTTCTGTTCCCCACCCTTCCTCTCTCCCGCTCCCTCCCTTTCTCGCTCTCTCCCTCTCACACGCTCTACATGTCTGCACACACACACACACACACACACAGCCCCACGCACGCACACATGCACACACACACACACACACTCACACACACACACAACCCCATTCACGCACACACACAGCCCCACGCACACACACATGCACACACACGCACGAACACACACACACAGCCCCACACACGCACGCACACACACACACACACACACACACACACACACACGCACGAACACACACACACACACACAGCCCCACGCACACACACATGCACACATACGCACACACACACACGCACACACACATACTGTTTCACACTATACAAGTAGATGACTACAAACACCTAACCCTCTAACTAAACCTTGAAGAATGTTTTCAGTCCCATTGTGAAAGCCCTTAGAGAGTGAAGTGGAAGGTGTATGTAGGAGTATTGTTTTGTCTGGAAGGGCCGGCCGGCCGGCTGTATGACTGTGGTTTCCCATGATCCCTCCCTCCATTGTCCTGGCTCCATTGTCCAGCCACAGTTGGACCACAGACGGAGCTTTTTCAATTTAGGACCACAGTCATTGTAACTGCTGACTGGACCTTTGAGAGCACGCTGACCAAGTACACCGACACTTCCTGCTCACTCTCGCCGTACGACGAAGAGTTTTATTCACTCTGAGTTTTGCCCTCGTTGTTGTTTTTAGGACTCCCCCACCAACAAGCTGCTGTACGCCAAGGAGATTCCGGAGTACAAGAAGAGGGTGCAGCGCTATTACCAGCAGATCCAGGAGATGGCGCCACTGAGCGAGCAGGAGATGAACTCCCACCTGGCCGAGGAGTCACGGGTGAGAGACGCGGGGAGGCGTGGCCCGACGCGCAGAGCGATAGCGCCCGCCGTGCTGTTCCTTTAACGCCCCGTCTGTCTCTGCTGCTTTTGTTCCCTCAGAAATACCGAAATGAGTTCAACACCAACCTGGCGCTGACAGAGATCTACAAATACGCCAAGAAATACAGAAACCAGGTGAGAGCCCTCATCTCCAGATGTCGGCCAGATAAGCCGTCGGACGCGTGTGGACTGGCTCTGCAGCATCGTCATCGCCTGTGGGTCTGGGGGTGGTGGGGGGGGTATCAGAATTGGGGCTCTGATAAATGATGGAGGTTTGGTATTCAAGACTCAATGGCCGAGAGGAAGTAGTTCACCGGAACAGAATTGTACATCAGACTCTAGATTTATTGAGTACAATAGCAGACAGGATCCTGGGTCAGTCACAGATACACAGTATACAGTGAACTCTGATCGGACAGTCTAGCGTTGAGTTTGTCATCTATTATAGTCATGGTGTGGCCGGATTCTATACATAGTTCAGTCTTACGCCCTTATACATCAGTATCAGTGCCTAGTTGGCTTTTACTGTTTGCACCTGGTCTTCTCTCTATTCCTAGATTCTGACCATATGTGTCCTGGCAGGAAAAACTGGACTAGTCAGCAGAAAACCTCATATCAGGCTCACACTCAACCAGAGAGTCCACATTTCACAACGCCTCCCTCTCAACCAATCAGAACCCAGATATCCTCACGCTTTTCACATCCCCGGCCGCATCCCCGATTCAACGTCTCCTCGATATCTCCCGCGCTCAACGCCGTAGCTACGGCTCAGATTGCGTCGGTCGCAGTGCGTGGACCGATGTGCGTTCTTTCCTGAGGTCCGGCCTCTCGTTCGCCTGAGGAGGTCGTCCTCGAACCCTTCCCCACCTCGTACTGTAACGCACCCAACAGATCACATTACATTACATTACATCACATTACATTACAGTCATTTAGCAGACGCTTTTATCTGACTAACATTTATGCGACTAACAATAATTGCATTTAACGTAGGAAAAGCCAAGTACTACTGTACTACTTGCCAGAACTCACAAGTGTATCTTCTTTCTAAAACAAGTGACTAAGAGCATAATCTAGTGCTGAAGGCAAAGTGCAAGAATAGCAATCTAAGTTACAGAGTCGATCCTTCTGTACTTCGTACTTCGTCTCCTTAACCCTGACCTCACGGGACCACTGCAACAATCCCTATCTCTGTAACAACACCACAAATGTGCTAAGTTAGCCCTAGCAACCCCCCCCACCCCCACCCCCAGCTGGCCCCCGGGCCCTCGCCGGCCCTCGCCTGTTCTCTGGAGTGGCTCAGGCGGTGATTACTGTGTACTTAGCGGAGGGCCCTCATCACGGTCCCGTTGTGCGGCAGCGCTCTTGTCGTTCTTCGGCAGCGGCCCAGGCCAGGAGCTCACACAGCCGTCTCTGAATGGCCCCTGATTGCCTATTCTCTCCCCGCGCTCGCGCATGCCGGCAAAGCCCGCCGAGCCGATGACAGCTAGCAGGCATGAAAGGCGGCCGCAGATGTGGGTTTTGTAAACACGCGAGCAGGAAAGGCGGCGGTGGGACCCAGATGAGCGTGACGACTGGAGGACCGCTGAAGTGCTCTGGTTTTGCGTTCTTTCTCGCGTCGGGTCGTTCCGTTCTTTCTCTGTCCGGGCAGGTGGCCGGCTTCCTCTCCTGTACTTTAGAACGCTTGAGAGACGCTGAAACTTGTCTTTCTCTCCATCTCTCTCTCTTTCTTGTTCTCTTTGTCAGATTTTTGGGGAGGGTAGATTTATTTTGTAAGATTGAAGTTGTGGTTATTGTTAAAACTCATTCTCCTCTCAGGTGGTGAACGCTCTGGAGTCCAACCCCACCGCCCGACGCACTCAGCTGCACCACAAGTTTGAGCAGGTCATCGCTCTGGTGGAGGACAACATCTACGAGTGCAGCAGCGAGGCCTGAGTCTCCCTCCGCACGGCCCTCCCTTCTCTCCACACCACTCCACCCGCCTCCCTCTTACCTGGGGGTGACAGCCCAGGAAAGTCCCCTGCCTTTTTCCGCGCGTCCTGGCCTGGGAGAGACGGCAGGCAGAGCTTCAACACTGACCAGACCAGCTCTCAGACCAGACTGAGGGAGGACTGACTGCCTGAGGAAGGCTTTGGGCTTGAGACAGAGTGGAGGCGGGGCCACCGGGAGACGGGCCTTCTTCTGGGTGATTTCACCGTCGCTGCGACCTGGAGTCCCGGCGGCCATCTTTACGCACTGAGCCCCTCCTTTGGGAATGAGCCAATGATGCACTGTACTGTATGATAATGTCCATAGCAATATTTATAGATGTGTTCTAATGCTTTCAAGTGGTCCATCAGTATGATAGAGAATGGCACACTCCTGTTTTTTTTTTCTTGCAACCTGCACTGTTCTCAGGTTTGATTGGTGGACATGGCAAATGACGACATGGCTTAAGGAGTAGAGTATTTGAGAGAAAGAATTTATTTAGGTAACATTCTTGGTCATTGGTTAAATGGCTGGACTATATTCGATGAGATATTATGTGCTTCAATGGGAAGAGTTGAATTAGTTTGAAGACAGGTTGATACTGTACAGTATGTGCATTTGTGAAGGGAAGAAAAGTGATCAATGAAAAGTGGGAAATCTGTAGTTTAATGATCTAATACGAGGAAGAATTGTCTGGAATTATTGTATTTCTGATGCCAAATGATAAAATACGCTATTTAGAGCTGCAATATTGTTTCAATATTACACAATGTTTCTCTGAATCAATCAATAGTGGTTATCAGTATCCGGCTCACCCACAACATTTGAAACCTATTATGGTATGTTTATGCCATCTTAATTGGTTGCAAAGGCCTACGACCCAACAGCTTATAAAGCCCATCTGGAAGTTTTCAGAGAACCTCGTAAATTCAGAGGAGAACAAACATACAAAACCAGGTCCAGCAGATTTTGAGCTCCATATTTATTGCAAGACAAGGAAATATTACTTCCACAACATCCTAACTTTGTATAATCAACATGAACTTCAGAGCTGGAACACTTTTTACAGGCACACAGACACACACGCACACGCGCACACACACACACACATGCACACACACACACACACACACACACACACACACACACACACACACACACACACACACACACGTTCTCTCTCTGTCTCAGGAGGCAGCCTCTCTCTGGTCAGGTCCATCTGTTAATACTCACGTCTCCATCTATGCCCGGAGCTACAGGAACCACCTCTGCTTTAAGATGGAGGGGGTTACAGACCAGCACACAACTCTCCTAACACTTAATGGGAGGTACAACCTACAGTCAACAAATTTAAAACTCATTTTACCTAAGTATTCAACAAATAGATACTTTGAAGCGCATTAAAGGGATAATCGAAACATTAATTGATGTTATTAATACTGTGTCATCTGACGTATCTTTATGAATTGTGGCTTTTAGATTAATTTTTTTATTTTTAAATCTCACCGATAAGTGATTGCAAGTGTTTTAGGGGAGGGAAACCCATGGAACGTGTTCAGTTGGACGAGCACCAAGGACACAGCCTTGTAATGACGGTTACGACTTGGTGATGTCAACTAAGCACTTTCCCTGGGTTGGTTGGACTCAAAACACACACACACGGTAGTCTTTGAGTCGGTCTGTGTGTGGTCAGCCACACGGACGCAGACTGGCTCCTGTGGTTCAGACTGACCGAGAGGTAAGTCGAGAGAATTGGCCAATGGGAGGCTTTTCTGCTTGGCGGTGGGCGCCCAGGCGTACTGGGTCAGTGCGGGATCGGAGTGCGGAGGTCATAGGTCAAGTGGGGACCACCTGGCTGGAGGAGACGGAGGAGGACTGGGTTTTAGAGGAAGAGGCGGGGACATCTTCTTCTCCGAAGGGATTATTCCCACAGCACACCGTGGTCAGCATACAGTTCCTAAACTACAGGACACAGAACAGGGATATTGATGTCAATTCGCACACACACACACACACACACACACACACACACCATGTCTCGCGGCCTGCGGTACCTGTCTGTTGAGTAGGATGTAGATGACTGGGTTGTAGAGGGCAGCGCTCTTAGCGAAGAAGGCGGGGCCTGTCATGAAGACGGGGCCAAACTCGGTCCCCTGATTGGCAAAGATGTACCAGGCCACGCTGGCATAGGGCACCCAGCACACCAGGAAGGAAATCACCATGACGATCACCATACGTGTCACTTCCTTCTCCGCCCTCTGAGTAGTCTCAGACTCCTGCTGCTGGGCTGCAGCCTAGGTTCACACACACACACACACACACACACCCCCACACACACACACACACACACACACACACACACACAAAGGTGATTACCAAACATACAATAGCATAATCCGTCATACCATGATTCGATGTTGTGACATCGTGGAATGCAGCAGGGACACCTACAGCCCGGACTGTGCAGAGTAAGCGGTTGTAGCAGAAGAAGATGACCACAAGAGGGATGGAGAAGTGCAGGATGAACATGTAGATGACGAACGAGGTGTTGTTGAGCTCAGGCTTCGGGGTGTAGTAGTCAATCCCACAGGAGCACTGCATGCCTTCTGGGATATACCTGCATGGACACACAGAACACAAAATATCATATATCTACAACATACCAGCATGGACACACAGAGCACAGAACATCATAGTATCTACAACATATCTGCAAGAATCAACCATGCAATATTGAATATCATAGCATTTACAACGTATCTATAGCAATCAACCATGAACTACAGAATATCACAGTATCTACAACATGCCTACGGGAATCTACCATAAAGCACATCTTCCTAGTGTTTATGTAAACAGAGGTGTTTCAGTCTGGTTCACCAGCCATGCATCAGGGCCCTGTTCGAGCTCTAGAAACGCAGCTTTCCTAATAGCAGATCTCACAAGACCAGACATGTCAGAAAACATGCGCTTCTCTGCACAGCTGTTGCCAATTGACTGGCGTCAGATCAGTGATTTCCCCACGGATAGGGAGGAATCAAATCAAACTGTATTTATATAGTGCATTTCATACAGAGGCAACACAATGTGCCTCACAGAGAGAAAGGGAGGGGGGGTATATATAGTCATCCCTTTTAGAGACTGAACAGGGGCTACTAGGACCCTGGACCCTGGCGGGCGTACCTGGACCAGCCCAGCAGCGGAGGCACAGCACAGGTGAGCGCCATGATCCAGGTGAAGGCCAGGCCCACCACGGCGTGCTTGGTTCCGAAGCGGAAGTTGCTCATTGGCTTACAGACCACGATGTAGCGTTCGATGGCCAGGACCACTAGAGACCAGAGGCCGATCTCCCCTAGGAGGGACCAGACAAAGGCACAGGGGCGCTGACGCACAGAACAGAACCGTACAGAACAGAACAGAACAGTACAGAACAGAACACTTATATCCAAAGCGCTTTACAATGGCCTCTCATTCACCTATTCACACACACATTCACACACCAATGGCGGCAGCTGCCATGCAAGACGCTATCCTGCTCATTGGGAGCAATTTGGGGTTCAGTCTCTTGCCCAAGGACCCTTCGACAGGTAGTCAGGAAGAGCCGGGATTTCGAACCGCCGACCCTACGGTCATTGGACAACCCGCTCTACCTCTGAGCCACAGCTGCCCCATGTTACTATGTACAGTAGACAGGCTTCACACAAATATACAGTATAACAGTGTGTTAAAAAATATCCTGTGCATTCATATAGCCACTTACATGCTGTGAAAAATGTAGAATGGTCACACACACACACACACACACACACACACACACACACACACACACACACACACACACACACTACCTTCCCCTGTAATCAGAACTACATAAAAAAAATCAAACCATCCACTACTAGATCTACCCAAGAGCTGAGCAGAGCAGAGCCAGAGGCCCCTCCTCTGTTTACCTCCCAGGGTGGCGAAGAATCCCTCGATGTTGCAGCCGACGACCCCCAGGACGAAGTAGCCCTGCAGGGCCGTGTAGAGGGTGACGGTGAAGCCGCCCACCACCATGAAGAGGTCCGCCACAGCCAGGTTCAGCAGGATGTAGTTCAGGGCGGTCCGCAGCTTCTTGTGCTGGACGGTGACGTAGAGCGTGAGGAAGTTGATGGGGAAGGCGGTGAAGATGAGGAAGAGCATGTAGGCGGCGAGCAGCGAGTACTTCCAGGGCTCGGCCAGGTAATACTGAGGGGCCTCGAACGGGCTCCGCACCACGCCCGTCTTGTTAGACATGGGCACGTAGAAGTTGGGGCCCTCCGTGCCGTTCATGGTCGCTGCTGTTGGTGTGTGTGTGTGTGTGTGTGTGTGTCTATCCCGACCGTGGGACAGAGATAAGAAGAGAGGAAGCCCTTTCCCTCCCCTGTTAGGATGAGAGGTCGCAGTTCAGTCCCTTTTTGCCAGGAGGGTTAGATGCAGGAATGGACGGATGGATGGATGGATAGATGGATGAGGGGAGGAATGGATGGATAGATCCTGCCGTTGAGACGTGGTTTGCTCTGCAGCCCCCCGAGGCGCAGCCCCTTTTAACAGCCTGCTGGGATTAGGGAGGTGCATAGACCAAGGTCAACAGGGACAGATTTCGGTAACTCTCTTCACTTGCCTTGTCTCTCAGACACACACACACACACCGTAGCTATTAATCTAATAGCTAGGCTATGGCTGTGTATGGCTAGGAAGGTTGTGTCCTACAGTGGAGGACTCAGGCTGTTTTGAAGGGCAGGGGCATCTACTGCATGACATTGTGCCCCATCAGCGCGCAAAAAGGTCTGATGCATCATGCATGGTGAAATAGTCTTTCATCCTTGGAGTTAAGTTAACTTATTCTAACCTAACCTAAAGGATACATCTGGGAAAAAATAGGGACAGTAGCCTACAGATTGAGAAACATCAAAATGATAGCCTGGACATGATCCCATCAGCCCCTAGCAAAAACGCAGACAACATTTGCCAATGACGATACAATGTGTCTTGAATGTAAGCAGGGTTTGAATATTTGGTGGCACCCCTAGAGTTCATTGCAAGGGCTCTTTTCTTTTCTCTCTTGGAAGGGCATCTAAGAGCCTTTTAAAATGCGTTTTAAACGATCAGATCACGTGGACAACGAGACACATCATCGTTTACACCCGTGTCTATCATGCGTCTCAGTGTCCAGCTGACCACTTGTGTTCGTATATAGTAACCGTAACTCACGCACTGCGCGTGTCGCACAGCTGTTCCATGTAAACAAATGTATCAAACAAATCAGTCGGTTTGACTTAGAGCAAATTGAAAAAGTGTTAGCTGGGCAAGAGGATACTTCATGAGTTTTCATCAGAAAGGCACTTGTAGAGAACCTCACATTTATCCCATTGTAAGGGCACCTGTATCGCATCACATTTTCTCCACTGAAGGGGCATCCATTAGGAAACCTTCCAACATTGTCACGCATTGCCTACCCTTTATAGCACTACATCACATTCTCTCTACTGGAAAGGTCAACTGTTAGGACACTGATGTAGCACCATAGAAGGGACTATATCACAGCACCAGCACAAGTAGTTTACCTTTGGAAGGGCACCCATAGGGAATGTCCCTCCCCCCCGCCCCCTGACTAAGCCAGTGGACCTACAGATGCCCCTCCTCCTACATACCATCACCATCATCACCACACAAAGCGTCATCACGACACTACGAAGACATGATGGTAGGTAAGTTCTATTGGGGTCTGGCCGCCTGAGAGCATGACATGGCAAACCTTGTCAGGATGGAAGTCAGTGTCTGTGAATGTAATTTCCAGAGTGCTCCAACTCATTTGCGTCAGAGGTAAGATAATCCTTCAACTTTAAGCAGAGCGTAATACAGACAAGCTCAAATCTGAGAACTGCTGCATATACACATACACACACACACAGAATATTGAAAGATTTGATTGGAGTTTATTGGAAAAAGCTTTCACATAAAAAACAACAATGCAACCAATTTGACATTTACCTTAAACCATGCGTGGACAAAACAATGCCTTCACAAACAGACCACAACAATAACAGTGAGCATAACTGTCACCACCAATATATACATTGTAACGTTCAAAAGGAGCTAACTGAATTTCTCATTTGTGATTTGATAGAAGTTTGATACAAGTCTTGGTAGAGTGAGTCATTTAATCGGCTGCTCATTCCCTTTCAAATGATGTAATCTCTGTGACATGCCCGGAGTAATCTGATCCCCTTAATCCTGTCAGGCTGATCGGATGACGAAGCGCTTTGCTTACAGGCTGTAATGACAGTCAACATGGCGCCGCCTCAATAACAAAGGACCCGCACTTATGAAGCAGGGGTGGAACAAAACTTCTGATGTTGTGACGAACACTTCCTCCACATTCATACAGACGGATGGGCAACGTGAGGGGGGCTGGTTTGATGGATCGGATGAGTATCAACTCTCCAAATAAATATTGAGGATTTAGGGGGGCCGCTGTGCATCATCAGAGGAGAGAGACTGACAGCAGACCGGCTGGAGAGGAGGAGAGACAGGAGGTGAGGGGGACGCGGTCCGGCCGGCTCAGTTGGGCTCGTCGATGGGCCTGCGGCAGTAGGGACAGCAGTTGTGCTGAAGCACCAGCAGCTCGTAGTCCTCACTGTGGAACATCTACAGCACACAGGAAGGAAGGATCATGGGAAATAACCAAATCAAAACTTTATTTGTATAGCGCATTTCATACACAGAGGGAACACAATGCGCTTTACCAAGGGAAGCATACAGAAGCTAGAGCCACACTCTTAAAGTCGCACTGAAATGAAAAAAGCATTCTGTCCCATTTTGGTTCACATAATTAGTCATAGTGTTCACCTATTCAACGATGTATGCCAAAGAAATTAAAAAATTCTACTTTTATTGTAATCTTATATCAAAGTATATAATTTCTTACTTCCTGGAAAACGGTAGGTCATGTGCAGTGACGACAACAGGTACCTTAGATTTTAGGCCAATAATCTCACGACATCCACCCGTCAATCAACGCTATCCTTCTATCGAATCTGTCTAAAGTTCTTAAAACCCGTCCACTTGTCAATGTTCCAATCAAATTCCTCTAAACATATGTCCCACCCTCATAGCTTGTTTGCATCGGAAATACGTCAAACTACGGAAGTTAGATGATCTCAAACGTCCGTTTCAGTGCGACTTTAAGTGTAGATTATGGGTGAGTACTTGGAGGTACAGTGTATGTGTGTGTGTGTGTGTGGTTGTTACCTGGAAGCAGGAGGGGCACATGGTGATGCTGACGTCAGGCAGTAGGGAGCGGTAGTACTCCCACTGGAGGGGTTTGGGCCAGCGCTTGATCAGGACGTCCCTTCTGCTCATGGAGCGCAGCACCGATCGACTCACCGTGACGCGGACGAACTGAGAGCCCCCCTGCTGCACACACACACACACACACACACACACACACACACACACACACACACACACACACACACACACACACACACACACACACTAAGCAGACTGAGAGAAACACACAGACTGGCAGGAAGAAACTCTGAATCGCATTTCTTTCATGTTCTCCTGTAGCTACTCCTTTCTTCCCTATCTTCTCTCTCTACCTTTCTCACTCCTCCCTCCCTCCCTCCCTCCTTCCCTCCCTCCCTCCTCACCTCGAAGCTGAGCTTGGACATGAAGGGGTCCTCCTCTGTTTCATCAACACCGTCGTCCAGTTTCAGAGACTGGGACTCTGACAGTGGTTAGTGAAGGAAACCGCTGTAACCACCAGAAGTCTCTGTCTAAACACTCATGCACTCACGCACACGCACACACACACACACACAAGAAAGCTCTCCATTTAACCCCCCGACCCCATTAGGACAGGTTCCAGAGGGAGGTGGGGGGGGTCCTCTGAGCCTGAGGCCTGTCAGTAAGTGTGTGGGGGGGGGGGGGGGGGGGGGGGTGGCAGAGCGGACCCTAGTGCCCTTGAGGGGGGCAGCCAGCCTAATCCCCGTCGCTGGCTCTCAAGAGGGTTAGTGTCATTAATACCAGAGAGCTTCTCTAACCCTATTAAGTCCCAGGGCTGAGATGACTGAGCTCCTGGAGGCTTACGACATGCGACGGAGCTCGGGGCCAAACCGCCGCTCGCAATCCCAAATGAGATGCGAATGCAAATGTGAATCTCGCACAAACACACGACCAAAACGTGGGTTGGATGTAGGGATGTTAATAGTTAATCGACTATCGATTTATTGGCGATAAGAATTTATTTGAGTAAGATTTGGTTACTCGATTAATTGCTTGTTAATGGAACAGAACTTTACGATCGTTATCAACGGGAGTTGCGTGAAATGTAATCATGATTTAAGGTCTGACTGCACATGAGGGCGCCCCGCCATGTAGTGAAGGCTAATTGGGTTCCCGGGAAATTTCAACGACACAGCAGAAGACACAAAAATGAAGCGAGCACAGCGCAGTCTGGCGTGGGACGTTCTCATCAATTAATCGACCATCGTTCGTTAAGGTTAACAGTTATTGATGAATGAAATTCCTTGAGATGTGCAGCCCTAGTTGGAAGGATACCGCCGCTGCTCATTTCCTGCCAGCGAGCCGTCTTCCTGTCCGGCCGCGGGACCTCCAGGTCGATCAGGGACACGGCCTCCTCGTCGGTGATGCCCTCCTCCAGGTAGAACTCCACCAGGGGAAGCACCTCTACACACAGGGGTACGGAGCATGAGGACCACACACACACACACACACGCACACACGCGCACACACGCACGCACGCACGCACGCACGCACACACGCACACACGCACACACGCACACACGCACACACACGCGCACACGCGCACACACACACACACACACACACACACACACATGCGCACACACACACCGGATGTACTGTGTGGTGTACTGTGAGCGAGATAGATGGGTAACCGTAGGAGGACGCTGAGTAGATGAAGGGCTGTTTGCAGTTGATGCACATGCTGCCCTGGTTGTTCAGCAGGGGGTTGTTGGTGGAACAACGGTAACACATGGGAATCAGGTCCTGGGAGACACACACACACACACAACACAACACAGGTTACACACCTGCAAAAATGCACACATTCACGAGCACACGGCAAAACAAATACACACACAGTTCATGCAGCGAGCACAAACAAAACCCTTATTAAAAGCCACAGTAACACACACACACACACACACACGGTGCGCCGCCACGCCCACCTCGCTGTCGTGGAAGGGTTTGGAGCGCACGGTGAGGCTGCCCAGGTCTATGGACTCCTGGAAGCGGGTGGGGATGTGCAGCTCCTGCAGCTTCTCGTAGGCGTGCCTGGCCAGCTTGTAGGCGCCCAGGGCGCGGCTCTCCTTGGCCAGGGCGTACAGCGTGTTCCTGGGGGCCCGCCGTCAAGGAGAACCGGGATAGGCCCCCCGACACCGCGGCGATGGCGCCGGAGAGCGTACAGAGATAGTAATCATACTGCAAACGCAGACAATATGTAAACGTTTAAAGTGCATTTCTATATTGTCTCAGTCAGATCAAGATTTCTGAGTCTGTGAGAATTGACTCGGTCTGTCTCTCCTCATCAGGGTGAATATACAGTAGTGTACAGTATCTGGGCTAATCTCCGCTGCTGTCTGCCAGCAACCACACTGTACTCTATCCCTCACTCAGTCAGCTGCCCGGTGATCGGCTGGTCATTCTGAAAGTAGTACCTCAACCTCAGTTTGCGTGTGAGCGTGCGTGTGCGTGTGTATCCGCTTGAGTGGGGGAAATTGTTTTCTTTTGCTTGTTTTTATTTACATGGAGGAGGATTGCGGGAGAGAGCAGCGACTCAGAGGCAACGCCGGGTCGATGACTTGCAGCTGTAGAAGCCAGGCGCTGGCGTTCCTCCATCTTCTTCTTCTTCTCCTCTCCGCAGCTCTGGCTTAGCACACCACACGGTCGACCGAGTGGTGTCTGCGGGGTGGGCGGAGCCGCAGCGCGATGCTGTGTGGTGTTATTCTGACCGGGGTCGATCCCGGACTCTGCTAAGCCCAGAAATCCCAGTTCAACGTTTTTTTCTGATGAGCTCCGTGAGGCCGGTGAAGATTCCACACGCTGACACCGGGATTTCCTCCTGGCAGGACGGGATTTCCTTCCACCCCTCTCTGTGTACCGAACGTGTGTGTGTGTGTGTGTGTGTGTGTGTGTGTGTGTGTAAGTGTGTGTGTGTGAGAGTGTGTGTGTGTGTGTGTGTGTGTGAGAGCAGCAATCAGGGACTTTGTTTTGGTTACTGAGAATGTGCCTCTTTCCTGGCATGTTCTCTTCCTTCTCATACCTCCTCTCTCTCTCCCTCCCACCGCTCCATTCCACCAGGCCCAAATCTCTTTTCTCATCTTTTAATTCCCCTCTTTTCCTATTCTTCCTAGCACCCCCCCTCTCTCTCCAGCTAAAATTACTTTCTACTTTATTCTCAAATAATCATACAGGTCCGGGCACTACTTTGTGAAGAGGAAGGATACACTTTGGAGATGCCCAAGGGTACGTCCTTGGTGAGGTTGTGCAGCAGGAACCTGGAGATGTTGAAGAGCGTCTCTGGCATGTGGGAACTGAAGGGTTCATCCTGGAGAACAGCCCGCAGGGAAAAAGGTATAAAAGGAGAAAGAGGTTGGGGTTGGAGAGCAAAGGAGAGAGAGAATTAATAAAATAAATCACCCTAACCCATACAGCAGCTTTGGGGTCAGTGTAGGTTTGGGGTGAGGGTTCTTCGGTAGGGGAACCCAAGAGGCCTGGTGACTCCCTCCTCCTTCCTTCCACCCCCTCACAGACCCCTGTGAACCCCCCCCCCCCCCCCCCCTCAGGCTGACAACACAGACCACTTCTCCCTGGGGACGCCGTCCCCTGAGGACCACTCTCTGACATCAGTCACTGGCAAGAAGGGCTCGCCCGGTTAGTCTGCCTGCCCGAGAGAGTTAACGTGATGTATAAGTTTGGTTTCCTGCTCTGGACTGGATCACAGTGACTCCACACTTCGGGGGGGCGTGGCCCCCCCCACACCAGAGCAGCGGTGTGAAAACAAGCAGAGAGCAGACAGGATGAGAGCAGACAGGATGAGAGCAGACAGGATGAGAGCAGACAGGATGAGAGCAGACAAGCTGACACCGGCGGGGCCCCCGGGCACGTCTAGAAGCGGGCGTGGCCCCGGGGGACTCCGGGACGACGGCCCGGTGGCGGGGGCCAAGATTAATCGGCCGGCCGGTTACCATGAAGACGGGGTCGGCGAGCAGACGGTGCTGATTGGGGACGGAGCGGGGTCGTAGCCGAGGCGACGGGGCTGTTAGGGTGAGGGGGGTGGGGGACTAGATCTCCAGGAATGTGTTCTAACTGATCTCGTTGGTGCGTCTGAGTCAGATAGAATCATGTTTTGTGGCGGCATCCAGTTGAAGTAATGACCTGCTTGATATGGACGATGTTCCGTCTGGCCCTTACACTCCCGACTCTCTCTCAACCCTTATTCAACTTACACTCCCGACTCTCTCTCCACACTTATTGAACTTACACTCCCGACTCTCTCTCAACCCTTATTCAACTTACACTCCCGACTCTCTCTCCACCCTTATTCAACTTACACTCCCGACTCTCTCTCAACCCTTATTCAACTTACACTCCCGACTCTCTCTCATCCCTTATTCAACTTACACTCCCGACTCTCTCTCAACCCTTATTCAACTCCACTGTCAAGCTGCGCCGCTTAAACCGAACCCGATCTGGGTCTGCTCGGTCCACCTCGGAGGGCGTGGTTTTACCGTGTAGCGCTGGATGGAGTGGTAGACGTGGTAGAGTTCCGCCAGGTGCTGGAAACGCCTGAACTTCTTCAGCATCTCCTCCCTCTGATCTTCGCTTTCTAGCTCACACACACACAGACACAGACACACACACACACACACACACACACACACCAGTAGCTGTTGAGACCCTGGTGTGCAGCCCAGGTACTGTGGCTCTATGCCTGGTCAGCGGTGTGTTGGTGCGTGGGTGGTCTGGCCACCTCACCCCTGGCGATGTCCAGACACTGCATGGACAGCATCCAGTAGTAATACGCCGCGTCGTTGAACCTGCTCTCCACCACGGCATTGTGGGTAAGCTGCTCCAGCACCTTCACGGCCTCGCCCTGCCGACCGGCCTTGTGGAACGCTGGGAGGGAGGAGAGAGGGAGGAGGGAGAGAGAGAGGAGGGAGGAGGGAGGGAGGGAGAGAGGAGGGAGGAGGGAGGGAGGGAGAGAGGGAGGAGGGAGAGAGGAGAGAGAGGGAGGAGAGAGAGGAGGAAGGGAGGAGAGAGGGAGGAGGGAGAGAGGAGAGAGGGAGGAGGGGTGGAGAGAGAGAGGGGAGAGGGAGGGAAAGAGAGAGGGACGAGAGAGGGAGGAGGGGTGGAGAGAGAGAGGGGCGAGGGAGGGAGAGAGAGAGAGGGAGGAGGGAGGGAGGAGGGGTGGAGAGAGAGGGAGGAGAGAGGGAGGAGAGGTGGAGAGAGGTGGAAAGAGAGACGGAGGGAGGAGAGAGGGAGGAGTGGTGGAGAAAGGGAGGGAGAAGGGAGGGAGGAGAGAGGGAAGAGGGATGGAGAGAGGGAGGGAGGACGGAGGGAGGGACAGAGAGAGGGAGGAGAGAGGAGAGGTGGAGAGAGAGAGGGGCGAGGAGAGAGGAGGTGTGGAGAGAGAGAGAGAGAGAAGGAGGAGGGAGGGAGGAGGTGTGGAGAGAGAGAGAGAGAGAGAGAGGGAGGAGGGAGGGAGTGAAACCTGTTATGGTCTGCTATGAAACACCGGTCTGTAGCGCTGCCTGTGCCAGACTAGAAAAAGTAACAGAATACTTTGAAGAATCTGTGCTGTGTTGAACACTGTAACGCAATATCTAATGTGACACGACTGGTGTCTGAGAAACATCTGACACACAGCAGTATGAGAGCTAAACCACCGCCAACACACACACTCCCACTCTCACACTCTATTATACAGCCCTGAAAAAACGCTGACACACACACACACATACGTTTAGATAAACACACTCCCACATACACACACACACACAAACACGTTTAGATAAACACACACACACACACACACACATACGTTTAGATAAACACACTCACACATACACACACACGTTTAGATATATAAACACACACACACACACATACAGTATGTTTAGATAAACACACACACACACACACACACACACACACGTTTAGATCAGCACACACGCACGCACGCACGCACGCACGCACACACACACACACACACCACTCCATCTAAATGCCATGGACAATTTGTACTTAACGTATAACGAGACAAAGATTTTCCTCATTTTTCACTAATAACCACAAACCGGTCTCTCCCAAATGTCAAACAGCATGGCACTTAGTGAGCCGCTCGGTAATAAACATGTGTCCTATTGCTCATGCTGCTATCTGTGCTAATGAGAAGCAGCTTCGGGGAGGTGACCCAGCCGCTGACCCCGGCCCACCAGCCCTATGGGGGGGGTCAGGGCGTATTACTGGCAAATATTTATCAGAGCAGCCAGCCGGATAAAACCCCAGTCAGCTGCTGCTGGTTAGTGTAAGGTAGCCCCCCCCCCCCTGCTCTCTCAAGAACACACACACACACACACACTAATGATGATGAATATGGGTAGAGGTCTGGAATCCCATAACTCTATGGTGTAGCATGGTTACAGTTACTAAGCCCCGGGCATGCCTGACGAGCTCCGGTTGCCACGGTAAGCGTTGCTCGGCAAGAAACCTGGGGTATAAAAGTAAATTACAATCACTGGTACGGTAACACTACACCGCACTACTGCTTACACTCAGATACACCTCACAATCAGCACAATACTAGATCACCGGCTGCAACACAATCAGGCTTGCTAAGCTCTGGGCTGCTCAGAGAGGCAGAGAGATATTATGCAGGGATCAGGCAGCAGGGAGAGTAAATATGCACGCAGAGAGATCACAATTATAAATCTGTGTGGTGATTATGACTCCTCTGAGCCAGCGAGAGGAGGGAGGGATGGAGGGAGGGAGGGAGGGAGGGAGGGAGGGATGGAGGGAGGGAGGGAGGGAGGGAGGGAGAGGGAGGGTACACACAGTATAGATGGGTAATCATCATCAGCGGTGCTTGTAGTGCTGGTGATTAGACCCGTGTTTGTCACTCGGCTGACGGTCGGACCTGTTCTGCTCTGCCAAGGATCAGGTTCTACATGAGGAGCCGTCAGTCGGGAGGGAGCAGTGAAGCACGCGCGGGTCCAACACTGGCCAAACGTTTCCATCTGCGCCTGAGTCCGGTACGTCTACTGGGCCAAGTGTGGATCAGCAGGAGCCTGGTCTCTACTCTCACCTTTCTGCGCCTCCTCGAAGCGGTCGTTCTCGGCCAGCCACTGGGCGTAGGGCACGTAGACGTCATCCTTGAACTGGACGTGTTTCTCTACCAGAGAGAAGGCCTGGGACAAGGGAACAGAATGAGAGAGAGAGAGAGAGAGAGAGAGAGAGAGAGAGAGAGAGAGAAAGAATGAGAGAGAGGGAGGGAGAGGGAGGGAGAAAGAAAGAAAGAAAGAGAGACAGAGAGAAAAGAATGACAGAGAGAGAGAGAAAGAAAGAAAGAAAGAGAGAGAGAGAGAGAGAGAGAGAGAGAGAGAGAGAAAGAAAGAGGGAGAGAGAGAGGGAGAGAGAGGGAAAGAGACGTAGAGACAGACAGTGGGGGGTTTCAGATAAATCATGCCATTAAAATGCATGTAATGATTCAAGGTTTTATTAGCTCATAGCTTAGGATATGAAGGAAACTTGATCAAGGGTTTGCCTAGCAGGCAAGATGCCCATGGCAATACCAGCTGTAGGTCATTAGGAACGTACAAATTTAGACACAGGCATCCATTCCAGCCAAAACATGAACAATGTGCATTGTTAATAAGAGAAATTAAGACACAACTAGACTGATTCCACATTTCATAATCAATTTGTGTGCAGCTGGCGTGGTTTGAATGACTTGTGGTGGAGACGTGTGATAGGGCCCTGCGGATACATGTCATGTTGACTGATTAACACAAAAGTCGCATGCAAAATCCCAACGAAGAACACACACACTCGTCACACCCTCTGTGTGTGTGTGTGTGTGTGTGTCAGAGTAATCCTTCCTGTGTCCCTTCCAGCCAGTGAGCCTAGTCAGGCCGAACCCAGGACAGGCCCAGGTAGAGCAGGTAGGGCCGTACTGTGGTAGGTGGTCTGTTGTCTCTCAGTGTCCACCCACCTCACGTGTGTGCGTGTGTGTGCGTGTGTGTGTGTGACCGTGCGTGTGTGCGTGCGTGCGTGTGTGTGTAGCCATGGTCCTTCAGCCTCTTGAAGTAGGCGGCACACAGGATATAAAACATTACAGCTCACACTCTCCCTTTCCACCTCTCTCCCTCCCTCCCTCCCTCCCTCCCTCTCTCTCTCTCTCTCTCTCTCTCCCTCCCTCCCTCCCTCCCTCCCTACATCTCTTTATCTCTCCTTTCTGGATCAGATAAATACCCCCAGCACCATTCCGTTTCATTCCTCTGATGGCGCGCCAAGCTCATGTGAATGTGATTTGATTTAATGTTCTCATTTTGGCATCGCCTCCGTTCGACTGTGGAAACGGCCAGTGTGATCTCCGCAACTCCCCCGGCAGGGATAAGCGCTGGAGATGGGTTTAGGAAACGCAGCGCTTTCTCCGTGCCTGTGTGTAGGACAAGACGAGTCTGGTGGGAGGGGTCGGCTGATTGGAAACAGAACAGAGCGTTTAGCTAATTCTCTTTAGTGCTTGAGAACGTTTTGTGTTTCTCACGTTCTAATCATGTCGGTTCTGCGCAGCTCGGATTCAGACGAAATCTCGTCAGATTAGTGTTGGTTTTGTGGACTTTTATGGTTTGGGGTTTTGTCGAGCAGAGAATATGCAGACTCGTCGTTTTGTGTTCTGGTCAGAAACTTGACAACTATGAGACAACTACAGACCGCAGACCTTGGTAAAAATATGATAGGCGCATATTCTGTAGCGAATGACGTATTGCACATTGCTATGGTGGGTGTGTGTGCGTGCGTGCATGTGTGTGTGTGTGTGCGTGCGTGTGCGTGTGCATGTGTGAGCATCTGTTTGTGCGTGCGTACGTGCGCGTGCGAGTGTGTGTGTGCGCGCGTGTGTGTGTGTGTACATGCGTTACATGCGTGCATTCCCCCCTGACCTCGTCCCAGTGACGGGCCTTTCCCCCCTGACCTCGTCCCGTGCGCGTGTGTGTGTGTGTGTGACCCCTGACCTCGTCCCGTGCGTGTGTATGTGTGTGTGTGTGTAACCCCTGACCTCGTCCCAGTGACGGGCCTTTCCCCCCTGACCTCGTCCCGTGCGTGTGTGTATGACCCCTGACCTCGTCCCGTCCATGTGTGTATGTGTGTGTGACCCCTGACCTCGTCCCAGTGACGGGCCTTTCCCCCCTGACCTCGTCCCGTGCGTGTGTGTTTGTGCGTGACCCCTGACCTCGTCCCGTGCGTGTGTGTGTGTGTGTGTGACCCCTGACCTCGTCCCAGTGACGGGCCTCTACGTGCAGCTCCACCAGGGCCTGCAGGTCCCCCATCTTGGAGTAGGTCTCCGAGGCGAAGCCGTGCTGCTTCAGCCTCTTGAAGTAGGCGGCACACTTCGCCAGGGGCTCGCGCTCCGCCTTGTCCAGCTTACGGGCGATGTCTATCAGCCTGGAGGGGGGGGGGGAGAGATGGGCTCAGTTAGTGTGTGTGTGTGTGTGGTTTTAGGCAGAGCCTCACAGGAGACCCTTTTATAGTGTAACCCCCCCCCCCCCCCATGCGCCCTTATCTCCCGCTGAGCACATCATGCCACGTGTTCAGAGTATGTGTTCAGAGTACGTGTTCAGAGCCCTCGCTCGCGGCTGGCGTCGGTCTCTACGGCTGATAAAGCCTGACAAGGGGCCGGCTAGAGCTGTTCCATGTGTCTGTTAATGTTTGCTGGATCTGCCTTTAGCCCTGGTGGTCTTTGGGTGTGACTGACAGCTAGCAGACACTGGGGGGGGAGGGGTCAGGGGGGGGAGTGGGGGGGGGGCAGGGGGAGTTGTGATAGGCCCGGAGCCAGCCTTATCCATCTGCCTGCTTCTCAACGACACA